>NC_053498.1:84011031-84318843 GCF_905171775.1 Rana temporaria
TCAGCGTATAACACGCACCCTAACTTTAAGAGGGGAGTTTCAGGAAAAAAACGTTCCACAGCCCCCTGCGTATAACACACAGGCACTCTTTTTTCAGGGTAAAAAAGTGCATGTTATATGCCAATAAATACAGTACTTAAACTGCACTCAATTGTCTATAGTTATCAGATATTTAGAACATATCATTGTGCCTGTAAATGCATCTTTAATTTAGCCTTGTGCTCTCCTAAAAATACATTTGAACTAAATGTTACTTCCTCTAATTTTCATCATTCTATTCCAGATGACTAATCTTTGACACCATACAAACCAATATACCCCTTGAATACAAGTGAGTGTACTTAAAGAATAATACAATGTGACCTTTCTACAAACCTGGGCTGGGATATACACTTTCCACTGTAAACCAATGTTCAGTATTCCCATAATTGTTCAGTGAACAGTCTGAATGCCTTAAGTAAATCAGCCTACTTTTTATTTTTCACTGTGCATGCTGATAAGGGACAGTGTGTGTGTGTGTGTGTGTGTGTGTGTGTGTATGTATGTGTGTGTTTGTGTGTATGTGTGCATGTATACGTGTGTGTGTGTGTACAGTATGTGTATATGTGTAAATGGGGTTTTTGCACAAAAGATACTCAAAATTTAGGATCACTTAATATTTGTATTTTTCTACAAACTGGAGGAAGCTGCCAAGGTTGAAAAATGAACAAAAGAAAGAAAACAACATACAGAATATCTATTGCAGTCAAGCAGCTGGAAAGTTAAGGTTGAACAGAAAGCAATTGCAGCCCATACGCTTGTGCAACTGGGCTAATTCTGTCCGTGCCTGCTCCGTGAAGACAAACTTTATGTCTGTCATCACATGCCCATTAAACCCCTATCTGTGTATCACACAAAAAAAATCCACCGCCAGATTCCGAACAAATTAATTGCCAAGCTGGGGATGGAGGAAAGAGCTGTCAGTGAAATGCTCCTGTTTTGTTTGTTGGTAAACTTTCTCAGGATGTGGCAAGATAATCCAACTTACATGATTAAACGTGGAGCTGCTGCTACAAGATGTTCTTTCAGCACTTTACATTCAGAGGGAATACACGTCTCGCTCTTTGGCAGATGAACATGTTCTATGCTGGGACAATGAGCCCACAGTGCTACTTACTGGCTAGAGCTGAAAGTAAAACTTAACTAGAGTAATGACATTGCAGCATATCAACTGCAATGTGTGCTCTTCTATTCATGTATTTTATTTACCTTATTTAAAAAAAGATATATATATAAAAATGTATGTCTGGATGTATTACATAATGGTGATAAAACATTATAGGAAAGAAAGTAGTGGACACAAAATTTTTTCTTGCTTAAAGTGAATATATATTTAGACAAAACCAAATCAACCTAACTCATAGGCCCCGTACACACGACCAGTTTCCTCGGCAGAATTCAGCTTCCGACCGAGTTTCTGGCTGAATTCTGCCGAGGAAACTGGTCGTGTGTACACTTTCGGCCGAGGAAGCCGACGAGGAAATGGAGAACATGTTCTCTATTTCCTCGTTGTTCTATGGGAGCTCTCATCCCGCCGAGCTCCTCGGCGGCTTCAGGGCTGAACTGGCCGAGGAACTCGATGTGTTTGGCACGTCGAGTTCCTCGGCCGTGTGTACGAGGCCATAGGGGTTGATGTACATGGTACTAAAGGCTCATAGGTTATTCACTTTTCAAGTGAAATTTTCACCAAAACTTAGTGATTGTATTGAAATTTTCCTTTGCAATGAATACCCAATCATGTGCAAGAGAATTTAAAAGGCAGCATTTTTGCTTGCATGTGATTGTGTGGTAGATGTCAGCAGAGCTTCGCCTCCTTTACTTTGTAGAAAAATATCTTGCAAAGTGCAGCTTTCCTTGCAAAAGGAAAAAAAAATATTTATTAAATCACCCTCATAGGCTGTACAACAGGCATCATATGATGCTGCACCAATCTTTAGTGTGCTCTCCAATTTTCCCTATAGCACCCTCAAAAACTGGCTTCTCTCAGGTATGGAGAAAATGTAACGTTGCCATCTGACTCCCACAATCCTGTGCTCAGTTATTGGAGGGCCTAACTAACCAGTTAGAAAAGTGTGGATGGGGCCATTCCTAAGCCTATGCAAATAGCAACTTTCAGAAAATGTGTGTTTGCGTCAGATTTATAGGTCTCCAACAGTGAATTGTGGTTGATGGTTAGGATGCATTCTGAACAGTCTATGTGTAATGCCGCGTACACATGATTGGAAATTCCAACAAGAAAAGCGTGGATTTTTTTCTGACGGAATGTTGGCTCAAACTTTTGTTGCATACACACGTTCACACAAAATTCCAACCGTCAGGAACTCGGTGACGTACAACACTACAACAAGCCTAGAACTTTTCTTGTCGAAAAAATGTCTGAAATTCTGACAGAAAAAGTCAGATGGAGCCTACACACAGTCGTAATTTCCGACCAAAAGCTTACATCGGACTTTTCTTGTCGGAATTTCCAACCGTGTGTACGCGGCATTAGACTGTTTTTTTTATTTTTATTTTATTAATCTGTGCACAAGGTCTCTTTAAGATTTTTTTGCTCAAAGTAAAATAAATAAAAATAAATTGCTTAAGGTTTTATCCCATCCGATCACCTTAATTTCAAGACTGTGGCACAACTTTTAGGGAATCTCTTTAAATGTACAATTTGTCTTCATACCTAGGTAGCCTTATGGTATCATTTAGACTTCTGTTTTCTGTTACTTTTAAACATTAGTGAAAATAAAAATGATAACATTTCTTTGTATATAGTTGTGGTTTTAAAAACGTTTAGATGTTTAGAAAACAATACTTACATATTAAGGGACAGAACACCCACTAACACACAGCTCCTTTCTCAATCTGCAAAGTAGAGAGTGTCCTGACTTGTCTGCTCGCCCCCCCCCCCCTCAAGAGGCTTTCTCCACACCAGGGAGAAAGCCTCGCATTACTGTGTGGAGTTACAGACAGAAGAACAGGAAGTGAGGATTTCTCAGAAGAAATAAGGAAATTTAAAAGCAAAATCGAAGGATGAGATAAGTGAAGGAGGACTGCACTAAAGTAAAGGAAGCTATTTAGGGAAAACATTGTTTACCTTTACATCCCCTTTAAGCTTTAACCAGTTCCCGACCCCCGCATGTACATATACGTCCACAATATGGCACGTACAGGCACATGGGCATACACGTACGTCCTCACCTATTAGCGGGTGGGGGGTCCGATCGGGACCCCCCCGCTACATGCGGAGGTCGGGTCCGCTCGGGGAGTGATCCGGGACCACGGCGCGGCTCCTTCACTATGGCGGCGCATCGATCGCGTCATTCCCTTTATAGGGAAGACACGATCGATGACGTCATTCCTACAGCCACACCCCCCTACAGTTGTAAACACATACTAGGTGCACCCTAACTCCTACAGCGCCACCTGTGGTTAACTCCCAAACTGCAACTGTCATTTTCACAATAAAGAATGCAATTTAAATGCATTTTTTGCTGTGTAAATGACAATGGTCCCAAAAATGTGTCAAAATTGTCCGAAGTGTCCGCCATAATGTCGCAGTCACGAAAAAAATTGCTGATCGCCGCCATTAGTAGTAAAAAAAAAAAAAATAATAAAAATGCAATAAAACTATCCCCTATTTTGTAAACACTATAAATTTTGCGCAAACCAATCGATAAACGCTTATTGCGATTTTTTTTACTAAAAATAGGTAGAAGAATATGTATCGGCCTAAACTGAGGAAAAAAAATGTTTTTATATATGTTTTTGGGGGATATTTATTACAGCAAAAAGTAAAAAATATTGCATTTTTTTCAAAATTGTCGCTCTATTTTTGTTTATAGCGCAAAAACTAAAAACCGCAGATGTGATCAAATACCACCAAAAGAAAGCTCTATTTGTGGGGGGGAAAAGGACGCCAATTTTGTTTGGGAGCCACGTCGCACGACCGCGCAATTGTCTGTTAAAGCGACGCAGTCCCGAACTGTAAAAACACCTTGGGTCTTTAGGCTGCATATTGGTCCGGGGCTTAACTGGTTAACAAACAAAAAAAACAACTGGAAGCTGATTGGTTTCTATGCAGCACTGCCCTGGATTTTGCACTCTCAGTTTTAGTAAATCAACTACATTGTCTGTAGATGCACATCCAGTACTTTTGTATAACTGTCTGCAATCTGTCCACATATAATACACAGGCGGGCAGAACTGCTTGGGGGAGCTGCAGAAATGAGAGAGACATACATTGTGAACAGATACAGTTTCCATATGATTTAACTCACTTTTCTGTTGTTATAAGGAGTTTTGTTCACTGAACACAAAGTAGGGCTCAGCATGAATAAGTAAAGTGTCTTAAAGGCTAAGTTCACCTTCAGGGAAAAAATAATAAATGTACATATATTTGCAGGAACAAAAAGTGCATTTATTATTTTTCCCACAGGAGTCTGCAAAGCATTACACCCAATATCAGTGGACCGAGGGGTAAAATGTCAGGCTCCTGAAGGCACAGCCTCCAGCTTTTTCCCCTAGCTAATTTACACTAAATGTACAATAAGGCTTTAAAGGCTAAGTTCACTATTAAGGAAAAAATAATAAATCCACATATTTTTTGCAGGATAGAAATGTGCATTTATTATTATCTCCAGCAGGAGCCGGCAAAGCATTGCAGGATCCTACACATCTGTCTTCCCTCCATATAGGCTTTCAGGTAGAAAGCTGAAGGAAGCATCAAAGGACAAGTGTGCAGTTGAGGAAGGTGGAAAGATAGCGTGGGACCTGAAGGGTTATCTGGTATTGTTATGTTGGTGTAAATGATCTGGTTCCCGGCAGGCAAATTCTACAATCCAGAAGATCTCCACAGTCTCGTGGCTTGTAATGTAATGTAACAAGAGTAGAAATTGACTTTACTGCTAAGAGGTCCAGATACAACTTTATTCCATTAAAAGTCAGGGGCACAATCCAAAAAAGTAGACTACGCATTTGGATTGTACTTATAACGTTTAATGGAATAAAGTTGTGTGGCGCTTTCATTTCCATTCTTGTTACTGTATATTACAAGTGTGCAGTGGCTGATGGGACAGATCACTGTGAATGAATGATGCAGTCTTGTGAGTGGAGTCCAGGAAGGGGGTGCTAGAACATGTTATATGTTACTTACCCTTTAGGCTGGGTTCACACTATTGCATATTTGATGCAAATTTCCCCACATCCAATTTGCACGTCAGGGGATTGTGACCGGCTCTCAATGGAGCCGGTTCACACGTCTCTGATGTGAATTGTACAGGAGCCCTAAGAGTCTTTTGCTCTGTTTCAGGTCTGAAGTCAGTCAAAAATTCATGTGTTCTCCAGTGTGAACCCAACCTCAAGGTGGAAGTAAACGTATTCTCCTTTTGCACTTAAAGTTGTTATATTATCACAATAAAAAGAATTACAAAAATACATCCAGATAACTTAGAATTGCATTTATTTGCTTGATCTGTATGTGGTATGAAACTGATACAAATGTATAGATATATACAGTATTTTGAACAGCTTGAATAAATGAGAGCTATGAAAAATAAGAATATTTCTCACCATAACAATTATGTGGGTCATACACAAATAGTCATAACTGATTGAACTTAACCATTGGGTAGATACAACTAGTCTGTCTACATCAGGCATGGATGAATCACAGACACCTTTCTTGTAAGCTCCTAAGTCAAGTATCATTACTATGTCATCATCATCATCAACCATTGATTGTTTTTTTTTTAAATCTGATAACTACATGCTCAGCACTGATTGACATTAGGAGTAAGACCTTCTGTTTTTTGTAAATCAGATATTGTGTTAAACTGACCATTGACATGAGATGATTTTAGTTGAGTTGGGCGACAGTCATTTGTATTGGTAGCTGCAGAAAGACCCAAACCAACAGATCTTTGAAAGAAAATAATTGGACAAGTTAGAAAACATTGTTGAATCACTGTTATTCCCCTGAGATAAACTGGTACTTGGACTGTCAGCAGCATGTCTCCTATGTGTGTAAAGCAAAGAGAGGAAAATACTCATCAGCCCAACCTTCTAATTGATGTTCTTAAACCAGTTAAGAATTTTGATTACACAATTTGACAGGCAGACAGTAAAAGAAGAACTTACATATATGCAAATTCAACATTAAACATATGAAAACTAAAAAACAAAATTGCTTTCACTTAACTTTGAAATCACAACTGAGAGCGTGTTGTTACTGAAAATACTGGAATCTTCAGAATCGCTAGTATAGGGAATAGAAGATTATGTTGTTTACTGATAATGACCTCATTCAGAGATAGAACACTTTATCTTTAAGTTATCATTGATTAATAATTAACGTACTCTTTTGAACTGCTGTCACATTACATTAAGGTTGACAAGAGGTCTGTGTTTTTTGAACAATAGAGACTTGGAGATTGGTTACTAGACAGGATCTCATCAAGACATGGATGTCAGATAACATTATTGTGTCTAATGAGTTTGGAAGGCTGCTCCATAAGAATTCACACATTTACATTCCTTTAATATTTGGCCAGTAAATTTCACACCAGAATTTGAATATACACACTGCTTGTGCTGGAAAGCATGTGAAAAAGAAAAGTAAAATGGTGTGAAGAAACGTAGATAAAAACAAAATAATGCCAAACAAAGCTTTCAGTTAGTACTGAAGTGGAAAAGATGGATACACAATGTTCCTGGCAATTGACTACTTTCCTTAAGTCATTGCACAGGATATGTGCCAAAAAAGTTACATGCCATTCATACATATAGTTTTGGAAGCATGCAATAGTATAAGGGTCACATTTAAACTAAACATGGTAGTAAAGCAATGCAGACAGTGCAGCATGGTAACCTAGTATAAAAAAGCAAGCTATCTCTACATAATTCAACTGCCTCTTTTGGGCTTTAGGAACTTTCTTTACTAAACGTGCCTGCTAATGTCACAGAGAGATAAGTATAGCACGCATACAGACTTTTTTTATACCATGGAGCAGGTAAGGTATGCTTAGAACCCCATTTATAATGTAATGACACCCCTATACCACTGCCATTTGTCTGCTTAAACCCCCCCCCCCCAAAAAAAAAAATACCATACATTTATAAAGCACAGCAGTTTTTTTTAAATCAAGAAAAAGGTTTATTGATGCAAAAAATAGTAAAACAATACTTTAGGATACATACACAGACAGTATCATTACATTCAGGGTGAACATATGCCAAATTAAGAGAGAGGCAGGTAAAAGACGTGCAATCATAATTACATGAGCTAAATCAGACATGAGAGGAGCTTACCCCCCCTAGACAGCGGCCAAGAAAAGCCAGATTCTACCTGTACTTTGGATATAACCTTATTCAATTTGCGTTCAGGCCGTCTATCCTATGTTGCCCTACCCTCTAATTGCAATAATTATTTAACCTACCCCGCCATAATGCAAGCAATAACATTTACATTTGTAACAAACACATTGATTCTTAAACCACCTCCTGGTTCTGAATCCCTCGCCCCACACTCTGCTCCAAGGATCAAAAAACTATTTGAACATTATTCATCCCACTCTTTGCCAGCCCATCTCGACTCATATCCTATCTATTTATCCCTGCAATAGCCTTTCCATAATCAATTGCGTGGGTCCCAGGCCTGGTACGTCCAGCCAGGGTTGCCATAATGAGTAGAATTTCTTAAGAGCATTTCTGTGTTGGTATGTGACTTTTTCCCTTATCAGTAGATTATTTACCAGCTTTACCCATTGACCCTCTGTAGGCACTCGGGGAGTGATCCAATATCTGGCGATGGCCTTGCGAGCCACATACAGTAGTCTAAGTACGGCTGTATGGCCACCGGGAGACAGCGAAGGTACCTCGAGGCCACCCAGCAGACACACCACCGGGTCATGAGGCAACGGAAAGCCATACGCCTGGGATATAGTATCAATAACATATTTCCAGTATCGGAAGAGTTTTGGACACTTCCACATCATGTGTAATAAATCTCCCTCCTGCACATTACATTTTGGGCATATTGGGGAATCCCGTATACCCCATTTATGTAGTCGAGTGGGTGTTCTATATACTCTATGGAGGAGAAATAGATGAGAAAGTCTGTGTTGCGCCGATACCGAGACCAGAGGGGCGGATGTCAAACACAGCTCCCATGTATCCCCATCGATGGGACCTAGGTCCGATACCCACCCTTTCCTACATGGTAATACCGATGCATCATGAGTTACATTAAGCAGTCTGGAGTATACTAGGGAAATCATGCCCTTCTTGTCCACATTAAAAAGCACATCTTTATGAAGGGGGTGTCTTATTAGCAAGATTGGAGAGAGCCTGACCTCCCTCTGGGCTGCATGTCTCAGTTGTAAGTATTTATAGAACTGAGTTCTGTGCAGACCATACTCTTCCTGCAGATTAACAAACGATTTGAGGGTTGGGCCACTAAACAATTGTGTGATATAGTGTATACCTGCATTTACCCAGGTCCTGAAGCCTTCCAATTTAAAAAGTTCCCTGTAGTAGGAATTATTCCAAATGGGAGTAAAGGGGCATACCCCCCTGACATTGAGACTGGAACGAACGTATTTCCACAACGTATTAAGCAGCACCACCGTAGGTAAGGTCTGATCCAGGTGTGTGAGTCCTGCTTCCAAGTAAGACACCGCTGGTAGCATTGGCCCCGACGGGAGTAATATGGCTCGTATTGGGTCTCCGAGGTCTACCTCCCCCCAGTTTCCTAGATGCTGTATTTGCGATGCTATAAAGTAGTAGCGGGCATGAGGGACAGCTAAACCACCCTGATCCTTGGCTAGTTGTAATGTGGCAAGTTTTATACGTGCCACCTTACCACCCCAAACTAAATCTCTGAACTGGGCATCTATCTGAGCAAACCACCTGTGGGGAATCCAAATCGGGGTATTGTGGAAAACATACAGAAGCTGGGGGGCCCACACCATTTTAATGAGGTTCGCTCTGCCTGTAACTGATAGTGGAAGTTTTTTCCAGGACGCACATTTCTGTCTGAATTTTTGTAGCAATGGTGCCAGATTCAGAGAGAGATATTGGGAGGGGTCTGGCGTGACCAGAATTCCCAAGTACTTAAACTCATTCACTACCACAATATCCCTTGCGCAGTCAGGCAGGCTGTCTGTTAGGGGGTCCAGAGGCATAAGTACTGATTTATTCCAGTTAATGCTGAATCCTGATAGTTCGCCAAAGCCTGCGATCAAGGACATCGCATTCCCCAGCGACTTTTGAGTATCACCCAAATACAGCAGTGTATCGTCTGCAAATAAAGAAATGACATCCCGCCCTACACCTCGGATGAAACCTGTAATGTCGGGTGAAGCTCTCATATGTATTGCCAAGGGCTCCAGGGCTAGGGCAAACAGCAGGGGCGACAGGGGGCACCCCTGCCGCGTGCCCCGGAAGAGCCTGAAAGAGTCAGAGACCTCCCCATTAATTCTCATTCTTGCAGTCGGGGCGCTATACAGTAGTTGAACCCATTTTAGGAAGGATGGTCCCACCCCAAATCTATGCAGAGTCTCCCAAAGATAAGGCCATTCAACACTATCAAATGCCTTGGCCGCATCTAGAGAGAATATAGCTCTATTACCTGGGTTGTCCACCGGCACCTGTATATTTAGGAATAGCCTACGCAGGTTTTGTGCTGTGGACCTCGTCGGGATGAAGCCCGACTGATCCCTATGTATTACTTGATGAATACATTTGGAGAGTCTGGTGGCCAGAACTCTAGCCAGCAACTTAATGTCAAATGTCAAGAGAGAGATCGGTCTATAGGAGTCTGGTGAGAGAGGATCCTTACCAGGCTTCAACAGAACCACAACCAGGGCCTCATTCATAGACGGGGGTAGAATTCCAGTTTCAAAAGCTGTATTATAAACTTTTAGTAAAATGGGGATGAGTTGCTCGGAGTATCTGCAATAAATCTCAGAGGGAAGACCGTCAGCCCCTGGCGCCCGCCCATTATGTGCCTGCGCCAGTGCCTCCAGAAGTTCCTCACTAGTAAGGGGAGCATTAAGCATGGCTACATCCGACCCAGGAAATTTTGGTAGCTGATATTTATCCAAGAAAGAGTGCAACTGTTCACTAGTGGGGCTGACCTTAGAGGAGTATACGTTTTGGAAAAATTCTTGGAAGCAAGTTATAATGGAACGTGTGGAGTGGCATAGTGTCCCCCCCGCATCCGCTACCACTGCAATATGAGAAGGGGGTTGCTGTGATCTAGCCAGGATCGCCAGCATATGACCTGTATTTTCACCCTCCTCAAAATGTCTCTGTTGTAAGAAGAACCTTTTGTTTTCTGCAAGTTGAAACGATAGGTCTTTAAGCATGGTATGGGAGGCCATCCACTGTCTTTTTAAGCCATCATTAGATGGATCTGCTACGTAGGCTGCCTCTGAGCTGCGAGCTTCCTCTAACACACGTGTCTCCCATTCCTTTGTGCCCGATTTAATTTGGTTGATAGTTCTAATAAATTGGCCTCTCATAAAGGCTTTAGCCGCATCCCACACCACATGAATGTCCGCCGTGCCTAAGTTATCCCTAAAGAACTCACTAAGTAATGCCGGGATTGGGTCTGGTTCCGGAATAAGAGACAACCAGAACGGGTTGAGTTTCCACAGTGTTTTACCTCGTCTTTCACCCAGGCCCAAATCTACCGTAAACGGGGAATGATCGGAAGTGTGTCTCGGGTGGTATGCCGAGTTCCGTACCAATGGTAGTAAAAGACCATTACCGAAACCCATGTCTATCCTTGACAATCCCCCTACAGAAGCTGACCTGCAGGAATAAATTCTAGAATCAGGGTTATGCAGTCTCCAGACATCAAACAGGCCTAATTCCTCAATTAAACGGGCAAAAGGTGTGGGACCCTTCCTATCATGTTCCCCCTGTCCCGCACCAGTCTTAAGTTTGTCCTTTTCGTGATCCATTAGGTTATTAAAGTCCCCTATTACTAGGACTGGAATACCAGGAAGACAGGACACAAATTCAGCCAGTGTTTTCAAGACATTAGATGAGAATGGTGGGGGGATATACACTCCCGCTAATACACATTTGACCCCATAAAGGGAACAATATAAAAAGACATATCTGCCCTCGGGATCTATCTTAACATTTATAAGTGTGTACTGTGTACCACTACGGATCAGGACACTCACTCCCCTCGAGTAAACCGTATGGGTAGAATGATATTGGTGGCAAAATTGCCTAGTTGCCAGTTTTGGGGTAGAACCCGGGGGGAGGTGAGTCTCCTGCAGACAGATTACCTCCGCGCCCAATCTTTTAATAGTGCGCAGTACCTCAAGGCGCTTCACCGGACTATTCAGGCCTCGGACATTCCACGACAGACACCTAGTCATATTAGACATGCTACCGGAATCTTAATATCAGTAGGAGAATACAATCTTATACCGTATAAGTAAAAATTATCTAAAGCATCATTTATGACCATCTTGGAGGTTAGAGGCATAACACAAGCAATAAGCATACTACCATTCTGGGACCCTTGTCTACTGCAGTAAGGGAACCCCATTTCATGATCATGTGGGCTACAGGCTAGGGAGAGCATAGAAAAAAATAGTAAAAAAAACAGAAAAAACAACAAAGAAGTATACAGAGCAGTTTCCTGAGAGCAGAGCATGGCGGGATCATCGCTCCTTAGTATCATATGTAATGTAGCCAACGTGGCTAACGAAAGTTTACCCAGGGGGCAAGTTAGGGCCTGAAACAACCCTATTGGGGGCAACAGTGGAAGCGCACCACAGTGTCTTAGAGCTTCTCAACAGCAAAACTCTGGGCCTTAGTGACCAAAGTGAACAAAAACCGCCTTACAAAGGCAACTAGGAAAGTGAGCACATAATATGCTGGGTCATCAGATTAGACTTTCTTTTCAGACTGCCGGTCGTCTACCCCTCGCCTCTTTGATGGATTGCTCTTCCCGATCCAGCCAGTGTGCTGCAGTGGCCGGGGAATCAAAAAATTGGACAGCACCAAAAACCTCTACCCGAAGGCGGGCCGGGTACAACATGGCGTATTTCAAGTCGAGGTCCCTCAGACGGCGTTTCACATCCAGGAACTTGCTTCTCTTCTTCTGTAACTCAGCAGAAAAGTCCGGGAATAGGGAGACTTTAGTATTGTCAACCCTCAGTGCTGCTGGATTAATTCTGGCATTGTATAAAGTGGCGTCCCTGTCCCGATAATGTAGGAATTTAAACAGGAATGGTCTAGGCGGTGCTCCAGGCTGTGGGGGTCTAGAAGGCACCCTGTGTGCCCGTTCAACAGAAAACATAGGGGAGAATGCTTCTCTTCCAAAAGCTGCAATCAGCCACTTCTCAATGAACTCCACAGGGTTTTTTCCTTCCATTTTCTCAGGTAGGCCTATAGCCCTTACGTTATTTCTTCTCATCCTGTTCTCTAATTCCTCCAAACGAGAAGAGTGTTGGTCTATTAAATGGTTATTGTAGGTCAGGTCCCTCTGCATAGGCCCCATGTCATCTTCAATGGTGCTCACTCTTTCCTCTAATGCTGAGGTTCTTTCTCTCATTTTTTGGGCATCCTGTCTGAGAAATGAGATTTCTGACTTCATCCCTTTTACTTCCGTGGTCAGTACTGCCAGGGATACATTACATGAAGTGACTGCAGTGAATATATCTCTCAGCGTGGGTTCTCCCTCTATGGTAGGACTCCCCGGGCCCTGTGTCTTATCTGAGGCCTGCTCTGGAGTACTCACTGTGTCCCATAGTAGTCCGGCCTGTACCGAGTCCTCCAGGGGCACTGTGTCATCCGCCTCGGATCCTCCGCTCGGTGAGTCCTCCGGAGTGCTGGAGGAGGCCGTAGGTTCTTTCAACAATGGCTTGGAGAACAGTTTTTCAGCTGCCTCGCGGTGTTTCTCCCTCGCTGTGCGGCCTGCATACGCGCCATTTTGGACCATGAGCTCTGCTGGCTTGTTCACCAGCTGCCGTTTGCCGGACGACATCGCGGGACCAGGACACCGGGAAAGGTATGTACGTGTTCCCCGAGCAACAAGGAATCCTCCGGTGTGACTGTGGGTGAGTATAAATTTCTTCCGCAGGATGAATAGAAGGATTTTCGGCGGAGCTCACTTCAGACACGTCCGGCTACATCCGCTGCCTGGCCACGCCCCCCAAAGCACAGCAGTTTAACATTAATGTTATTGTAAACCAAAAAAATAATTACAATTCATTCATGACATTTAACATGCCAATTTGTATTGAGAATGCCTGTTTATCAATCTAAGAGGAAAACAATTGAGGCTTTAGAGCATGGTTAGGCAACCTGGGGCCCCTCAGCTGTTGCAAAACTACAAGTCCCATCATGTCTCTGTGAGTAATTGTAACTACCAGCCTTGCAATGCCTCATGGGAAATGTAGTTCCACAACAGCTGGGGAGCCCCAGGTTACCTACCCCTGCTTTAGAGAGTAGTAGACATGCCACGCAATGACCGTTTATTGACAGAAAATAAAACTAGCCTATCATGCAAAAAACTATGGGAGAGTAAAAAGTTAGTTAAAATACTTATCTTTCCCTATCTTTTGTTTTTTTCATTTTTCTACCCTGTTTTGAAATTGTAGGGGGGGCCAATAAAACTGAATGTTGCATTTTAAGGGACCCGTTAAGGAAGAAATGGCACTTTCACACACAACAGCTACAGCTACAGGTACAGCAGCTTCCACTTCTTACACTGGAACTAATGCCTAATTGCACACGATACTGAGAGCAGTGAAGCAGTAATCTCTCTACTATAACTAATGATGAAATTCACAAGGTCCTGCCCTAAAAGTAGCAACTTCATCCTTGTTAATTGGCTACATTAGGTGGTTCAGAGAGGACGGTGGGATGGCCCACTAATGTCACAGCAAAAGCACACATGGAAGGAAAATGGTGAATATCAAGATAGTGTTGGTAGCTAATATTCTGCAAGTAGTTTGCTCATCCTTATCGAAACATACTATGTACAATGTTGATTTTAATATATCAGTTTACAAATTGAGCACATGGGGCATGCATAGGGGTTAATTTACAAAAACTGGAGAATGTAATACCTGGTGAAGCTGTGCATGGTAGCCAATAAGCTTCTAACTTCACCTTTTTCAATAAAAAAATTCCCAAAAACCTGGAAGCTGATTGGTTTCTATGCAGTGCTGCACCAGATTTTGCCCTCTCCAGTTTTAGTAAATCAACCCCATGGCTTCATGTGCAATACCTTATATTTTTAATTTTCTACACTTTTGTATTCATTTGATTCTTCAAATTCGATGAATCTCTGAGGCCCCGTACACACGTCCGAGAAACTCGACGGGCAAAACACATCGTTTTGCTTGTCAAGTTCCTTGTGAAGCCGCCAAGGATCTCGGCGAGCCAAGTTTCCTCATTGACTAACGAGGAAATAGAGAAGATATTCTCTATTTGACCCGACGAGACCCTCGTCGGTTTCCTCGGCCGAAAGTGTACAGACGACCGGGTTTCTCGGCAGAATATGGCTCCGATCGAGTTTCTGGCTGAATTCTGCCGAGAAACTCGGTCGTGTGTACAGGGCCTCAATTACATAAATTAATAGTTTTCCTACCTGTTTCTAGTAGTACATAGCACAATATATGACAACAATATATAAAGTATATACAGAACAGACTTGTAATCTGTTGAATATATTTAATAAATATGTAAATTCGACTTTAGTTTTGTTATTACATAATTAATAATGTTTTTTTTTTTCTTTAAGGTAATGTTTCCAACATCCTGATTGTTCTGTCATGCCTCGAATATTGTGGGGTTTTCTTCCTTTTTATATCATCTCCTTGCTGTGCCCAGTGCTCAAGGGACAGGAGAGCAATTCCAACAAAGCTTCAACCCACCGTGGGACTACAGATAGCCCCTGCTATGATGCCAAACAGAGGCCGAAGTACTGCATCCCTGATTTTATCAATGTGGCTCTTGGACAAGAGGTGATCACCTCCAGCACTTGTGGACGAACACCACAAAAACTGTGTTATTTTCTAGACTCTACAAATGTGACATCACGGCGATGTCAGCTTTGTGACCAGAAAAAAACTGATACTTCTTATCCACCTTCATATATGACTGACACAGATGCTCAAACATGCTGGAGGTCAGAAAGTGGTTTAACATTTCCACAAAATGTGACATTGACCTTACCACTGGGGCGTAGATTTGAGCTTGTTTATGTCAGCTTGCGTTTCTGTTCTCCCCGTCCTGATTCTATGGCAATTTATAAATCCATGGACCATGGAAAGACTTGGATCCCTTTCCAGTTTTACTCTACTCATTGCCGTCGTGTTTATGACCAAGCTACTACTAGTGCCATTACAAAACCCATGCAGCATGAAGCTACTTGTACAGATTTCCAAACAGGAGTTAAACCTCTCACTAAAGGACTTGTAGCCTTCATGCCATTGGCTGGTCGCCCATCAGCCCGTAGGTTTGAATACAGTCCAGTTCTACAAGATTGGGTGACTGCTACAGATATCCGTATAGTCTTTAACCGCCTACACCATGGTAAGAAGTTGGGCATACGTAGGAAGACTGCTTTTTATGGAGTTTCTGAACTGCAGGTTGGTGGAAGGTGTAAATGCAATGGTCATGCTTCCCGTTGTGCTGCTTCAAAGGATGGACTTGTGTGTGACTGTCAACATAACACCATTGGTCCAGAATGTGATGCTTGCAAGCCTTTTTATTATGACAGGCCCTGGCAAAGAGCAACACCAAGTAATGCACATGAATGTGTGGGTAAGTAGGAAAGCTTTATTAAAATGTATTACAAGTTCACTTACTAGAATGAATATTTTGTTTTATATCAGTAATGACATTGCGTGCTCGGATAAGGGTCTGGTATGGATTTTTGGGGGGGACCCCACGCCATTTTTTTTTATTTTGGTGTGGGGTTCCCCTTAAAATTCATACCAGACCTGGAGGGTCTGGTATGAATTTTGAGGGGGACCCCTACGCCATTTTTTTTAAATTGGCGCAGGGTTCCCCTTAATATCCATACCAGACCTGAAAGGCCTGGGGGGGGGAACCCATGCTGTTTTTTTTCAATAAATTGTATCTGTATTGCCGTGACCTGACAATTCATTATAGCCGCGAGTAGTTTTAAGTGCCTTTTTTCTTTTAGAATTGTCATTTTGTGCAGAGACTGTTATAAACACAGGAAACCATGTGCTACTTTACAGGCATACTATATACACCTCCCAGGTATGAAATTTAAAGGAATATTTCACTTTTATTGTTTCACTTTAAACATTATTAAAGTCACTGCTTCCAAAAAAAAATGCAGTTTTAAAAACTTTTTTGCACTGATATATGTCTCCTGGGGCAGGACCCAGGTCCCCAAACACATTTTATGACAATAACTTGCATATTAACCTTTAAAATTAGCACTTTTTTCCTCCCATAGACTTTTAAAGGGTGTTCTGCGGCTTTTGAATTTGCCGCGAACACCGGGTGAACAGCCAATGTTCGAGTCGAACTCATGTTCGACCCGAACATAAAGCTCATCCCTAACAAGTAGTAACAGCAACACAAATGGGGTAAAAATAATGGCAGGATGGAAAAACATGTCTGGAATTGTGTGGGATTCCCTGGAACTCATTATTTAAGGACTGCCTGCCCTTCTCCAGAGTAACGCCTAGAAAAACTCAAATCAGCACTTTCCACCGCCTTCAACATCATCTCCAGTAACCATATTCCCATGCCAGGTTTTTGCTGGAGCAGAAATTAAACCCCTTATATTCTCAGTGCCTGCATGCCAGCTTGGCACTTCCACACTAGTTGGTGAAGACAGCCCCGTTTCTCTGGGTATGTCCAACATTAAAATTTTCCCACCCGCCATCAATTTTGAAAGCTTTTTTTCACTAAAAATTATTTACAGATTTACATTTTTATATAATCTTAAAACAAAATGTTTTCCTCATAAGGCTGTCCTGCTCTAACAATCATGGGCATGGACAAAAGGCTCTAACTAAAAGTTGAGTATTGGCTGTCAAAGATGCACCACTGGCTGAAGGTGGCCCAATATATGCTTGAGGTTCTAGCTTGCCCTGCTGCCCATGTCATGTCAGAGAGGGCCCATGGCCCAGCAGGTGGGGGAGGTAATTTGTGAGTAAAAAGCTGACTTTTAATACAATTTATCAGACCTAGATCACTGAGGACTACCAAACACTCATTGTAAGTGTTACCGATACAATTCAATACAACCAATACATTAATTTTATCTTTGTGTAGCACCCTCTAGTGTGCTACTAGTGTGAGACTAGGCAAATTATATCCTGCCTCATGTGTAAGCCTGTGAGTTTTTTTAATCTGGGTCAGGGCTATTAGAGTTCAGGACTGAGTGACTCATGCAGCCAAGTCTCTGGTGCCTCCCCCTGGGTCTGGAAGTTTGAAAAAACTTCTAGAGGCTAGTGGGCTGAGGCCAGGAGGATTGATCTCCATACTTAGGGGAGAATGACCAATCCCCAGGAGGTGAGTCTGGCAGGGTTGTTGGGCTAGCTCTTAAGTATTGTATGAGTCATGCTGGCAGGGCAGTCAAGATTGAAATTCAAAGCTGAAGAGACTGTCGGTGGTCCTTGAGGCAAACCCCCTTGTCTGGGTTTTAGGTGCTGGCCTGGAAGGATCCTGACAACAGGAGAAGTCTTTCCGGAGATGCAGTTGTGGAAGCAAGGAGGACAATGTGAGTACTACAATACGGTGAAGGGATTTATAAGGGGAGAGACTTCCACATGTAACAGGTCTCTCTTGAAGACATCGGTCTGCCTAAGAGGAACTAATTGGGGTTGTATAGATGATCAAGTTGAGCTGTATATAGGGAGGAAGTTGTCCCTGGTTTTGTTACTATCAAGTTGGGCATCTCACAATTCCTATTCCCACAAAAACAAAGCTTAAAGTGGTTGTAAAACCGATTCATGAAATTTAAACTGGGCACATACACTGTATATCAGTTGTGTTTTCTCATCTCTCTCCAAAGCACTGAATCATGCGTGGTCCTTCTGTCCCGTAGCTCTGTTATCAACCTGATAACTTCTGTCAAGTTATTTGAGACTGGAGATAAAAGCAGCCTGAAATTTGTGTCATTGGAGGTTGCTATAAATAGATTAGCAGAGCTCTGAAAGCATTTCCGTTCTTCCAATGTGGAGAGGGGGGGGGGGCTGCCTTGCCTCTTTTCCTCCAATCAGCTGTCTCCCAGTGTAATCCAACACTGCACTGACAGTGCAAAATGAGGAAGTAAAAATCCTAACACGATATAAGAATTCTAAAGAATATAGAAAGGGAAAGACAGCAGCTATGCATGTAAAACTTATGTAGAGAGATTTGTTTCATCTCTATGAATCAGGTGATGCTGTTCACCTCACTGGCTATATATGAGGGTTTACATCCACTTTAAGGACTGTTCACTGTGTTTGGAGGAAAGTTGAAGATATTATGTGACTGCTTGTCATCTGCAACGCCTTAGGGGGTAATGCTACATTTGTTTAACTAAAAACATGGGGTGAGGTTCTGCAGTGTTTTGGGTGCACAATATATTTTTCTTGAAAGGAAGAAGTGAGATGAGGCAAAAAAAGGTCAGCTCTTATAAAGACTGTCAGTAACTGCTGCCTAATGCACGCTAATCACCCCAAGCTAAAAGCTATAATCTAAAAAACGAGAAAAGATCATAATTAAAAGACAAATGTAGCTAATGTATTAAAGATGAAAGAACCAGCTATCAATCAGTTGTTGTGGTCAGATATTGGTATCCTTTAAAGGATTCTGTGTTTGTAGAGAGCTATATTCAATGGCAGGGCACATAGGAAAATGTACCTTAGCAATGCAATTTAAAGAACTCAACTAATTTGTTAAAGAAGAAGATGTAAAACAAATTAGCTTTAGCATAATAATATTACATGGAAAGCCTATGTTGATTCTAATCACTAGCTTTCTTGAAAATATCAGCTGGTGATAATGACATAAAGGGGTTGATTTACTAAAACTGGAGAGTGCAAAATCTGATGCAGCTCTGCAAAGAAACCAGAAATCAGTTTCCAGTCTTTTTTTGCCAAAGCTTAATTGAACAAGCTGAAGGTGAATCAACCCCAAAGGTCATTGTTTTTCACTTTGAATCATAGGGTAAAAAATGCTCAGCCCCATTTCTCACTATCTCATGCCTGTAAATCACCATTACATTCTCTCCCAATAGAAACTATAGGCTGTTGTGCTGATGCACATTGTCAAGTGGTTTTCAAACCAAAACCAAAAATGTAATATATTGCAGCTTAACAATCATTACATGGGGTGGCTGTATTAGTTTTCTGTTTTGCCTTGGTGATCTGGCTAATAACACAACTGTGGATGAATGAGCACGGGGCAGATTTGGACATCAGAACTGTTACAGAAATACCTTTTTTTTTTCTTTGGGATAAAGGTTTTACATAAATAAAAAGCGGATCATTTTAGCACCCTTGCCAGTGTAATATGGTCTGTCTCATTTTTGTACTGTACTTTACTTATGGGTCAGTTCTTAATGGGTTCAGTCTCTGTCTCTAGCCCTCCACAGCAGCAGCTAACCAGCTCCAGTGATATTGCAGTGCACCATCTGGTCACACACAACAATTAGTCCACTCTCTGCTCTGCACCCAGGTGACTCTTGCTGTCAGCACCACCAAACTCAGCACTCCAGATCCCACTCTGCCCCTTGTCATACAACAGTGATTATGCACATTGGACAGCCATGTGTCCTCTCCGGTCTCCCTCGCAGCAAAAGGAAGCTGTGTACTGTACAGCCTGGCAAATGCAGTTCAGGAGCTCTTGATTATGACAGAGTCTCTCTCTCTCCTTTGGACTACAGTTCCAACAGTGCAGTGCAGTGCAGTTCCAACAGTGCAGTGCTGCCTGACTAAGTCTACTAAACTCTTCCTTCTCAGAAGCTCCCTCCCTTTGCTGATAGAGCTGTTAACCAGTTCAGGACCAGCAGTCCCAGTGGTGTTAATTGGGATGCAGCAGCTGCACAGACACGGCTGCTGCTTCCAATCTGACATCTGTGTGGGTGCATGGCATATTCCCAACATCATATCTGCTTTCAAGGCCATACCCTTGCTGCCGTTGCATCCCAATTGACACCAATGGGACAGCCTGCACAGGGTGCAACTTTTCATTTTTGAACTTTGCAAATCCTGAGATTTTTTCTTGAACCTCCTGCCTACTCTTAATTAGGATTAATTGCTTGTACTTATTTTGTGGTAATACAATTCCTTATTTTGAAAAAAAAAAATAGTAATTTTCATAAATCAGAACTTTTTTATATTTTCAAATAAACCAGACAACTATTGAATCAATTCTGACATCTTCATCTGCCTTTAAAATACTTGCCTATATGGACAATCCCTTTTGATCTATTTTACAATTCATGTTCCTTCATATTAGTCTTCTACAGACATAAAGCTATCATGGGTTAAGAGAGCAGTGTTAGTTTATTTATCAGAAGTGTACGTGATCAATAATTCTCACAACATTCATTGGAACTGGTACATAAAAATGAAAGAACTAAATTACATAAAAGGAGATTCAGGGTCATGCTGAGCACTTATAAATAATTTTACAATACTAAACTACATGGCAGTAGTCCAGGCAGACAATTAACAGCTGAGAACTCTGCAGAATACCATTATGCCTGTCATGTTAAAAACTCAATAGATGTAAAAACTCTAGCTTTAACCTCTCGTGGCTGCACTAACTCTTTGGGCTTCTGAAAGGAATTAAGATTTACATGTTGCTTCTTAACTTATAGCTACTAATTTAATGTACATCAAGAGCTGGAGGTCAGGGAACAAAACATATGATACATTCCAAGACTTAGCTATTGATTTTCCCCTGCAATGCAGCATGCTCTTCTTTCGCCTATAGTATAATGCACAAATCCTACAGCAGGGGAGCTTCACTGGGACTGGTAAGAATAAATTGATCTCAACTACATTTCCTTAATCTTTTAGTGTTCCTGTCACAGAGAATGAAAGAATAAAGAACTCTGAGGGTACAATGAATTTTCATTGTTTGGTTTATAATGAATTTTTACAATGAATTATTCATCAAACAAGTCAATTAAAGAGCTTAGATCCATCATTCCTCATCAGCACTTTTAATGCCAGTAGGAAAAACTTGCATCCAATATGAACACATCATTTAAAAAGAAAAAAAGAACTACCTACCTACTGTTAAGCCCTTTACACACGATCGGATATCTGATGGAATCTAATCCGATGCATTTTTTCATCGGATATCCGATGAAGCTGACTTTCATCTGTCTTGCACCATCAGTCAAAAATCCGATCGTGCCAAAAAGCGGTGACGTACAACACTACGACGAGCCAAAAAAAATGAAGTTCAATGCTTCCGAGTATGCATCGACTTGATTTTGAGCATGCATGGATTTTTGTCCGATGGAGTTCCACACAGACAATCAGATTTTTCTATCATTTTTTTTTCCATAAGAAAAATGTAAAACAAGTTTTATTTTTTTCACCAATAGAAATAAAACTGATGGGGCCCACACACAATTGGTTTGTCTGATGAAAACAGTCCATCGGTCTGTTTTCAGTGGACAAACCGATCGTGTGTACACGGCTTTAGGCTGGGTACACTGCAGATGGATGTGCTTGACAGCAGATGGTTCGGTACGTCTCTGTTCTCCATTTCAGGGATGAATCAGGCCAGAGTTTTTGCCTGAATTTGTACCCCTTTCCAGAGATGTGTGAAGCGGCTCTATTGAGAGCCAGTCACAATCTCCTGTCATGCGAATTGGATACATGTAAACCCGCATTCAGTTCTCACTAGTGTTAACTCAGTCTTAGGTAAATCATAAGGAACGCTGTTCCTATGTGTCTATTTTTTTAAGAATACCACAACTGAGTAGTATTCATCTAAGAGCAAAAGGAGAAAAGGAGTTCACTAACTGTGCATCAGAAGTGTTCCCCTCAGTAGATTATCCTAACTAATGGCCAACAAAAATTATTTGAAAATATGGAAATAACATTTTCTCCTAGATGATTACTCAGTTGCGGAATTCTTAAAAAATGTTGGGTGTTGGTCATTCTCTAGATTTGCAAATTAGCTGCTCATCACTTCACATTCATTTTTGGAAGCAGTACTTTAGTCATATCCTTTGAAATGCGTAAGGGTGCTGTTAAAAAAGAATTCTAGGTTAATGTATAAAACACTCCCTCAAAGTATTTTACTCCTTTTAGCTTTGGATAGAGTGGAAATGTATTAGAACACCTACCAGGTTTTTAACTGCTGTCTGTGCCCCCGTTAGGGAGATTCACCCTCTCTATTGTCCTGTTTACCATTATCACTGAAAGTGAAAGTAAAAGAAAATCACAAATTTTGGATTGTCCCCAGAAAAGAAAAAGGGGGGAAATCTTACAAATTGGGGTGCTAGTTCTGGTTACATGGGGGCTGTAAGAAAATCCCTAAAAGAGGTCATAAAACCGGAGAAAAACAAAACAAAACAAAAAACCTGTAAAACAAAGGAATAATGAACTAGTATGCATCACATACTAGCTCATTATGAAATACTTACCTTAGAACGAAGCCTTTCAGCGGGGCCCGCACACCGCAAGACAGCTGACATCTTCCCCAATGTTTTCACTGTGTTCGCGGGCTCTGGAACGGTAAGTGCGCACGTTTATGACACACATATGGCTCTGAAGGTCTGTCACAGTAAGCCGGACCTTCAGAGCACATATGCCGATGACGTCATTGGCTGCATGCGCCCTGAATATCTCCTAAACTATAGAGATATAGGTTTACCTGTAGGTACAATTAAAAACAAATAAGACTTTACTTCCTCTTTAATTTGCAGGAACTACCTCTCGCTTCCTTTTTGGCTATGGGACAGGAAGTGAAGGTAAATCTCCCAAGTGGGACACAGATGGCAAAAAATAAATAAAAAATTACAGGGGTTATAACCCACCCTTTAACCCTTGCATTTAAAATTTTTTTTTTTCATATAGTTCTACTTTCCTTCTAAGCTTCTCCACACTTGATGAACATTGCACATAGGTTTGCAGTAGTAATGCTTTCTCTGTAAATTGATAAAGTTGAGAGGCACCTATTTGGTCTTACAGAAAGAGAGCACATGGGGGTTTATTTACTAAAGGCAAATCCACTTTGCACTACAAGTGCACTGCAAGTGCACTTGGAAGTGCAGCCACTGTAGATCTGAGGGGGACATGCAAAGAAAAAAAAAAAACAGCATTTTTGCTTGTACATGATTGTATGATAAAATTAGCAGAGCTTCCTCTCATTTCAGATAATCCCCTCAAATCTAAAGCGACTGCACTTTCAAATCCTTTGTCAATGATTAAATATTTATTTGCAAAGCAAAGTGCATCTGAATAAAAAAGTAAAATAAGCAAATACATGTTTTACCATAATAAAAACACTTACTAGAGTACATTGCTTGTAACTAACACACTAAACTCTAGCTAACAATATTTTTTTTTAAAGCGAAAATACACTTAGAGTGCATGTAAACTCCAACAAAGAATTTCCCTTGTTTGTTAGAAACAGATTTCAAACATTAATTTAAATGCACTAAAAAGCAAAATTGACCCAAAATGTTATAGTGTTTTCTTAAAAGTTGTTTTATTCTTTGCATTGTTCTATTCAATTATTTAATTTTATATTCATGTTTGTCCAAACAACATATTATTACTGATACTGTTGACGCAATATAAATCCAGTATACTAATAATAATAAATACTATAGATTATAAATCAATTTGGATCTTCATTTTTAGCTTGCGAGTGCAATCAACATTCTAATCGCTGTCGCTTTAACATGGAACTCTACAAGCTGTCTGGTAGGAAGAGTGGAGGCATATGCCTAAACTGCCGTCATAACACTGCCGGGCGCCATTGTCACTATTGTAAACAGGGTTACAAACGTGAATTGAGCAAAGCTATATCCAGTCGAAAAGCCTGTAAGCGTAAGTACAGATGTCATCTTTCACTGTTTGAGTTGTGTTTGGATTTATGTTAAGACATTTGTCGTAGTCAGTCTTTAGGCAAGATTTTTCAATGATAAAATGCCCAAAGACATCAGATACCAGTGTGAAGAAACACTTCATCTAAGAATGATTTTTGGGGGAAAGGTTTTCTTAGAGTATTTAAATAACTGACTGGTGGAGCTGGAATTATTTTACCGTTTTCTGTTAAAGGAAAATCATTTTGCAATTCTATGCAGATGTATGAAGATTTTCCACATCAGCTCGAATTATGTTTATATCATTTAAAACTGTCCTATGTATATTTTACAAACATTTTTTTTCATAAGTGGGATTGTTACTGTTTAAAAGAGAAGTGTGGGATTTCAAAATAATAAACAATCATACTTACCTAGGCGGGTGCAGGATCAGTCTGATGCTGCATCTGTCCCCTGTTGCCTCTGAGACGCTGAGCAACCAAAGACCACTGATCACTCAGTCCTCAGTCTCAGTCATTGGCTCCCTGCTCTGCCCCTCTAGGGCTCATTGGAGCATTGGACTGTGGATGGGGAGGGAGCAGCTAGCTCAGGCATTGGAGCAGCACAATGAGAGGCTGAGCCAGCTCTCGCTCAGACAAAGAACTTTGGCTCTACTTCTTCTTTAAGCCCCACTCCAGGCAAACTATGACCATCCCTCCCGTGCTTGTCCCCCCTTTAAGTCCTCCAGCAGGGTTTTTTTTTTTCCTTACCTGGCTTAGCAAGTTATACTTACCCTAGTTCCATCATCCAGGCCTCTCGCTGGTGCCATTTCCAGATGAAGGGGGCCACTGATCTAACACTGCAGATCATCAATAGCCAGTTGGTCCTCTACCATCCCCGTGTTATAAGCCCTACAAAGGATTAAGATTCTTTTTTATTTCTGACACTAAAAAATGTGTAGCAAGCAACTTTAGTGATTATCATTTAATTATACCCAATGCAATGATTTTATAAAGGTACCCATAGCTGTAAGGTAACTGTCCAATTTGAACATATTAATTGTTTAATTAGAAAATTACTCATACGTTTCTGAGAACCAACAAATCTTCAAAGACATCCCTAACACACCAATCTTAAAGAAGATGACATTGGCCAATCTGTATAAGGTGGTGCAAGAGGATTCCTCTTTGCTTTTTCCGGTACGTCCTGCATAGCTTTGAGCAAACACATTGGAGTAATCCAAGAATGCATGTTTATCGAAAGAATTTTCAGGAGAACAATACAGTATTTTGACATTCAGATTGTGATTGCACATGTGTCCTACTCTTGATATCCAACTCAGCTTGAGGAAATTTTGAACAGTACTGGGAATAAAGGAATCTTCATATTTCAGTACAGTTACATTTATTTTTTAAAACTTCTCACCCTTACTTGCCTCACCTTTCCCTGATCTAGTGCTTTCTTGTAAAGAATCCTTCCACATGGCCTGTGCAAGTGTGTTGTTCTCTCATTTAAATTTTATAGAGAATTAATATACCTTTGCAATATGAAGTATGAACTCTTGATAGAACTGAATAGAGATTGCCTGGCAGAGAGGATTTTGACAATGAGCTTTTGAGCACTGAGCAGGCAGCACATCTGAGATGGTTGGGAATTTTTCTAAAACAATACAGACTTGGTCTAGTTATTCTATTATATATTTACTAATCATGTAAATGTACAAAAATCCCAAAATCATTTTCAGTTAAAGACTCAAAATATCTTACAAAGCACATACCTTCTAAAAAAATACAGACTGTTACAGATAGATATAAACTACAGATAAATTAAGTTTTTCTAATAATTTTACTATTATTACTATTTTCTTTATTACTGCAGCTTGCCAGTGTCACCCAATAGGGGCTGTCAATGCCATGTGCAATCAAACAACTGGTCAATGCCCATGCAAGACTGGAGTGACTGGCCTAACATGCAATCGCTGCACTCAAGGATACCAACAAAGCCGATCTCCCCATATGCCGTGTGTCCGTAAGTAATTTTAAGCAATACAGTAAGCACTCTGTTTATTATAAGGTGAATGTTTTTTTAAAGTTGTCTTTAATACAAATTTATTAAAAAAAATATTTTTTTTATTAATTTGGGGCCAGTCAAAATAGAAAGCCAGTTTTCAAATCTCTCGATTCATCTGTATCCTGACAGCTCCCTCTACAGTGAAATTTTTACCTTCTGTGTAGTTATCTTTTTGAATGCATGGGGATGTGTTGAACCTATAAAAAATACACAGAGTGCATGGCCTTTCCCTGCAGCTGCTGAGTATTTTGTTTTTAGGCAGCTAGAATGTATTTACCTGCTTTAAACTAAAGGCTTAGTTGGACAATGAGAACCATGCTGGACAAGATACAAATGTTCATCAAAGTCAACCCTTTTTTGGTTGGCTCTCCTACGCAAACCGATTTACCTTTATGTCAGTCTGTGCAAGGATGATAACGTGCACGTGCACACCCGCCACGTGTGCCCATGGCGATTCCCCATTCTGGATAATCACATGTCAGAGATCTTCTGTTCCCAGTGATCGGGAACAGTGATCTCTGTCACCTCTCATTGAGCCCATCCCCCCTACAGTTACAACACTCTGAGGGAACCCCTTGATCGCCCCCTAATAATATTGTAATAAGAATAAAAGTGATCCAAAAAAAAGTAAAATAAAGCATCAAAATAGAAAAATAAAAGTAAAATTAACAATAAAAAAATAAAATAAAATTTAAAGTGCCCCCCTCCCTCCCAGCGTGCTCGCTCAACCCTGCAGATGTAAATGGCCTTCAAACCACACATGTGAGGTATTGCTGTGAATGTTAGAGTGAGAGCAATAATTCTAGCGCAAGACTTCCTCTGTAACTCTAAACAGGCAACCTATAAATAATGTTAAAGCGTCGCCTATGGGGATTTTGAAGTACCAAAGTTTGTTGCCAGTCCATAAGTTTGCGCAATTTTAAAGCGTGACATGTTCGGGATCTATTTTCTCAGCGTAACATCATCTTTCACATCATGTAAAAAAATTGGGCTAACTTTAATGTTTTTTTTATGTATTAAACTATTTTTTCCACCAAAAAAATGTGTTCGAAAAATTGCTGCACAAATACCGGGCAAGATAAAAAGTCGCAACAACCACCATTTCATTCCGTAGGGTCTCTGCTTTAAAAAAAACATATATAATGTTTGGGGGTTCTGAGTAATTTTCTAGCATAAAAATATGATTTTTACATGTAGGAGAGTGAAGTATCAGAATTGGCCTGGTAGGCAAGTACTTAATGTACATAATATAACTGGGTAATGACATTTATAGGTAAAGTTGATCCAGGGAAAATCAGATTGCTTCTTGGGGGATCAGGAAGGAATTTTTTCCCCCGCTGTAGCAAATTGAAGCATGCTTAGCTGGGGTTTTTCACCTTCCTCTGGATCAGCTGTCAGTAAAAGATTGTGTGCATGGGATTGTATGTTTTTTTTATTTTTTTATTGGTTGAACTGGATGGACTTGTGTCTTTTTCAGCCTCCCTAACTATGTAACTGTAATGGTGGCTGTTTCCACACATGCCCTGACTCCCTGTTTCATGAGTGTAAATGAAATGGATAAAAGATGGCTTTAGCTTCTGTTCTCCACCTGTAGAGAACTGTTCAGATACAGTTTGTCCTTTTCTGGGCTTAATCGTAGGGGCCTCTATGATTACGCCCCGAAAAAGAGGTGAAACGCATCTGAGATGTACTCTACAGGTGAAGAATAGGAGATGAAGCCATATTTTACCCTTTTCATTCACATTCATGAAACAGGGAGTCTGTGTTTGTGCGAAGACGACCTCCATTTTGTTAAAGTGTACTGAAGCCTTAAAAGCCGATCGTGTTTGTCTTGCATCAGTCTATCCACATGCTTATCTGAATGATACCGGTTTGGGGGGCATTTGGGCTACATCAAATTCCATGTTATACATAGACCTATTATTTGTCTATTTACTTGGCATGACTTTGTTTCTTGACAAAATAAATACATTTTTCTGTGTAAAGGATAGGTTTCTAGTGGTTGTGGAATGAACTTAGGGGTTCATTGACTTTGTGTTTGAAGGGTACAGCTATGTAAATTGGGCTCTGGTTATACCTGGAAAATTAATAATTTACACAGGATTTGGTAAATTTTATCAATAAATTTTACTGCAATATATCAACATTAACATATTTATTGTTGCTTAAAATTAGGGATTCAAGAGGAGATGACTACAACAGCAGCATATCCCGTGGAATGGAAAACAGGATCAGGTATATCAAACTTACTGTATAGTATTAACCTCCCTGGCGGTATGATTATTTCAGATTTTAGGTGCTGAAAGCGGTACAATTGTTTTGCATGGAAATTTGGCGTTTTATATTGTAGGCCTGTAATTCTTAGGAATAACTCACTTAAATCTGACTAAACAAAAGTCTAGTAGACATCCGGGTATGATAAAGTTTGAAACACAAAATCATAGATTATAATATAATAAATAACTATAAATAATTATAACATATAATAATCTAAATATAAAAAAAAATATGCATAATGTAATCAAATCAAAAACACTGAAATTTGCTCAGTTGCAGAACTGTCGCTGTCATTACTTCTAGGAATTTCCCCACAAATCGCTATCGCTCAATTCTGCAAGTGATTCTAATTTATTATCGCTGTTTTCTAGATGGTCTAAAACCACTTTTGACATAACGGGACACTTTTTGGTTGCTATGGGCAATCTCCAGTTTCCAGGCAGAAAAAACTGTATTTATAATATAAAACTGCATGCAGGACACTGGACAGACCACTAGGGACAAAGGGGGTGTGTATTTATTTTATACAGTATTGTAATCTGTAAGATTACAGTGTACTGTATCTATACTGTGTTTTTACTTTTTTTCATTTGGCGCTGATCTCCTCCCCCGTGCGTCGTAACATTGCAGGGAATGGAGCTCGGCGGCTCAGGGGCACTGAGTCAATCGAGCGAGGAGACAGCTCGCACACACAGAGGGGAGACATCGCAGGATCCAAGGGACAAGGTAAGTAACTCTCCCTGTATCCTGCGATGCAATCCTGAGTCTGGCTCGGGGGTTACCGCTAATGGTATTGAAATATCACCCAGAGCCGACTCGGGAATACCGCTAGGCAGGTTAAAGCAGTATTTGGGTTTTGCTGTGTAACAGGATTTAGATTTGATAATATCTCTTTTTTTTTTAGTTTCTGAATGCCAGTCTTATTGTAAGCCATCTCACAGCCGTGTGCACATGAATCTACGCAAGTATTGCAAAAAGGATTACGGTATGTATAACGATTGTGATAATATATCATTTTCAACAAGAGGGAAATTTGGGGAATGCTCACTTACACAGAACAGCAGGGAATCTGTTTTAGGCCTTTGTAAAGCAACTCTAAGCTTGCTATAATTCTTATAATTCTTGGAGATTGTTCATTGTTTTTTATGAGATGCAGCTCCAGGCGTGGAAACCCAAAGATCTCAGAGACCTAAATTATTGTCCTATGTAGGCATTCCTATCAGCCTATTGGGAGCTATGTGTAGGAATGAAGGAGCACACAATAACTCAGGTCTCAGGTCTAGTACTATATAAGGAAAAATCACTTAGGTGTCTATTAAAAACATTGCCATGCAAATGTGTCAGTCATTTACACAGCTGTCAGGAACCTTCACTGTAATTTGTGAATATGTTTATATCATTTGTCACCTCCATCTGGAGGCTGTAATGCAGTATTTTCCTGAAAATACCTCATTATTGACACAAGATAGGCCTCACAATCCTAGGAAATAAACATATTAGGCAAATGACAATGCTGATTTGTGACAGCTGTGTGAATGATTGACACATACGCACAACCAATTTTTTCTAAATAGACCCTTTAAATTTGTATGGATGTAGATTTTGCTTCCCTGTTGTCCATGGTTACTAATGTCCACGCTAGCAGAGGATGATGGAGAATAAACAAACATGGTGAGATCTTTATTTCACTTAGCCTATAAAGAACCTTGTACAAAATGATATGTTACCTAAATATAAATTATAGAGAAGCTTAAATGAAATTATTTTCTTGCATGGTGGCCAGAACAAACTTGCAAGCAATAAAGAACCTAAAATAAAAGGCTCATCATATTCACAGACTGTTTTATGGTGAACTAAACCTGAATTTATTGGTGCTACAGAAGTAAAAAAAAAAATGCTTTTTTTTTTCCTTTTCTTTAGGAGTTCTCTAAGTTCTGCAGCGCTGTTCTGATATGTACAGTTGGGAGGCGCAATTCTGGCTCCCTGCTGCACTCCAATACTGTCACAAAGCACAGCGCAGTTATGATGTTTGTTCTCTACAAATAAATACACATCAAATGAACGAAGCTGCTTTCCCTGAACATTTTCCTGTATTTTTTTGTTTTTCTTTATAAAGATTTCAACCTTGATTTAACTGTCACCCACCATGTAGAATTTCTCATTGCAATAATAAAACAGAACTGGTAAAAAGCAAAAGCAAGGTTCCATTTTATCAGTATAGCCATGCTGTTTTTTTTTTTTTTCATGGTCAGTAAATGAGATGTGATAGACCTCCAGTTTGAAGGACCTTTTAGATGCAAATAGATTAATTAGTAGGGCTGAAGCACTGAATTCCATGGCTTTTATTTTACTCCCTGCTTGCTTTGGGTCACTTTCCTCCCAGCAGGTCCTTTTCTTGATCCCACGGGCACAGCTGGGATAAGATGACTGAAGGATCATCATTTCATGGGATTAGTTAAAGCCATGGCTTCTGAGAAAATGGCAATGTTCGGCTGGGAAGTAAAGTGAGCACTGAAAGCAAGAGAGGAGATAGAACTATCGGGTCCAAGCCCCGCTGCGTAAGAAGAATGTTTTTAACAGCACAAAGGGAATTATCAAGTTAAGCTGATTTCCTCTTGCTGCTTTTAAAGAAGTGAGGGCAAAGACGAGTAAAAACAGAAGGCTAGACTGGAGACTAGATTTAAGATGACTGCAGCATTTATTTATAGACATACATCATAAACATATGTACATGAGTCTCTACCTGCAAAATGTGTTGAGTACCTATTTATCTTTTGTGTACTGTATAATGCACATATATTCCGATGAAGGGTTAAACATCTTTCGGGGTGGCCTATCGTGCATTAAAAACACAGTGAGTTCCAGGGCAAGCATCCTGTAAAGAAAGGGATAAGGGGCCCTTAAGCCTTAGTCAGTGGTAAGAGAATAAGAGGCAAAGAAAAGAAGTATCTGTGATTGATTGTCTTTATGTCAAGACCAATAAAACTAAACAGTCTTCAAACAAATGATGAGCAACAGAGCAACAGCTCAAATTAAAGGCATGAGGTCACAGGTTAAGTGTGTGCAGCCACCCAAGGTGTATGTATACATTTTGAGTAATACTACGGAGCCCTCAAGCCTGCTGTCTTAGAAGACTGTTCAAGATATTGTAAGACAATTGTAATGCAAAATTACATTGGCATAAGTTAGACATATATTTTACTAAATGCTCTCTAAAAACCTTCCTCTGAATAACAGGAAACAACTCGGACCTTAGCTCATAGGAATCCACCACTTTTTAAGTACTGATATCCCAGTGGAATACCGAGAGAGGAGCGGCATCAAATTTCTTGTTTTGAAAAATCTTTGAGTGCATTGGCACCAAAGGGATTTTCAACTTTTTGAAGAGTGGAAAACCTATTTTATTGCAATTATATAAGCTATTATTCTTGCTAGTATATTTGAATAACTAGGGATACTATATCCTTCCTTATTGTAGCCCTTGATATGCCTGATACACGCAATAATATTCAGTATGTGTAAAAATGCATATGAGATAATCTCTTAGATAAACTACCATCTTAAATAATACTTCAACAATTGGAAGTGTTAACTCCTAGTACATAGTAATCAAAAATCTTTGAGGGCAGACAAGTCAGATCTGCCTTTCTATGGCCAGGCTACTTTATTTTTTACGTTAAAAAAACAACTATCTATTTGGTTCAGTGAAAAACTGGTGGCCATGCATGACTCAATTAATGTGATCCAATAGATCTGAGCATTCCTGGCTATAATCTGCCCATTTATTTAACAATAAATAAATGACTACTTAAAGTGTATGTAAAAAAACAAACTTTAGAGAGGGAAGATCTTACTAATTTGGATACAGATAGCAATACAAAATTGTCAGGGGTTTTAACACTTTCATATTCTACCTACTGTAAAACAAGAAAAAAACATGATATATTTTAATACTGCAGGAAGGGATCATTATCACAAGCAGTTCAAGGTTAAAAAGCTTTACCACTTCTATGCTGCCCTGCTTTTAATTTAATCTAGACGAGAAAAATATCCGAGTTTGATTAAAGTCATCATTATTCTGTCGGTAGATAGCCACAGTCACATTTTCCCTTGATTCCAAAAAAGACAGCTTCATTTCTTGAAGGTATAACTACCACAACATTCAGTCTTCTGATTTTTTTTCATGCATTTTATGGTCAGTATTTTATGTGTCAGCTGCAATATAAAGCCAGGATAACCTTTAATATTGAGTACTTAGTGAGAAAATTGTTTCCTCATATCCAACTAAGGCATGAATTACATTCAAATTAATGTTTTCATTTTCAAGTCTTGATTTTTGAGGTTAGCAAGCATCATATTTTCCCTGGATATAGTAAAGATATTTTAACCTATATAGTAGATGTAAAGGTACAAAAAATGTATGTAGCCAGGTTCTTGGCTAGAAAAGGGACATTATGAAAACACTGTGCTGCAGCTGCTTTGTGTGCCTTTACAAGATTCTTATGCTGGCTTTTAGTGCCATTCAGCATCTATTCAGCAGAGGGAGCATAGAAAATGTCTGATATTTGGTCCCCAGACCAAACAGACAAGAGGCGTGGGCAGTAGAACTATAACAGTACAGGTAATCAATTATAATCACATGTGAGAACACATAGATAAAGAAAATTTAGTAAATGTTTTTTATTAATACAAAATCAATAAAACATACAGAAGCATGAACAATTTAAAATTATAGTGACAACCATACTGATCACCGATATAATGGTCCCCAGAGGGGGAAGATCACAAGGGGATTGAGGGTCACATCTCAACTAGTTTTGCGGCCTTGCCGCTTCGTCAGGAGAATATCAAAAATCGCCCAGAGACCGATCGCCAGGTGTCACCAAAACTGCCCCCCTGCGGCGACCAGGGGGGAAGTGCAAATGGATGGACCTACTACTTCAAGTGTAATTAAAGATTATCAGGGGTCCCGGGAAGTGGAACCCAACTGAAGTGGGTGTTTCAAAAGACTGCACAGCAGAATCAAAACTGAGTGATATAAGTGGGAAGGGAGAATATATGCGATCCCAGTAAGGCATCCGACCAAGGATGCAGAGAATTCACTGCAGCTAAGGGTTGGATACAGCTCGATATTTCTGGGGCCCAACGTCCCAGTACTGTGGCCCAAAGATCTGACAGTGCCACCAGCAGGTGAAACCTTTCCTGACAGCTCCAGACTGCCAAGAGAAACCCGCTGGCGGACACCAGTAATGCGATCCAAAGAACATATAGTGCCACCAGCAGGTGAAACCTTTCATGACAGTTAATTTAACATTTACCAGTCTGGTGTTTATTTTCTGGTACTGAATTACAGCTGGGTGCATTTTCTTCATACTGCCGTTTCTATAAGAGTTTGCGGCAACTTTCGTTCAGGGGCTGAGGTTGTTTACAGAGTTGAGGCAAAAGAACAGAGTACTCAATCTATCAAGCAGCTCCTGGGCAGAGTACAAGTATAGAAGTTGTAATACAAACAATCACTCGATAGAATGGACACTCACCAAACACTTGGCTATAACAGCTGTAGCAAATACAGCACAGTCTTATAAACTGAAACGCGTTGGGGCGTCTAAACACTGACGTTACACTGCTGAATACTCCTTTCTGCAGTTGCCAGAGATTTAAGTGTACATCTGTATATTTGTGATTGTTCCACAGTGGATTGTAATCTTGGATGGCTTTTAGTATATAATAAACTATACTGTACTATTATTGGTTTTCTCTTTTTGTGAGCTTTATTTGGTACAACCTGCAGCGGCATCCAATACTGGGCATAGGAGACATTTTTAAAAAGGCACTGACCTGAGGCTTGCAGAGGATGTAATTTAAAGCGGGGGTTGACCCTAAAAAATATAAATTTTCTAACACCGATGGACTGTTTTCATCGGACAAACCGATCGTGTGTGGGCCCCATCTGTCTTTTTTTCATCGGTGTAAAAAAATAGAACATGTTTTAAATTTTTCCTATGAATAAAAAACTGATAGGAAATTCCGATCTTCTGTGTGGAACTCCATTGAAAAAAAATCCACGCATGCTCATAATCAAGTCGATACATACTTGGAAGCAATGAACTTCATTTTTTTCGTCTCGTCATAGTGTTTTACGTCACTGCGTTTTGGCACGGTCAGAATTTAGTCTGATAGTGTGAATGCAAGACTGAAGAAAGTCAGCTTCATCGGATATCTGATAAAAAAATCCACCGGATTTGATTCCATCAGAAATCCGATCGTGTGTACATGGCTTTAGGGACCTTAGATTGTAAGCTCCTTGAGGGCAGGGACTGATGTGAATGTATAATAAATATGTAAAGCACTGTGTAAATTGACAGTGCTATATAAGTACTTTTAATGAATGAATAAAGAAAATGCTTAAATGGTGCAGTGAGAAGACAGTGATTGTTGTGCCCTGTGTTGGTAGAGATCTGTGTTACACCACAGATACCACTTTAGCAAGCATTCTACCAGTATAATATTTTAAAACATGAGATGATGCTATGTCTACCTTATTTTTTACAGTTCTCCGGGCCCAGCTACTGTCTATGGAGAAATCTGGAGAATGGTGGAAATTTACAGCTAACGTGCTTACAGTATATAGACAGCGGAGGGTTCCCATCAGACGTGGTGATCAACCAATATGGGTTCCAGATCAAGATTTGGCATGTGACTGCCTCCGGGTTCAAGTAGGAAAGTCGTATTTGATCATCGGTAATGATGAGGAATCCCCAGATCCTGCTCGTGTGATACTGGATAAGAACAGCCTGTCACTGCCATGGCGTGATGTTTGGGCACACAAACTGAGACGGTTTCAGCAGCAAGATCGGCGAGGAAAATGCAAGGCGGGATAAATAGATCTTAGTGTCATGGATATTGTTTAGTGTCAGTTGTCTCAGAGCAAGAACCTATTTAGAGTGAAACATTAATGATGGCCTGCTAGCTGCAGTTATTGCTACCTCTATAATACAACATTTGTCAACTGGAAAACACAGCAAGACATACAGTAAGAAAAAGCAAAACCTGTTACAATCTATTATATAGGTATTTGTAGAAAGAAATATGCTGCTTTTTCTCCTTTGCTGTCTCAAATACAAAATATAATTTTTGTGGGTGTGATAAATATTTTGTCGTTTGTCTCTGAGTCATTTACTTTTGATATATGTTCAATGGCTTTTCTTGCAAGAATCAAAAAAATACTTTTATTTCACATTTGAAATGAATGTAGCAACCCAGTGTTGATTAACAACAAAAGAAATACAGACTGTTGTACTCTGTCATCAAGAGAAGAAGGAATATTATTTTGTATATAGTTAAAAAACACTCTCACCTTGCCAATTCAGGACAAAGTAACAGTGTCTATGTAAGGGGGCTCCTCCAACTCACCGATCATCACTTTGGCAACCAACCGCTGTTGCTACTTCCTCCAGGGACAATCAGAATACTTACTGTTGGTTGGTACTGGACACAAAGTAGAGCAGTAATGTAACTGTCTAGTGTTTCAGTACTTCCTCTGATATATTTGATTTAATTTCTAGACCTGTACACTGTCACAAAGGAGGAGGTCACATGCTCCCTCATACCTGGAAGTACAGGGTTTTGTAGGTTGAGGAAGAGGAAGGAACGACACAGGGACACCTACAAGGTTAGTAGGTGGGTTGGGGTGCCCTTTATGCGAACAGTCTCTTTCAGACCACTTTCACACTGAGGCGCTTTTCAGGCGCTTTCATGCTAAAAACAGCGCCTAAAAAGCTCACGAAAACGTATTTCCATTAAAATCAATTAATGCTTTCACACTGGGGCAGTGTGCTGGCAGGGCTGTGAAAAACTCACTTCTCCATTGAAATTAATGGAAAGCTCTTCAAAAGCGACTGAAAAGCGCTTCAAAATCGCCTAAAAAAAGGGCTTCAAAAGTGCTCAGTGTTTTTACTGGCAGTTTAAAAGCGCCTCGGTGTGAAAGTGGCCTAAGTGATTCCTTAATGGTTCCACAAGCTCAAAAACAAATCCATGACTTGTGCTCCCTCCACCAGATGTGCCCTCATCTCAGATATATGACCACACTTTTAAATATGGTCTATATAGGCTTGTGTTTCTCTCAGAGGACTAAAAATGTTCCAGATCATAGGGTTTTATAAAAACTTCTTAATCTGCTGCATCATTACTGGATGTCTTCATTCACCCATACATAAAGAAAGGGTAAAGTACCAAACTTTATCCTTGAGATTAATTTCCAACCATAAAAATACGAACTTCTGCACCAAACTATGCCTCGCATGCAATATGCATAAACACATACAGGGTCATCAATGTACTATCCACTCCGCTGGTATAATTACCACACTGTCTCATCCGAAGAGCGTTGTGACATCATCAAGCCCCTCCCCTGCGCATTACGCCATAGGGTCATGTGTCTTCATCAGGGGTTAAGAGATCAGCCTGTCTGGCTTCAGTAAATCAACCCCTTAGTGTCCGTTAAGGAGATGGGGATGGTGCAAAGTGATGGTAGACCTCTGATTTCTTGCCAGAAGTCAATATCTGCATATTGGAGAGCCCTTGATTTAGAATACTCAAGAGCTTGTGCAAAAATAAGTGCAGATTTAAGACGGCTGCATGTTATTGAAGGCACTACTGCTTATTGTTTAATGAATGGACTTTAAAATTTCTGATACTCACATAATGGATGGCATTAGAATTAATTCCTATGAGTCAATAATATTTGAAATTATACTAGAGTAAAGATAGAAACAATGGGCCAGATCCACAAAAGGGATACGCCGGCGTATCTACTGATACGCCGTCGTATCCCTGTTTCTATCTATGCGACTGATTCACAGAATCAGTTACACATAGATATTCCTAAGATCCGGCAGGTGTAATAGTTTTACACTGTCGGATCTTAGGATGCAGTATCTCGGCCGCCGCTGGGGGCATTTCTCGTCGAAATGCCACGTCGGGTATGCAAATTAGCACTTACGGAGATCCACGAAGCGGTTTCCCTTCGTGAAGTCTCCGTAAGTTGTTAGTTTGCAAACGCAAAATTAGGGCTACTTTTACAAAGTGTAAAGTTAGTACACCATGTAAAAGTAGACCCTTCTTTCCCGCGACGCTGTCAAATTTTTTTTTTTTCCCGCCGCATCTCTTTTTTTCCCCGACGCAACTTTTTTTACCCGGCGCGATTCACAAAACTCGGCGTAACGTAATTTCGCGCAATGCACGTCAGGAAAATCACGTCAGGAGCATGCGCAGTACATCCGGCGCGGGAGCGCACCTAATTTAAATGGGACTCGCCCCATTAGATTGGGCCCGCCTTGCGCCGGACGAATTTAAGTTACACCGCTGAAAATTTCTAGGTAAGTGCTTTGTGGATCGGGCACTTAGGTAGAGATTTTGCAGCGGTGTAACTTAAATAGGAAGATTTAAGTTAAGCCCGCTCGTTGTGGATCTGGCCCAATATCTGTTTAAAGGCAATTGTATGTCAGAATATGTTGATATTATATGAGTGGTTCTGCTGCTGTTTGAAATGTTCATAAACAAATATGGACACTGTTCCAAGAGATCCAGTGCACCAGCCAAATCTCCTCTAGCTTATGGCCAGGATTTTAGGGGGCTAATTTAGAAAATGCATTTTATTTGTGCAGTAATTGACAGCAATTTTTAAAAAGGATGCCACTGATGGTATTTAATTAAAAAAATGTACGTCAAATTGGTTTGATGATATTATTAACACTTCTCAAGTGCAAGTGTCTTGGCTGCCCCTGCTGTTTTTGCCTTTTGAGCAAGATAGATAAGTAGTTATTGCTATGCAATGGCTAATTAATGATAGATTATTTGCCAGCACTTAGCAAATTAACCTGCTCACACACAACCTACTTGATTCTGAAATCCATAAGCACTCATAAAATTTTGACTATATCCTGATTCTTGCAATCTTAAAACATGTCTGAAACCAAGAACAAATTTAATATTTTAATATTTTAAAGGTTTTCAGTCCTTAGATGTATGTGGTGGCTGCGCCATTTTTTTTCTGGCCTTTAAACAATTTCTCAGTGAATCTATGTAGAAGCAGCATTTTCACCCTAGGACAGAATGGAGATTTACTAATACTGGAGCACGCCAAATCTGGTGCAGCTATGCATAGTAACCAATCAATTTCTAACTTTGGCTTGCTCCATTAAGCTTTGACAATAAAACAAAGAAGTCGATTAGTTACTATGCACAGCTGTACCAAATTCTGTGTGCATCAGTTTAAGTAAAATTCTGTTGAGAAGCGGGGGGTTAATTCAAGTTGAGAAACAACTTTGTAAGATGAGAAGCGGGGGGGAGGGTTAGGCGGCTACTGAAGATTACTTCTTGGTTCTTCATTCTTCCGACAGACACATCTGCCTTCCTTCTCCCGTGCAGCAAGCGAGTTAAAATGGAGGGGCCCCAAGCCAGCACGGGGCCCCAAGCAATTGCTTGGCTTGCCTGTCCTGTCGCAACAGGCCTGCATAAGGGAGAGTTATTACGGTATGTAGTTCACACAGAAAGCTAGGAAAATTCCAACCAATAACAGGGCAGCAAACATAGAGAGCTCAAAAAGTTATCAGCTTAACAGATTTTTGGCAGGATCAATTGTTATTTTGTTAGAACATATAATTCAAATATAATGAAATGCATTCAGTGGTATAGTTAGCAGACCAAAGGAAGCAAATATGGAAAGTTCAATTTGAGTTTACATATTTTTTATTCTTCCAACATGGTTTATTGTCAGGTTTTTTACTAAATAAGTCTAAAAGAGTAAAACATGTAAACATGACAGAAATGATCAAGGAAAAGAAGGTTAATAAAATAATTGTTTTAAGCAGAGGGTAGAGAAAGGGGTAGTAAAATATTAATTCCAGTTCCAAGACAACTCCTTTCCATATAGCATATCTAAAATCAAACTTAAATTCAAAGTTTTTTTTTGTAGTCTGTTTCCTCCACTGTAGGTGGTGCCTGACCAGAGCAGCAAAACAGCCTGGAGAGCAAGTCTCTGGGTACCTGGTCCCTGGAGGCAGTGTTGCGATTGGCTGTGCTGCATCCAGATAACCCTTGGTGGCCATCTTGGATCAGAAGAGTCTTTTTAGGTCCCTGCTCCCCAGGTTTTGGAGCGCATTTGCATGTAGGTAGTGTAGGGACAGGTTCCCTGTCTGTTAGGGACAGTATTAGTGGCAGGAAGAAGTTCCAAACAAGAAGGAAAAGCTTAGGGATCACAATTACATTGGGCATCTTACCGTTTGGGTACGAGACAGCCAGGCCGCATTTCACCCCTCTAAACAGACACTGTCAGTTCAGCTAATGCCTGCTCAGCTACATGCTGTTGGTATTCATGAGTGCTCCTGGTTGAGTCCTCTCCCTTCCAGTTTGTTGTGAACTGTTTGCCTTGACTACAATACAAGTTCTTACTTTTCTGCAATACAAGTTATAATGATTGCATCTCGACTGTGTGTGAATTATTACTACTGCACCACGCTGCACTCACCCACATAGGTAAACACTGGAGAGAGTCACCCTAATTTCCTCACCTTGTGAGACAAATGTGTGTATTGCATTCTTCAAAATTCTGAACAATTGAATAACTTGTAACTCCCATATCATACAGTGCATAATTATAAAACTTCCTGCAAAAACCTTTTTGCTCAGAGATGAGATGTTAGACATCAAACATGCCAAGGTTATGGAAAGGGAGATATTAAAGTGGTTGTACACCCTGTACAACCACTTTCACCTACAGGTAAGCCTATTTTAAGGCTTACCTGTAGGTGATGGAAATATCCCCTAACTTTACAATGTCCCCGAATGATGTTGTCTTCTGCGACTGCGCCAATGTATTTGGCACATGCGCACTTTAGAACGGGCTTACTGTGCCGTTTCCAGAGGGGGTCATGACATGACTGGTGGCTCCTGCAAGTCACAGAGGCTGGAAGGAAGAGGGCTGAAGATGGACGGGAGATTGCAAGCTTCAGTTTCAGGTAAGTGACACATAATGGTCATTATACTTTACCTTTGCAGGGAAATAAAGAGGAAGTAAAACCCCATCAGGGTTTACTTTCTCTTTAAAGTGGTTCTAAACTCTTTTTTTTCCTTCATGAATTCTCTTTATGAAGGTAAAAACTGCCCGTTCACACTATCCTTCTCCCTAATACTTACCTGAGTCCTGAATCAATCGAGAGCTGTGCCTGGCTGAAGTTCTTCTCTCCCTGCTCTCACAGGCTGGACTGATAGCAGTGGCAGCCATTAGTTGTTGCTGTAGTCAATATAATCCTGAAAGGATGGAGCGGGGCTATGGCCGAGCCACACTTTGTGTCTATAGAGGAACACAGCCCAGCACTGTAGCACACCCACACATATGGCCCTATAGGAAGTGGATTACTATGAAGGCACACTCAGGAGTGGAGGAGCAGGCAAGTAGAAAATATATTTTATTTAAAGCGGGGGTTCCGTGGTCCGGACGTTTTTTTTTTTTAAGCCCATTCATTGTGCTTTCATATAACAATTTACTACTCACTCGTCTGGCGATTCAAATCATCCCCCGTCCATTTTCATTAAAAAGAATAACTTATATAGTCTGATCCTGGGATTTGCCATTTTGCTTGTGGGCATACTGAAGCCCACAAGCATGGACTTCGGGGTAGCGGTGTCTCGCTGGTCGGTGCTGCACTTTGTCTCCTAGGAAGCATAACACTTGCGGAGACCTCCCAGCATACATAGCGCCGCCAGGGAAAGCAAAGTACACGCCTACTCCCGCGGGAGGAAAACCCGGAAGTCATAATTCAGACAGCTGAGTCAAGGTAATTAGAGCCGCAGAAAAAAAAAAGTTAGGCATATGTGTATGTAATGTTGCAAGGATGTGGATAAAGTAATGTTGGAAATTAGGGTGAACCTCCGCTTTAAGCAAAAAAACTAAGGTTTATAATCACTTTAATATTTGGTATCAGTTGTTGGTGTCTATGCATAGCAAATAAACAGCTGGAACCATTACTCTTTCTTATAGATAGTACAGTATGAACTTTTGAAGATCCTGCTTACCAAAATCCTACCTGTGCCAATTAGGTAACATGCAGTAGCCAGCCCATTCCACCCAACTGGATAGTCTGAGTAGCTAGCAACTCAGTTTGATAATTAATATATAAAATATAAGATCGCAAAGTGGGGTGGGGGGGATGAGGGGATGTAGTTCACATTTTCTGTCTAATCTCAGGAGCCGCAAAAATTTTCTGTATGTTTTATCTGTACTGTCAGTTAAAGCGACGCAGTGCTGAAACGCAAAATGTGCTCTGGTTTTTGGGCAGCGAAATGGTCTGGGGCTGAAGTGGTTAAAGTGATTCTAAAGGATTTTTTTAAAATAACAAACATGTTATACTTACCTGCTCTGTGGAAAACCATTGCTCTGATTCTCTTCTTTTTGGGTCCCCAGCCAGTTGTTCTGACTCCTCCACCCCCCACCGAGTGTCCCCAATAGCAAGCCTCTTGCTATGGGGGTACTCGTAACAGGCTCTATCCTGTGACATTATTCAATCACGAACAGAGCGTGGCTCGGCCCCCGGCCCCGCTCTCTTTTCATTGGCTCACTGGCTTAGATTGACAGCAGCAGGAGCCAATGGCTCCCACTGCTGTGAGGGCTAATGATGAGAGAGATACCCGGGAGAGCTGCTGCACTCATGCACATTCACATTGCTAGATCGAGATAGGACTTAGGTATGTATATGGGGGGGGGGGGGCTGCACCCAGATGGTTTTTTATCTTAATGCATAGAATTCTGCCTTTAAAACCACTTAAAGGTAGGCTAAGTTTTTATTTTTATAATGATGTTAGTTTTATTATATTTGCATAATTTAATTTCATGTCCTCTTTTTATACTACAGTAGTGTTTTTTAGACATGTACACACTGAAATATTTTGTTTCGGAATTTCGTTTTCGTCCGAAAAATAAATTAATTTAGTTACTCCCAAAATTCGTTTTTATTTATTATTTTTTTTCGTAAAAAAAATGCATTTGTCCGAAAATCCAAATTAATTAAGGTCGAATCTGTCATTAAAGGCTTATGGTGTCTGTCGAATGTACTAAGAAGATTCGATGGAATCTTTTAAAAAAAAAGATTTGACGGAATCTTTAAAAAGAAAAGAAGATTCGACAGAATCTTTAAAAAAAAAAGTATTCGACGGAGCAACAAAACTGTACGATGACGCAATCGTACATTTCCGGTCGAATGTTCCGCCTACAAGCTATAGAAGAATTCTAATGTTGTATGACACTAGTAATAATTATATTTATTAATTATTATTACTAGTCAACCAACATTAGAATTCTTCTATAGCCTATGGGCAGAGCATTTCACCATAAATATCCGCTTGCTGCGATCGTATGTTTTTAGCTACTTTGTTGAATCTTCATGTCTCTCTATGTTGAATCTTTTCTCTTTATGTAGAATAATATTGGACTAATAGAGTTAAAGGAGTTGTAAAGGAAAAATGTTTTTGCCTAAAATTAATGTCTGCAAGGTAGACAGACAGAATAGTGTAATGATTCTGTTAAAAAACGAGTAAATACCTATTAAATTCCTTCATCTATATAACCTCCGGCATTCTAGTTTCTGTTCTCTCATTCACTTCCTGGTTTGTGGCGCTCGTTCATGTAAGAACTACATTTCCCAGTATGAATTGCGGCACGCCCAGTAATTCACACCTCCTTGAAGTCTCTAACACGTAGAGAGCGTCCTGCCACACAGATGTAGTTCCCAGGAGGGGGCGAGCACGTCACTGACCACCGCAGTAAAGCCTCCCTTCACGGTGGTCAGTAAAATCAGACAAGCAGGAAGTGAACAGAACAGAGAAGAAATAGAGCAACTTCTGAGAAAAAATGAACAATGAGGAAGTGAAAAGAGGAATGTCTGCAGGTAAAGGATGCTTATTATGAAAAAAAAGAAAAAAATCCCTGGTGCTGGGGCTGACCTGCCCACAATCTTATACTTATGCATCTCTTGTGTCTGGAAATGGACAGAGAGGAAATCTACAGATCACTTACATCCAGAGTATTATCTCTTTCAACTGCTCTAACCATTCCTCACTCTACTAAAAAAAGTGTGGCTTTAGGTACTCATTCCATTAATTTCTTTATTTCTTTATTTACATACTGTATATTTGTTTCTGATGTGTCCTATTTGCTTAAAGCATTTTTTAACTCCATATCAACTGAAATACCTGGCTGATCCTGCCTAGCTATGCCCGCCCGCTGCAAACAAACCACGATAATCATGGCTGCTGAGCCCCTGACACCATGGTCAATTTGCGTGCCTCTGTCATCTGCAGCCTGCTCTTCTGTGTCTGTCTCCCCTGTGCCCTCCTCTCCCCTACCCTCTCTGCTCGTACAATGTGCCCGCCCCCCCTCCGCTCCTCCTGCTCTAACTGTTCTCATTAGACATGTGCACAGAAAAAAAATCGTTTTTTTTTTTTCGTTTCGTATCGTTCCGTAGGTTCGTTTCCGTTCATTTTTCGTAAGACGCCCGTTTTCCTGTTCGTTCCCGTTCGTTTTTCATACGACGAGATTTTTTCGTATTCTGATCGTTTCGTATTTTCGTTACCGTTTTATTTTCGTACATGCGGGATGGTTCGTTATTCTGTTTAATTCATGTTCGTTACTTGTTAGACAATCATTTTCGTGAATTTTCGTCAATGATTTGCATTCTGTATTTTGGATTCCTTTTTCTGTTCGTGTTTTCGGTCGTGTGTTCGTGTGACATCTATGACAATTTGTTGTGGATGTCATGTGGGCATGCGACTGAAGATACGAACAGAAAAAGGATTTTCGTCATTTTGTACTTTCGTAAATATATTGCGGGATTCGCGGCACTTTCAACACGCGGCTCATCCATATTAACTATTGTTAAGCCCCATACACTTGGTCAGACTTTTTTAACAACAAACATAAAAACGATAGTTTTCTGTTCGTTCTCAGAAAATGTGTTCGTTTTTAAACTCCATCAGAAAACCATTTTTGGGTTCAAAAGTCTGGCCAACTGATCTCCCTTCAGATGAAAATCCACAGAAAAGTTTATTTGGCTTTACTGTACTACTCAGCACAAAAGAGAAACTGCTAACTACACTCACTGCCCATTCAAAAAAAAACGAAAATGACATCTGTGGCAAGGGATTTGCACACTGAAGCCAATGCTGGAGGTTATTCTTGTGTCCACTGACACAATTGGGGGTTATCCTTGAATCTACTGACTTCAATGCTGGGGGTTATTATGCCTCCTCCGACTAATAATACTGGGGTTAGTATTTCACTCACTGAAACCAATGTGGAGTTTTTTTCCATAATACCTAGTCATGTCTGTGAATGTCAGAGTTTTACAATGGATCATGGGACGTGTAGTTCCTCAACAGCTGGAGGGCTGTAGTTTGGAGATCCCTGTCCTATAATAGCAAGGTAGTCAAATTACATTGAAAATGTTCCAGGTGCTTAAATGTATATGCAATTTAAGCAAACGTTTAATATTTGTCTTGGCAACCTATTAAAATGCCAATACCTTGGAATACCATATTAAAGGTGAATCATATTTTCAGCCATATGGACTTACATTGTGCTGCATACAGGATATCTTTGTGGCAAAAAAATCTTATTTCAGTCACCATTAGAGAATGCTGTTTGGAGGTGTGGGACTTGCTTTAAATTCACCTAAATAAGCAATATATTTCCTAGGAACACAGTAAGCAGTTTTCAGAGCCAGGGGCTGTAGGTATTATTACTAGAATCAGGCATTTTCTTCAGTAAAGATTATATATTACATTTGCATTGCTTCAGAGGATGCTGAGTGTAATGTAAAATGTATATTGCAAGTAGAGTAATATTGTGGGGTCTCCTCGCACTACAGGGGTTAAATGTGCGCTAGTGGGTACAGGAACAAGTATTATAACTTTTCCTATCCCCACTCCAACCAGCTCCAGTGGTGCCCTATTCACTAGACATGTGCACACTGAAATATTTTGTTTTGGAATTTCGTTTTCGTCCAGAAAATAAATGTATTTAGTTACTCCCAAAATCCGAATGAATTAAGGTCGAATCTGTCAATTGAAGGCTTATGGTGTCTTTTTTTACAATTTCTTTCTTTTCATTTTTCTTTTCATTTGTACAAAAAAAAGGAATGACATCAATCTTAACATAAAATAACAATAAACAATCAATCACCTTTACATAATTTAATCATAACCTCTCATCTTATATTTCAACAAAAGATACATTAGCACCATTAATTCACCCCTATCCTCTCGACTCCCCCCTTTCCAAGGTAACCGGGGTCGAGAGGTGGTAGTGGACCCCTCATTCCCAGTACTAATTGGGTATAAGAAAGGGAGCAGAAGAAAAGAAGAAAAAATAAATAAAACAAAGATTGCCTGGTCATGGGGTTACGCTATCCCGAGACCCTACATATTGCTATTATCTTACCCCACTCCCTCTCACCCCCCATTCCATTCCCTGTACCACTCCCCCCACAAACAAACATAACCCCCCCTCCGTAGCCCCCTTCCCCCCTCCAAAACATCCCCTCCCCTCTCTCCTCTCCCCTCCCTCAGTCTCCATCCACCAGCCTCCCACCCTCCTCTGAGGATATAAAATTATTCCAGGGCGACCAAATTTTTTATTAAATTTCTCTTCTTTTTTCTGCTTGTCCATACTAGGTCTTCCATCCTGTTCACTTCTTCCACGTTTCTAATCCACATGCTCACAGTAGGAGATTATACTTGTTTGCATTTAGGCGGTATGCATGCTTTAGCAGCATTCACTAAGTGACACAAGATGGAATTCCTGTATATTCCCCACGGTATCTCTGATAGATGCAGAAGGAAGAAGGCCGGATCCTCCGGTATTGCCACCTCACTAAATGTTTGAATAATCTCACTGACTCTTCCCCAAAATCCCCAGATTTTGGGGCAAACCCGAAAATATGTACCATCGTGCCCTGTTCTACTTGACATCTCCAGCAATCACTCGTTATATTTGGATAGTACCTATGTAACCTTCTGGTTCTAAGAAGATTCGGCGGTGCAGCTAAACTGTAGCCTACAAGCTATAGAAGAACTCTAATGTTGTATGACACTAGTAATAATTACATTTATAAATTATTATTACTAGTGAACCAACATTCGAATTATTCTATATCCTATGGGCCGAGCATTTGACCGGAAATGTACGATTTAGCTGCTTGTCGAATCCTCTTAGAACTTTCGACAGACACCATAAGCCTTCAATGACAGATTTGATGTTTGTATGTTTTTCTCTGCTTTGTTGAATCTTCATCGTTCATGTCGAATGGTCTACCCCAACACTGTCTCTATAATGTCGAATCTTTTCTCTCTATGTCGAATCTTTCCTCTCTATATAGAATAATCTTGGACTAATAGAGTTAAGGTTAGACACATTCGACCACAGGTTCGATAGACACAGATTGCTATTGTCAGCGTCATGTCGAATCTCCTATCTATATCAAACTGTTGTAGCAACGAAATCAAAAATATTGCATTTTTTTATATTGGATCTTTCGGATTTCGGATCCTGCGTGTTCGTTTGTTAAAACGATAATGAAAATACCCAAAATTCGGTCGAAAATGCATTCAGACGAAAACAAATGCACATGTCTACAGTTTATTTATTTATAGAATTTTAGAAAACTGCCAGTATAGTAGAAAAGCCTGTTCCTTGCCAGCATCCTGTAGAGAAGGATCCATACTCCATGTACTGAAGCAGTGGTCTCTCTTCAGAGATACAATACATTATGTGCTAGGTCAGAGCAGGACTCCTCCAATCAGCAAATCTCATGGCCCCTGCTGATTGGGTATTTGTAGTCTCTGTGTCATTTACTTGCTATTGCCAGTGGCATACTACTGAATTGTAGTACCATATGGTTTCAAATGTGAAATATTAAATAAGATATCTACCGATTTTCATAGCATGCAGCTCTCTGAGGAAGGATAAGAATAACATGTTAAGCTGGTATACCAAAAGAAAATAAACAGGTGGTATAAAATTGCAAAGTCTTTAACATCTTGCCTAACATGTCATGCATATTTTTGGTGGCAATGAGTGTTAGCCTTAACTCCAAAATGCCATACATGTGTAACACCCTCTACCTTAGGTAGGTGCTAAGTGTAAGGGTTTTTTGTGTAAGCTGCCAGGGCAGGTACATTTAACCAGGCCTATTCTGCAAGCTAGTTGTTTTTGATCTGGGGGGCAGGGGAGTGGTTTAGTGTAGCAATAGGTCACTGACTTCAGCTCTTGGACGCCTCCTCTGTTTCCCAGGAGAATGTTCTGGAGAAGGAAAAGGGCAAAGAGCTGGAGTGACATGGGATACATGTGAGGAGCTCTGATCAATTCCCAACTAGGATTGGTAGGGAGTAGGCTTCCTACATATACCCATGGTCAACCTGCTGGGGGAGGAGTTGTCAGCTGGGTGAACTGAAGGATGGAGTGTTAGACTGTCATGCCTAAGGAAACCTCCATCGGTGGGGGGGGGGGGTGTACCCCTGGCAGAGAAGTTCGGGAGCTGGGAGGGAGCCCCTCCTTACACAGTCATGAATAAGTGTCCTGGAAAAGGAGCTGGAAGAGACAGTTGGCCCACACGTCCGGTGTAAGTTCTTCAGAAAGGATCCAGGGCAGGTGTCGGTGAGTGAAAGCACAGTGGAGAGATCTGGAAGAGGCATGCCAGGGGAGCTGGATGTAGAGCCTGAGGGAGAGACTGTGGAGTTTGTGTCAAATCGATGTAGCCATGAGGGCAGGCAAGATTTGCAAGTCGGACTTGCTGGGATCAGTAGTCCATCACAATTTAATCTTCTCAAGTAAACGGTTGCTGCCATAAAGGGATACTGCAGGCCCAGGCCTACAAAAGGTCATCAAGTAAATTAACTAGGACTTATTCAGAGTGAGGCATAGTCATGTTCTGATGGCGCGACAGATTTACTAAGACTGTGACAGGAAGCAGTGTGCTGGAGGAAGAAGTGTTCTGAGGTAAAAGGCTGTCGAGTTTAGGGTCAGCTATCTTGTCCTTTCTGAGAAGTGTGACACGCAGTGTCAAACTTCTACCAGCTACCAAATCAAAATTTACTGGCACGACGCCCGAAATTTACTGGCACAGCCACGTTTTTACAGGCATTTCACAAAAGTTACTAAATAACATTTTTAGGTGCAATTTTCAGTATTTAGGCTACAAACAAGTACACTAGGCAAATAGCAATGTGATTTAAGGTAGATATTAACCACTTGCCGTCCGCTCTATAACAAAAGGACGGCGGCAAAGTGGTTTTAATATCCTGACTGGATGTCATATGACATCCTCAGGATATTGAGCCGTTCGTTGTTGCAGGGTGTCATTCTGACACCCCACAACACCGATCTAGGTAAAGAGTCTCTGACGGATTACGGCTGATCACGATGTAAACAGGAATAGCCGGTAATCGGCTTCTCCTCACTCGCGTCTGCCAGATGCGAGTAGAGGAGAGCCGATCGGCTGCTCCTCTGACAGGGGGGGTTTGTGCTGATTGATTATCAGCACATCCCCCCCGAGGATGCCCACACTGGACCACCAGGGATACCCACCACAGGTATGCCACCCTAGACCACCAGGGATGACAATCAGAAATAATGGATGCCAATCAGTGCCCACAATGGATGCCAATCAGTGCCCACAATGGGCATCACTGATTGGCAGGCATTATTGTTTGGCACTGATTGGCATCCATTAGAACAACACACTACAGTACATTAGTGTCACCTATCAGTGCCCATCTATGCCCATCCGTGCCACCTTTCAATGCCCATCCATGCCGCCTATCAGTGCCCATCTATGCCGCCTATTAGTGCCCATCCATGCTGCCTATCCGTTCCCATCCATGCCACCTATCCATGCCCATCCATGCCGCCTTTCCGTGCCCATCCGTGTTGTGCCTATCCGTGCATATGCGTGCCGCCTATCAGTGCCACATATTAGTGCCCATCATCAGTGCCCATCAATGCCGCCTTATCAGTGCCCATCAGTGAAGTACCATCAGTGCCCATCAGTGAAGGAGAAAACTTACTTATTTACAGTGTTTTGTAACTGGAAAAAATATATATTTTTCAAAATTTTCGGTAATTTTTTAAAAAAAATTGCAGAAAATAAAAATCCCAGAGGTGATCAAATACCACCAAAAGAAAGCTCTATTTGTGGTAAAAAAAATTATAAAAATTTAGTTTGGGTACAGTGTAGCATGACCGTGCAATTATCATTCAAAGCGCGACAGCGCTGAAAGCTGAAAATTGGTCTGGGCAGGAAGGTGTATAAGTGCCCTGTATGGAAGTGATTAAGGTAAAAAAACATATTTTTGATATTTTTGATATAATAAGGGCAAATTATTTAGTCACATCGCCCCTGCCTCCATCCCCCTCTGCCACCAACACCCCCTGCCTTCACCCCCCTCTCACCCTGCCTCCAATCTCCCTCTGCCACCAACACCCCCTTCCTCCAATCTCCCCCAGGCCCCCTGCCTCCAATCACCCCCTGCCTCCATCGTACCCTGCCTCCATCCCCCTCTGTGGTGCCACCAACAACTCCTGTCTCCATCCCCACCCTCTGCGGTGCCTCCAATCACCCCCTGCCACTAACACCCCCGCCTCCATTCTCCCCCTGCCTCCAATCTCACCCAGGCCCCCTGCCTCCATTGTCCCCTGCCTCCATCCCCCTCTGCTGTGCCACCAACAACCCCTGTCTCCATCCCCCACCCTCTGCGGTGTCACTATCCCCCTCTTCGGTGCCCCCAACACCCCCTGCCTCCAATCACCCCCTGCCACTAACACCCCCTGCCTCCAATCTCCCCCTCCCTCCATTGCCCCCTGCCTCCATCCCCCTCTGCAGTGCCACCGCAGCCACCATCACCCCCTGCCTCCAACCACCCCTGCCTCCAATCTCCATGCGCAGTTCTAAGCCGAACCGATCTCTGCGTTTTTTTACTGGCACATTCCCGCAACCACTGACATTTACGAACGGGGGAAAAAAGTGTCAGTTTTTACGGACTGTCCGTAAAAATATGTACGGTTGGCAACACTGGTGACGCGGTTACTATATTGTTCAAAGCACTAATTTGTTCTATGGGTATCTCATGTCCCTTTCCCCAACCAAGTTCAATCCCCTAATAAAATAACAAAAACAAGCAAGAGACTGTTCATTGACTTAAGGAGTGTGCCTAATGGATGTCTGGCTGCAGGGTGGAATGTGTGGATGTTGTAACTCGTAGCAACCAACCGCTACATATATGTGTCTGAGATTTCTGTGCTGACATTGCACTTACTGCCCTCTCACAGCACTGTGACCAAACTATCGCTGACAGCTCCTGGTCTCTATAGATATCATTGGGAGCCACAGACTGAACCGTCTCCTAGTTATGATCATGCTCCCAATCACATGACCACTGTAACAGCCAAACATTGTGGCCACTTGATCAAGAAGTACGTCTTTCCCCCTTATTTTAGGACCCAGGTAAAGGGTCATGGTGGTTGGGAATGGGTTAAAAAAAAAACAGCTGAACACCAATAGAGTTTATTTACATATAATTTGGTGCCCCAAGCAATCATAGATAAAGGATAAAGTTAATTTCAGAGGATGTGCATTTTTTCTCATTGTAAACTATTTTCAAACTTTTTCAAAGTATGCAGAAGTCTATATTCTGCCAGATAAAACATACTACAAAGTGATTTAGCAATTTTCTAGTATTTATTAGGAAAGTAGGCAGTTTCAGACACAGATCATCATAGATATACGTGAATTACATTCCAGTAGGATGTTCAATCACTTCACTGTAGTCCGGTATAGCCTCAATCCAGTATACATTCTGAAAGAATGATTCAAGCTTTACAAGAAGTTGCAGAGTAATTGATCCATATCTTGCACTGGGGTATAACATTTCCAACTGAGAGAGGTGGAGAACAGTTATAAATGTTACACCTTCTCAGTTACTGATGGTGGGAGTGTTGAGAAGTACTCTGTTTGAAATGGCACAGTTTCTTTGATTTGAAATGCCTGCCAGCGTACAAAGCTTTTCTGAAGATACAGGAGAAAGAAAGATATATCTCTAGATTTGTTGCCAAACGTCTGTCAGTTTTCTTTCCCTGGATACAGTAAGGATTTTTTTGGGCATTGGAGGAAATAACTACCAGTGACCACTTCAAGTAACAGAGCTGATGCTTACTTTATCACAATGCCACATGAGAAAAAAATCTCTCACTAACAGTTCTTATACACGATAATCAGAAAAAATGTTTTTCTGGTTTATCTGCCTCTTTAATCACAGAAGTAAATTTAAATAGCTCACCTAAATCCAATTGTTGTAGCACATTTGCTTTATGTGGTTATGCAACACCCTCATTCCCCTCCTTCCATTATACTTTGGAACCAGTGCCCTTCTCTCAGCCAACCATATTTAAAGCCCTCGGTTAATTAGCATTAAGCCCAACTCAGCAATCTATGGACTTCCCACAGACTCGGAATTCCAATCTACAACTATCACAGCTACAGTATAAATTCACTGTTCTTGTGCATTTTGAACTTACCCCCATGGACGGCATTCCATTTTTTTTGCCACTCCCATTGAGCCTTTTTTACATTACTGTACTCTTCTTTGTGTTGTGTTAAAAGGGGCAAAGCTGCATTGAGTTACCCTTAGGCCTCGTACACACGATAGGTAACCAGAGGACAACAGTCTGATGGACCGTTTTGATTGGTCCAAACCGATCGCGTGTAGGCCCCATAGGTTATTTAACCTTAGGTTAAAAAAAAGCCAACTTGCTTTAAAATTAACTTATGGATTTCTAACCGATGGAAAAAAAACGATCGTTAGTAGGCACGTCCATTGGTTAAAAATCCACGCATGCTCAGAATCAAGTTGATGCATGCTTGGAAGCATTGAACTTCGTTTTTTTTCAGCAGGTCGTTGTGTTTTACGTCACCGCGTTCTGACACGATCGTTTTTTAACTGATGGTGTGTACGCACGACGGACCATCAGTCAGCTTCATAGGTTAACCTAGGACAACGATCCTTCAGACCGTTGTCCTCTGGTTAACCTATCGTGTGTACGAGGCCTTAAAGGTGGCCCAACTCCAAAATACCTGTCGTTAGGATGCGATTATATTTTTGCTGCTTAACCACTTCCCGACCTCCTCATGTACATTTACGTCAGCAGAATGGCATGGACAGGCACATCCACGTACCTGTACGTCCTCTGCTAGACGTGGGTGGGGGGTCCAATCGGGACCCCCCCGGTACATGCGGAGGTCGGGTCCACTCGGGGAGCGATCCGGGACGACGGCGCTGCTATTTGTTTATAGCCGATCCGTCGCGATCGCTCCCCGGAGCTGAAGAACGGGGAGAGCCGTGTGTAAACACGGCTTCCCCGTGCTTCACTGTGTCGGCGCATCGATCGCGTCATTCCCTTTATAGGGAAGACACGATCGATGACGTCATTCCTACAGCCACACCCCCCTACACTAGTAAACACACACAAAGTAAACCCTAACTCCTACAGCGCCCCCTGTGGTTAACTCCCAAACTGCAACTGTCATTTTCACAATAAAGAATGCAATTTAAATGCATTTTTTGCTGTGAAAATGACAATTGTCCCAAAAATGTGTCAAAATTGTCCGAAGTGTCCGCCATAATGTCGCAGTCACGAAAAAAATCGCTGATTGCCGCCATTAGTAGTAAAAAAAAATAAAAAAAATAAAAATAAAAAAAAACTATCCCCTATTTTGTAAACGCTATAAATTTCGCGCAAACCAACTGATAAACGATTATTGCGATTTTTTTACCAAAAATAGGTAGAAGAATACGTATCGGCCTAAACTGAGGAAATTTTTTTTTATTATATATGTTTTTGGGGGATATTTATTACAGCAAAAAGTAAAAAATATTGCTTTTTTTTCAAAATTGTCGCTCTATTTTTGTTTATAGCGCAAAAAATAAAAACCGCAGAGGTGATCAAATACCACCAAAAGAAAGCTCTATTTGTGGGGAAAAAAGGACGCCAATTTTGTTTGGGAGCCACGTCGCACGACCGCGCAATTGTCTGTTAAAGCGACGCAGTCCCGAACTGTAAAAACCCCTTGGGTCTTTAGGCAGCAATATGGTCCGGGGCTTAAGTGGATAACTGAAGTTTGTTGTCCCATCTTGTTTTCATGTAGTCAGCTTGAAATGTTTAGTATAGGAGTTAACTTCATATCATAGTAGTTCTGTTCATAATCAAGATGGGATTTTACAAAAACCTCTGGTACAGCATAGTGTATGATGACACAACATAGTTTAAGGACATGGCATAGTCATCTTTAACGCACTACAAATACAGCCTAGCTGTTGTGTGTCTACAAGAAGTTAGCTACCGCTGTGCTTTCCCTTAGTAAAATTATGAAAGTTCCTCAAAACCATTGTCATAGGTGTATTCTGTTTTAATTTTTGTTGGAGAAATAAAGATTTTAAATAAACTATAAAATGGATGCAAAACATTGGTTTAAAAGTGGGTACGTGTACAAAATGCTCCACAATCATTTAAAGAGGGGGTTCACCCTAATACATTTTTTTTTCTAGCATTAAATTAGGCATAGTAGCGCGAGCTACAGTATGCCTGTATTTATTTGTTTAGCCCCGTACTCACTGTGCAATCGTATAGATAAGATTCCGACTCCCCGAGGGGAATGGGCGTTCCTATCCAGAGGGAGCATGATTGACGGCCGGCTATGGCTATTCTCCGGAAATAGCCGAAATAGGACTTGTCGCTTCACGGCGCCTGCGCATAGTCTGTGCACAGGCGCCGTGAAGAGCCGAGACCTACTCCGGCTATCTTTGGGGAGCGTGACATGCCATAGCCGGCCGTCAACTGCCGATGAACACAGTCAAAATAAGGCAGTGTATGCTGCTGGCTCCGAAAGTAAGGGGCAAAAACTGTATTAATATTTCCTCAACATGGAACAAATAAGTAAAGGAATGGTAATACAGATTAATTGCAGAAAAGGGAAACATTGCACAATGTTTTGTCCATTTCAGTCTAATTATAAACGTTATTAATCCAAAAGTGATTCTGACATTTAACAAAAAAAAAGAAAAACATGCAGCAGGAAAAAAGTACAGGGACCTAGAGGTGGCTGCACATACCTTCAGCATTCTCCAAATGCCTGCATTTCCAGCTGAATTTTAAGACTCCCCTGTAGTGAGATAAGCCTATTGCTAAGAAGGGCTGTGCCCATGAGCAATTGTTGAGAGTGTGTCTCACTGCCCATCTCCACATTTCCAGAATATGCTTTTGCCTCCCATCTCTGTATATCCAGGATTCCCAGGGCCTCCAGGTCCACCAGTGCTTCCAGAATTCTTGCCAGTACTTCCAGTATCCCTGCCCTTACTTCCAATGGCACTCACAGAATCTCTGCCAATACTTTTAATGGTGCTCACAGCCTCTTTGCCAGAACATCCAGTGCTTCCTGAAATTATACTGGGCATGTCACCTGACCCAGAGAGGTTTTTAAATATCAGCTCTGGAAATGACTATAATACTTACCTGTGAGAATGCCTAACCATTGCTGAAACGTGTTGTCCTGACTGCACTTGTTTGCCACTCTCCTTCTGGTGACAACTGTAACATTTTGGATTTCTCAGTGGTGACACAGATATCAACTCAACAGGGGGAGTTTCCCCCAACTATTAATTCTGAGGACTACTGTCATTGGTACCAATACTGAGACAAAATCCAGAAATTTGAGCTGTTGCTGGAACAGGAATAGAGGGGATATACTGTATTCTAGTTGGGGCACTTGCTCAGCTGCCAGTTCTCTAAGAGGGGATTTTCCTTCCTTTGGAGAAATCTTGGGGCAGATCCACAAAAGAATTACGCCGGCGTATCTATTGATACGCCGGCGTAATTTTAAATTTCCCGCGTCGTATCTTTGTTTTGTATCTTCAAAAGAAGATACGACGGCATCACGGTTCGATCCGACAGGCGTACGTCTTAGTACGCCGTCGGATCTAAGATGAAATTTTTCGGTGGCCGCTAGGTGGCGTTTCCGTCTAATTCCACGTTGAGTATGCAAATTAGCTAGTTACGGCGATCCACGAACGTATGTCCGGCCGGCGCATTTTTTTACTTCGTTTGCGTTCGGCTTTTTCCGGCGTATATTTAAAGCTACTGTTATGAGGCGTACTCAATGTTAAGTATGGCCGTCGTTCCCGCGTAGAGATTTTAAATTTTTACGTTGTTTGCATAAGTCATTCGCGAATAGGGATTTGCGTAGAATGACGTCACTGTCGGAAGCATTGGCTTGTTCCGGGTTAATTTCGAGCATGCGCACTGGGATACCTCCACGGACGGCGCATGCGCAGTTAAAAAAAAACGTTTTTTACGACGGGTCACGACGTATTTACATAAAACACGCCCCCATCACAGAGATTTAAATGCCGCGCCATTACGCCGCCAAAGATACACTACGCTGCCGTAACTTACGGCGTGGATTCGTTTTGGATTTGAAAAAAAAAGTAAGTTACGGCGGCGTAGTGTATCTTAGATACGCTACGCCCGGCGTAATAATGCGCCGTTGTACGTGGATCTGCCCCCTTGTATCTTGAGACAAGAAGTAAAGAAAAATATCACCAAAGGGAGAAAACCTGACATCCCCTACTCGCTTTATAACAAACAAAAATACAGCCCGAGGATAAGATATATTTTAAAAAGAAAAGTAAAGACATTTGATTTTCATTTAACTGAAAATATTTCAGCAGATAACAATCATTTAGAGACTTTCTGCTTTTAAGTTGTAGAAAATCTATTTATTTAAGCCACCCTAGGACAAGCATAAACCTTCACTTGTATTGTATATACATTTTTTTTCCTGAATGTAGCATTTTTTCTATTTTTTAATTCTTATGCCACGTACACACGACCGTTTTTCGCGATGTAAAAAATTACTTTTTTTTAATGTCGTTAAAAACGATCGTGTGTGGGCTCCAGAGCATTGCTAAAAATTGGCATTAAGAATTTAGATCATGCTCTAAATTTTCACGTTGTCGCTTTTAACGTTGTAAAAAATGGTCGTGTGTAGGCTTTAACGACGTGAAAATAACGTGCATGCTCAGAAGCAAGTAATGGAGATAGCACATTCATCACGCTGTAACAGACTGAAAAGCGTGAATCGTCTCTCACCAAACTTTAACTAACACGAAATCAGCAAAAGCAGCCCCAAGGGTGGCGCCTTTCGAATGGAACTTCCCCTTTATAGTGCCGTCGTACGTGTTGTATGTCACCGTGCTTTGCTCAAGCTTTTTTTTTTTTCACGATCGTGTGTAGGCAAGGTAGGCTTAACAGTAATAGGGTTGAAAAAAACGTAGATTTTTCTAGACTATTAAAAATGGTCGTGTGTACGCGGCATTAATTTCCCTTCAACATTCACAACTTTTAATTTTAGACAATTACAAACCAAAGAAATTCCATTAGCAAAATATTGAGTAATATAAAGACTGAGAAAAGAAAACCAGTAATTTTGCCGATCTTTACAACTAGGCCCCATATTTTGTTTGCATTACAGCAGCTGACCCCATATTTCAATGAGCTAACACATTCTGGCACATTATTTTTCACAAATATAATTACCACTGACATTTCTTCCAGACACCAAGAGTTGAGGCATTTTGATGAACCATATGGGAATACAGATATTTCCCCCAGTGCTCAAACTTTTACATTTTTCTTCCATTTCGAAATTTTTAGCTTATTTTTAGTGTCTGTTAAATCCTTGCTGCGTGGGTTACTGTGGATACTTTGAAGCTTGTCAGCTGGACATAAAAGTGCAGGGATGGTTTAATGCTGTTTGTCTGTTAGGCCTTGCAGCTGTATTCCTTTGAGTTTCGTGCTTCAAAAACTTGCAGTGAGCCTTTTACAATTTGTCCCCTGTGTATAGCAATGTAAAAATCTAGCAAGGAATAAAATATAGAAGATTTTCCATGCATCAAATATCCTGTGATTTTCCAGTCTTTGAAAACAGGTACAATATTTCAAATTTTTATTCCTTTACTACGGTTTGTTCTTTCGCTGTAGACTACTGCAAATAAATTATATTGTAGATTTAAGCCCTTTTCAGACATGAGTCTCTTACCTTCAGTTCATTAATTCTAAACACAAGTCGATGTTACTTAAAGGATTTAAGGGACACAGATGCTCGTGAGTCTACACAGGTAATTCCAGGGTGCAGGTTTTAATTCTGAATTCCCTGATGTTCAAAGGATCTGCTGGAGTTTCACCTTCTTCAGTAAAAAGGAACATTGTCTTTACTCAAAATAAATATGATTACGGTTCAGAGAAGCAAACTGAAGAACTCAAGTTGTTCGTTGCATACATAATCCTTATTTGACCCATTTTTCAAAATTAAATTTTTTATTAAATTTTACATATACATTTAACATATTTTGGCCATTATGTAATTCTTGTTTTTTTTGTATATTTTTAGTCAATTCTCAAAAAAAAATTGTCAGATTTTTAGAGAAACAAATAAAAACTACATTAAAATGGTCACTGCTTTCTGTAGACTGAAATGTAAAAATGTAATCACATAGTAAAGTGTACATATATATATATATATATATATATATATATATATATATATAGGTAAATTAAGTGAAAATAAATGAATAATATTAATGTGATAAGAGTCCAAAAATCAATGAAAATCCAGTTTGCTAACTCTGAGGCCTTGTACTCACGACCGGATCTGTGCGCTGGAAACTGTCTGCCCGACAGTTTCCGGCGTACAAGGCTGATTTGTGTTTTGTTCCGCTGGCGTGTACACACCAGCGGACCAAATTCCCGTCGTACCGGAACGCGTGCACGTAAACTACGTACGACGTCACTATAAAGGGGAATACCAAAGTTAATGGCGCCGCCCTCTGTTCCTCTTTTGCTAGTTACGGGTTTGCTCGTGTTAGTGAAGGTTTGGTTAGAGCTGATTCGCGCTTCTCGGTCTCCAGGCTTTGACAGCGTGTATTCACGGGTTCAGTGCGTGTGCTTGCGGTAACGTAGTTGTCATTCGGCTATAGGCTAGCAGGTTGTTTCTGCTTTAGCAGTTGCATCCTGTGCGCTCGTATCTGTTTGTCACGCGTTTGTCGCAGGTAGTGCTGGATTTGCGAGTGCTTTCTGTTTCAGTGTGTTCTTGACTGACCAGCCGGCCGGTTTGAAGCCATGATGGAGCAGCAGCGTCAATTTTCGCGAGTTGGTGCTGTTTATGGGATGGCTGCTGGATATGTTCATTTGTCCAGTACTTTGGCCAGAAACAGGGGGCGGAGGCGTTTCTGGACCAAGAATTGGTTGCGCCAGCGTGACCAGTTCTCACATATGCCTCTGCTTAGGGAACTCCAGGAGAATAATCCTAATGACTTTAGGAATTTTCTCCGCATGACGGACCCCGTATTCAACAGTCTGCTGGAACTTCTGTCCCCCTATATCACGAGGCAGGACACTGTGATGCGCCAAGCCATCACGGCCGAGCAGAGGCTTATTGCCACGTTGCGGTACCTGGCGACTGGGAGGAGCCTGCAGGACCTCAAGTTCTCGACAGGCATCTCTCCGCAGGCGCTTGGGGTCATCATACCGGACACGTGTGCTGCCATCATCAAAGTTATGCATGAGGAGTATATTAAGGTAAGTTTCCTGGCTGTAATAATGTGGCCAACTAACTTTATTTTTATTTTCCCAGATATGCTGTGTGTTTAACTAACGTTACCTTTTCTCCCTATGCATGTTGATATAAGCTTTACATGTTTTATTCTTGGCCTACCTGCATATTTGTCCCTTACCCAATATTAACCTGTCCAGCATGCTATCCTAGGGACAAACCCACCTTGCCATTTTTTAAAACAGGACTTTTTGTTTTTTGTGTCCCCCCCCCCCCCCCTTCAAACTTTTATTGTCCCCATCAGAGGGCTGTGGAGTCTCTTAATGAAGTGGCCCTATATATTTCATTTCCCAAATTCTCCATGCACATTTTTCTAATGCAATTTTAATACTGTGAACTGTCACAAGGATGCTTGTAGGATGTTTTTGTTACAAAGTACTAAATCTCTATTTTTGTTTGTCCCCACAGCTACCCTCCACACCACAGGAATGGCAGTCTGTGGCTTCCCAATTTGCCCAGCGGTGGGATTTTCCAAACTGCGGTGGAGCAATAGATGGGAAACACGTCCGCATTGTGCCCCCACCCCGCTCGGGGTCCTACTATTATAATTACAAGGGTTATCATAGTATTGTGTTGATGGCGGTGGTGTCGGCACAGTATGAGTTTCTATATGTGGACGTGGGGAAGAACGGCCGGATGTCTGATGGGGGAGTGTTCGCACGGACTGATTTCTATGATCGTCTCCAAGCTGGTGGTCTGGCATTGCCACCAGATGAAGATAATGTGGAAGGACTTCCGTTTGTGTTCCTAGCGGACGAGGCTTTCGGGCTTGGTCCTCACCTCATGCGGTCTTTTCCCCAGAGGACCCTCACCTCAGAGAGGAGTGTGTTTAATTTTCGGTTGGGCAGGGCTCGGAGGGTAGTCGAGAATGCCTTTGGGATACTCACCAACCGGTTCCGCCTGTTCAGGACATCGATACATCTGGCGGAATATAAATTGGACACCGTTGTATTTGCCTGCTGCATTTTGCACAACTTTTTACGCAGGCACTCCCAGACGTACCTACCCGACATCGGTTCTGAGGCAAGACTACCCTCAGATCCCCTTCCCGGGCTGGACACTGGTCGCGCTGGCTTGGCCCCCCAATCAGCTCGTGAGGTACGCGACAAATATGTTGAGTACTTCATGGGTCGGGGGGCCATTGCTATGCCAGATCATATTTCTTTCTAATTCGGCCCCCAAAGAAAGGAATATTCTAAAAAATAATAAATAATTAGACCATTGGACTTTATACAGTTGTTTGTCATTAATGCTTTTTCTCTTTTTCTGTCTTCCTGGTTCTCTAACTAACTTCTTCAATTGTAATGCATAATTGATTTCTCCACTTTTAGTAACTAACCACATTTTGCACAGTATTCACTCATCTACAAACAGGGTATTGAGTCTAGAAATAAGAAGCAACTCCATTTGTAAATTTTGAGGTCAAGTATTTTAATTTTTGCTTGTTCATGACCCCAAAAATTATTTTATAGTTTTTTCATTACTCCCTGCTTTTGTACTTAGGAGTCTACAAAATTTTTTTATAATTTTTTTTTTTTTCAGGTAATTCAACCAAAAATATTATGCAGATTATACATTTATTAACAAGTTCACTTTTTTTTTTATCAAATATAGTTAGATTTATTTTTTACATATATATATATATATATATATATAGATTATTTTTGGTGGGGTGTTTACCGCCTTAATTTTTTTTTTTGGGCATATTTTTTATGCACAAAAAACAATAATTTTTTAACCATTTTTTTTGTTTTTGGTGTGTTTTTCTAAAAGTAAATTTTTAGGTGAGATTTTGGAGTCAAATCTCTACTTCACTAAATTCAGTGATTAGAGAGATTTATAATTCTATATATATATATTTTAAATTTTTTGGCGTTGTTTATTCTTTATGGTCTAAACTTTATAGTATCCCAAAATGTTCAACATGGTCAAAAAGTAACAAAATCCAATTCCAAAAATCTAAAAACTCACAACAGCAGTCAGTCATGGTGTGCTTTCACACTGGAACACGCCAAAATTGGAAGATACACACATTCAGTGCAAACTCGCCAAATGTCATTGGTTCAACAGACAAATGGCCACATGTGCTATCTGACATCATGGGTGATCAATGTCTGTGTTCTGTGGGAGCAAACCCTTCCTCTCAACTACTTGAGGATGGAGGAGGGGGTTGGACCCACAAAGCACAGACATTAGATATTCTGTGATGGCAGATAGCACATGTTGGCACACTGTGTGTGTATCTTCAAATTTTGGCGTATTCATTATTCAAACTGTAAAAATGTTTGTGGGGGCGGGGGATGGGCGGGGGGTGTTTCAGTCTTTGACACGGCCCATCATGTCAATAATGTTTTTAAAATTAGATTCGATGACCATCATTCTTTGCCGCATATTGTCCATTTCCGTGCAGCATTCCAAAAGGACATTTGTTAAATTCTCTTCCATGACAACCATCCTTTCACGCATATTGTGCATTTCAGTGCTGCACTCCATTACCTGCTGAATAATTATAGCAGCACTTGCACGTGAAAATATTGGCACACCATCCTCCTCCCCTAAAAAAAAAATTAAAAATGGCATTTACAACATTATTTTTCGATGAGGCCTATCTACATATGTTTTTTTGAATCAAGCTAGGGTGACACTGACCTGATGGGCTTCTCCTTTCCACCTCTTCGACATCTTCTATCACTCCTCCTTCTTCCACCACCTCCCCATCATCTTCTATCACTCCTCCTTCTTCCACCACTTCCCCATCATCTTGGACTCCTCCTTCATCCATCAATCCACCTTCTTTCAATTCGCCAAATTGTTCTTCCGCCACTTGCCCTTCATCTGCTATAACTTCTAAGTCCAAAATTACTTCTTCCTCCTCTCTTCCTTCCTCCTTTCTTCCTTCCTCCTCTCCTTCCACATCCTCCTCTCCTTCCACATCCTCCTCTCCTTCCACATCCTCTTCTCCTTCCACAACCTCTTCTCCTTCCACATCCTCTTCTCCTTCCACATCCTCTTCTCCTTCCACATCCTCCTCCTCCTCCACATGTTGAGATGGCAGATTTTGGCCTTGTCTGGCCCTCTCTGCCTCCTCCAAATGCTGGCGACTTCTTTCCCCTGAAATAAACCAAAAAAAATGTAGACTCATCAGCACACAGTTATTGGAGAGCATAAATCGCACACATTGCTTAGAAGATGCTTTCATTTAGTTACTTTTATCTTTCACCAAACCTACATTTTGCAATTACTTCTATATGGCAAGCTCTGATCCTGCCCCTTTTTAGCAAAGTGACACACATGGATGTCCCCCCTAAACTGTATTTCTGGGAGACCCTACCAAAACCCATTTTTGATTTGGGGAGACACAGGTGCTCTGCATTGCAGATGTGAAAACATCTGCTTTATTACCACTGTTTTTAGAATGAATCCTGTTTGCCTTTCCCATTCTCATACTTTTTTTTTCTAGAACTAGCTTTTACACAATGTTTACAAACAAAGTTTTTGGCCAGTGAGCCATGTCCAGGTGTGTTGTTCCTGGAATAACCGAGCCTTTCTGAGAAACTATGTGATGTTACGTTGTTTACTAAGAACACTATTTGTAAATATGTAGTTATTTATGTCCTAAAAAATAAATGACAACATGTCTTTAAAATTACAAGCAGGCCAAGGAGGCAGATGGTGAAATATACATGGCAACACATTATTGCAGACAATCACCCCCCCCCCCCAACCCCAATATATATTTACTTACTTTTACGCAGAATTTTAAGTATTTTCTTCATCTGATGTGGCTCCCTCAATTTTAAGTCTGACCATCGTTTCCTCAGCTGTTCCTTGGACCTGGTGATCCCAAACATCCTCTGCATTCTCCTCGCCACCTTGTCCATAATATGTGCCTTTCGGCGGTTAGGGGTCTTGTATGGCCCTAATTCACCATCATAGTCCTTCTTTCGCATGATGTAAACTAACTCCACCATTTCCTGGAACCGCATATTAGTGGCTTTATATCTTCTTTGCCTTGATCGGGACGTCCCTGCCTCTGTCCCTTCACTTGTGGCATGAGAGCATCGTGCCCGCTCGTGTGACATCGCCATCTTTCCTTTCCCACAGAGATTATGGGCGTGGAAAAGATGAATTCTTACGCCATGGGCGGAGAAGAGGGCGGCGTTTAATACATACGCGGAGTGTAGAGAATGCAAACAACGTGTTTACGTCGGTTACGCGGAGAATCTTCGAGCGCATCCAGAACATACACAGTTAACGCCATATTTCCTAAACTCATTGATTAGGGGCCTCGCAAAGGTGACGAGGGCGGGGTTTAATAAATACGCGGAGTGTTTAAAAGGTTTACGCCGTGATTACGCATCTTACGCGGTAATTAGGCGAGCGTGAGAAACGAGGAGCGAGAGACAGGAAGGTAAGGAAATTAAAAATGTGATCAGCAGAGGCCTTGAAAATGTAGACACATGGGATGGGGGTTTGGGCTGTTGGTTGCACCCTTTTTAAGCTATTCTGTCTATGGGGTACCACAATGTTATTTTGGTTTCCAAATGCTTTTGGACACCTCACAAAATAGAGATGTGAACAATGCTGTACCTCATTGACAAGTTTTTGAATGGTGTATTCAGATCAGGCAAAGTATTGTTCAAGTGTTGGTTGTACAGAGGTCATTAGGAAGTGTCTTTTATGTCATCCATTGTCAGGGGCATGAGATTTACACATGAAAGAGTGCCTAGATGAAAACTGTCATTTGTAAGCATTGTTTATTTTTCTATATTAAAAATATTTACTGCAATGTGAACAATGGCTCTGCATCTAGCAAATCAATGTTTGGTACAAGCAATGCGGCCGAGCTGCCAATCATTGTTTAAACAAGAGAGACTGTGTTTGTAATTAGATATAGGTAATAAATTTGAAGACACATATTAGATCAAGGTCAACGCTGATCCTTTGGAATATTTATTTTTCTGTGGTTTATGTTTTTGTAATCTAGACTCAAAAAGAAATATAATTTTGGAAAAATTACAATGGACCTCCTACAAACCAAGGAATCTATAGAGGCCTTACTCCAAAAATATCAGGAGACGCCCATCCTGTGGAATTCCAAGCACTCTTTATATTGCAATAAAGAGGTACGAGCGGCAGCACTAGAAGAGCTAGCAAATTATATGCAAACTTGGGTGCCAGGATGCACTGCCAACATGGTGAAGGATAAACTTGCCAACCTCAGAAGCACATACAGGAGAGCATACAAAGCTAATAAAAGCAAAAAATCGGGAGCAGCAGCAAGACAAGCAAAGGAACCCAAACTGTGGTATTATAAACAGATGGCTTTTTTGCGGGACGAAATGGAAGGCAGGAAAACGATGTCGAGTCTTTCTTCCAACCTTTCCTCCATGCTACCTTCCAGCGGACCTTCCCCAGATGACCACAGCCCTGCAGAGTCGGAGGAAGAGGGCCTGGCTGACAGAGATGCAGATCTGCCACCCTTCGATGAGGAGGTATAGTAGTTTCCTCTATATTTCTGGCGTAAATAATTCTTGGTGGATTAATGATTAGATATTGTAAAAAAAAAACCAAGCTGGGAAAAAGCAAAAAAAAAGGTGTTCAGACAAATAGGTGTCAGAGATGACAACTGCAGGGGTCAGAAGTAGAGTGTATTCAAGTAATAATGAACAGAAAATACTAAACGAAAAACATGAAAATGAGTGTGGTTTTATTTAGCGAAATTGTAAAAAATGTCATTTTTTTTCCACACAGGAAGAAGAGATCAGCCAGGAGGTGGCAGATCCTCAGGTGTCTGTCAGCCAGGAGGAGGCCGGGGTCAGTGGCAGCCAGGAGGAGGCCGGGGTCAGTGGCAGCCAGGAGGAGGCTGGGCCCAGTGGCCTGCAGCAGGTCCACCCGGCCAGGAGAACCACCACCAGCCAGTCTTCTCCCCCCCAGGTGAGGCCATCAGGCCGAAGGAGGCAGTTGAGGCCTGTGGAGGAGGCAAGCCTCCGCATGATCCAGGAGGCAAGCGCCATCATGAGGGCCCCCCTCAACCCCACAGAGGCCTTCAGTGCCTCATTGGCCCATGATTTAAATGAAGGGGAGGAGGACCAGAGAAGACTGGCAAAGGCCCTGATGAACCAGGTCCTTTGGTGGATGCAGAGGGGCCTGCTGACCCCAGACACTGGGCTATGTGACCCGGCCCGGCTTGCGGAACACCATCCTCCTGCTGCCACATCGACCCCACCTGCAAGACCCCGTGTTCGATCCGCTGGAAGGCTGCCTGGAGGGAAGGCTGGAAAGAGGAGGAAACGTTGATTTTCTGCCTTCCATTTCCTTCCACATAAAGGACATCTTGTTTGTACTACCACAGTTTGGGTTCCTTTGTTTGTGTGCTGCTGCTTCATATTTTTGTGTTTGGCTCCTGAGGCTTGGAAGTTTATCCTTCACCATGTTGGAAATGCAAGTTTGCATATAGTTTGCTATCTATTCTAGTGCTGCCGTTCTTTTTATTTTTTGTGATGACATTTGCCTGAATAAAAGGCTTTTTGCTTTCATTTGAAAACATGTCTATTGTTTGTTATACTGTGGGGATTATTAGGCAGCAAACCTTTAATAAATATACAATGGGTAATTTACAAAGGACACACTCCTTGGGGGGGGGGGGGGACATTTGGTGTGCCAACATGGTTTAATATTCTCTAATGAAACACCAAAAAAAAAAAAAAAAAAAAAAAAAAAAATTTTTTAAATGGTGACATAACTAGAAACAACAAAAAAAAATAAAAAAATGCACATTCCTTTACAAAAATGACTACTAAAAATTATGGAGGACCACCAACCAAAACACACGTCTGGCATAGAAAACATTATTAAAGGATTACATCACAAGCAAGAAATGTGACATTTCAGTATGGGACAACTCTATTGAAATTGCATCAGCAAGAGAACGGGGTTATTCTAGCAAGAGAAGAATTAATAAAACGAGGCTTGAAAATGTGGTTTAGTGCGCCTTTTTAAGACATTGTTCTCTTGCTAGAATAAAAGGTTTCTAATGACGAATGTGCCATATCCCAAACAAACGCGAGTTTTACCTGAACGAGCGCTCCCGTCTCCTCATTTGGACTGAGCATGCGCGGGGTTTTTGTACGCTGCTTTTGTGTACAGACGACCGAACATGTCTGACGGACACGATTCCAGCAGACTGTTTTAAAGCAAGACCAGGAAACAGTTGTTCGTTGGAAAACGGTCTGGCCGACGATTGTTTGCTGGAATTCTGTACGTTACTGCCTACACACGAACGAACATGTCCGCTGAAACTGGTCCGCGGACCAGTTTCAGCAGACATGTTTGGTCGTGAGTACGGGGCCTTAGGCCCCATACACACGAGAGAATTTATCCGCGAATACGGTCCAGCGGACCGTTTCCGCGGATAAATCCTCTCGAGGATTTCGGTGGATTTTCATGCGATGGAGTGTACACACCATCGCATTGAAATCCGCGCCGAAATCCTCTGGCGATGACGTGTCGCGCCGTCGCCGCGATTATGACGCGGCGACGTGCGCGACGCTGTCATATAAGGAATTCCACGCATGCGTCGAATCATTACGACGCATGCGGGGGATCCCTTCGGACAGATGGATCCGGTGAGTCTATACAGACCAGCGGATCCATCCGTTGGGATGGATTCCAGCAGATGGATTTGCTTGGCATGTCAGCAAATATTCGATCTGCTGGAATCCATCCCAGGGGAGAAATATCCACGGAAACAGATCCGCTGGCGTGTACACACCATAGGATCTATCCGCTGAAACCCATCTGCTGGGATTTTTCAGCGGATGGATTCTATGGTGTGTACGGGGCCTTAGACCTGTGAGGATTTGACCTGTGAGGATTTGAATTACCACCCTGCTTCCTGGTCTCCTTTGGTTGAGATATCTGCTTATCTGACCATCTGGTAAAACAGTGGTCCATTTGTGGAGGTGAGAGTACCCAATCTTATCAGTGGAGGGATCACTTTAAGTTTGACTTTCCCATCATCACTTGGTGAAGAATTCTAAGGCCCCGTACACACGGTCGGACAAAGCCGATGAGAATGGTCCGACGGACTGTTTTCATCGGTTCACCGCTGAAGTGGCCTGATGTGTGTACACACCATCGTTCCAAAAACCGATCGGGTCAGAACGCGGTGACGTCAAACACACAACGTGCTGAATAAAATAAATTTCAATGCTTCCAAGCATGTGTCGACTTGATTCTGTGCATGCGTGGGTTTTGAACCAATGCTTTTCTGTACTAACCATCGGTTTGGACCGATCGGGCAGCGGTCCATCGGTTCGGTTTTGAAGCATGTTTTAAAATTTTGAACTGAAGGAAAACAGACCGATGGGCTATACACACCGTCGGTTTGGACCGATGAAACTGAACCTCGGTCCATTCTCATCGGTTTTGTCCGACCGTGTGTACGGGGCCTAAGAGTTGGCAAACTGGATTTTCATTCATTTTTTGGACTCTTATCACATTTATATTATTCATTTATTTTCACTTAATTTACCTATATATATATATATATACATTTAGTTTTATATTCAAAAGAGTATAGATTTATTAGTTTTGCGCTGCACTGTTTTCTATTTTTATCACTTTTGGATTTTTGTGAATGTCCCGCTTAGTTAGTGTTCAGCTAGCATTACTGGTGATTGTAAACAATCTGTTTTTTTCACTTTACTTTATTTATTTACGATCTATAAATTTTTGCGCTGATTGCACTCTGGTTTTTTTGTAAAAAGTAAAGTGTAAAATATTTCTAAAATCCAATTTTTTTACATTTTGGGTAGAGTAACGGAAACATGGGGCCAAATCCTCAAAAAACGGGCTTAACTTAACTTTTCCGAGTTAAGTTACACTGCCGCAAATCTCCCAAGTTAGGTGCCGATCCTCAAAGCACTTACCTGGAAATTTTCGGCAGTGCAACTTAACTCCGTCCGGCGCAAGGTGTTCCTAATACAAATGGGCGATTCCCATTTAAATTAGGCGCGCTCCCGCGCCGGACGTACTGCGCATGCCTGTGACGTCATTTTTCCCGACGTGCATCGCGTGTTTTTACGATACGCCGAGTTTTGAGGATCGCGCCGGGTTAAAAAGTTGCGTCGGGAAAAAAAAAAGATACGGCAGAAAAAAAAAATTCAAAATAAAAAAAAAAACGCGTCGCGAGGAAGAAGGGTCTACTTTTACAAGGTGTAAAAAGTTTACACTTTGTAAAAGCAGCCCTAATTTTACACATGCAAACTAAAACTTACGGCGAAAAAACGCTGAAAAGCTTTGTGGATCGCTGTAAGTCCTAATTTGCATACGCTAGGCGGCATTTCGACACGAAATGCCCCCAGCGGCGGATGCGGTACTGCATCCTAAGATCCGACAGTGTAAGTCTCTTACAGATGTCGGATCTTCTGCCTATCTTTGGAAAACTGCTTCTGTGGATCAGTTCCAAAGATAGGCACAGGGATACGCAGGCGGAACAGCAGATCCGCCTGCGTATCTCTTTTGAGGATTTGGCCCATTTTATTTATTGCTGTTTATGTCACTTTGGGTAGATTTGCTCTCACTTTCAGTCCTTGAGACAGTAAGAATATCACTTAGGCAAATCATCAACAATCGTCCTACCTGGAGGATTCCACCTCTCCTCCATTTCCAGTAAAAACTGGTAAAACCTTGGACTTTCTATCACATTTTGTCCACATGACAATGGGAGAGTAAACCCGGGTACACACTACAGTTAAAAAAAATGTCAGCTCTGGTCGGGAGCTGCTGTACTAACCATGCAAGGGTAGTGCAGTGATCTCCCCAACTGAGCTGTTGTGTTCTGACAGGGGGCGCCCCTAGAACACTTCAATCAGTACTCTCTGCCATTGTCTCAGAGTGCTGATCGGGAGTGAGTTGGCTGACATACACACAGGCAGAATGTCAGACTTTTTTTTTAACCGGCAAATGTCTCCCGACATTCTGCCTGTGTGTACGAGGTTTCAATTTTACCAGTGGGGAAACAGTGTAATGCCACTATTACTAAACATGGGTTAGTCACATGGGTTAGTCACAGGGTTTATAAGCAAATGTTTTTTTTCACCAAAATAAATATATGCCCATAATAATCCCGCACATGCTCAATCTAAGCCTTTTAATAGCAATAATAACACACACAAAAAATAATAAAAAGTAACATTTCTACCTTTATTTATTTACAAATCTCTCTGGTCCAATAAAAAATAAAAAATAAAAGTCAGGCGCTGCTTGCATGCACAGAGCTTATCAGTTCCCTGTGCATTCCAAATTTGGGAGCCACTTCATAGCAGCTGCTAATTTTGTTCCTATGTAGTCAATTTCACTGTGAATTCTATTTCTTGCCATGGTGCAGTTTAAAATCATTTATTTGAACATAATTTGGTACGGAAATTGCATATTAGCTTTTCACAGAAAAAGCAGCATCAACTTGAAAGAATGTCTAAACTTTCAAGGCTTTATTCAAAACAAAAAAAAATTAAAGATTTGGCTTTAGATACACCTAAATGTTAGGGAGGAAAAATAGACACATGCATATCTTTTTGATTAAGCAGTGGCTGTTCTAACACCCTGCGTTGCCTTTCTCTGTACAATGCTTATAGGACCTCATTACAGACATGGAAAATAAATAATAATAAAAGGGGAACAAAAATCATAGAATTCCATATATATATAATCCTATACCCACAGTTGATCCAGAGGAAGAAAAAAAAAACATCAAAGCATGATGCAATTTGCTCCAGCAGGGGAAAATGTCCTTCCCGATGAGCAACAAGCAAGCAGATATTCCCTGGAATGATTTGTAGATTGTGAAGGTTTTGCTTACCATGTCAAGAGACAAAAAAGTGTCCCATGCTTACCTTTTCCACCACCTGCACTGCCAATCTCTGCTGTATTAAAGGGATTAAAGAATGTTCAAAACCTGATACTTCTAATGCCTCGTACACACGGGCAAACATGTACAATGAAAACGGTCCGCCTGGAGATTTCTGTATGATGGCTGTACACACCATCATACAGAAATCCGCGCGTACACGATACGCGGTGAAGAGGCCGCGCCGTCGCCGCGACGTTGACGCGGCGACGTGCGCGGCCCTGGAAGTTCAATGCTTCCACGCATGCGTCAAAGTCATTCGACGCATGCGAGGGATGGCGGCCGCTCGGACATGTACGGTAAGTCTGTACAGACGACCGAACATGTCCGACGGGCAGGATTCCAGCGGGCATGTTTCTAAGCAAGTTTAGAAACATTTGCCCGCTCGAAAACGGTCTGGCGGGCAAATGTACGCTGGAATCCTGTCCGATCGGCCGTACACACGACCGAACATGTCTGCTGAAACTGGTCCGCGGACCAGTTTCAGCAGACATGTTCGGTCGTGTGTACGGGGCCTAAGATTGTCAATTTCCAGGCCCCCCCACTGTACTCAGTGATTTGATCTGCCAGCCTCTATATCTCTGTTTCCTGTAGTAATATAGGGCTGTTGGGAGGAACGATAATGATGTTACCAATGGTTTTAAGATGGTTATGGATTTCAGTATACAATATAAGAAGTTTTAAAAGATTGTTGCCAAACATTGGCCCATTTTAAAATCTGATCGGATTTTAGGTCCTGTTCTCCCAGATTGCCCCCAATTCATTTATCATAAGGCTCCTTCACTTCGAGATAGTTTAGCTCCCGGGGTTATAGATCCACCCACAATTGTTGATCCTAAACTTTTTACGCAGCTCATCTGTAACGCATATACAGTATAAGATTAAACAACTTATTACGTGCACTACGGTAGGAGTTGTCTATATGCTAGAATGCGATTGTGGCCTACAGTATGTAGGCCGTACCTCTCGAGCATTACATAGTCAAGTGGGTGAACATATTGGCAATATTAAAAGGGGAGTAAAAACACATAGTGTATCTAGACATTTTAGAAATTATCACCAGCGGGATCTAAAAAGCCTTAAGTTCTGGGGTATTGAAAAAGTACCCAGACATTGGAGGGGTGGACACTACATACGCCAACTCAGTCGTAGGGAATCTTTCTGAATTTTTGAAACCAAGGTTATGTCGCCAGCAGGTCTTTATGTAGATTTTGATTTAAATTGTTTTATTTCTAACAGATAAAAATGTATTTTTTTATATTTTTTTGTTTTGCTTTTTATTGCATTGTGTATTTTTTATTTTTATTGTATTATAAATGCATAGGTGTTTATTGTTTATTTACAGTGGTTGTGGGTGACGTCTTTTTTGTATATTCTTATATATTTTACACATTTTAAATAGTTTTAATTAATATTTCTAAGGTTTTTTATATATTTACATATTTTTAATTATTGGTATGTTCCCCTTTAACGTTCTGTTTACGTTATTTAGTGGTGAACCATATATCATAAGCACCTTAGTTTATTTAATTATATGCATGGCAACCCTCTCTTCATTTGCATCCGCTCCCCTGGTTTAATATGATGTTATTGGGATTAGTAACGGTCCGTGATTGGCCGACTCTCTCAGCGAGTTGCAGTATGGTTGCCATGCCCCTGTTTTTTTATGTTATGAGCAGGACGTCTTTGTGTCATCCTACCTTGCGCTGATGAAGTCCTGCCTACGGACGTAACGCGTACGAGGAGGAGGAGGCGTCACGACAGACGTCACCCACAGCCATCGCTGTTAAAATTGTTTTCTATGCTGTCTGTAAGCACTTGTGTCTGAGTGCCATCTTTGTGAGTAGTTTTGCTTTTGTTTTATCTTACAATTAAACACTCCTTATACAGAGAGCACTAGATTGTCTTCATTTATGTTTCATATGCATGTTGGAGACAAAGCCCAGGACCTTGATCGACACCTTTGGTATGCTGATCGATTGGATGTTCTAAGTAGTTATACTGTGAATGAGTTACATACCATGTGACCTATTATAGGTCGAATCAGTGAGGTGAGAGGCCACTCTGTGTGCGGTGGAGGAATTTCTGGCCACGTTTGATCCACATTGCATGCCGTCATTTTCATTGTGCCTTTTCACAATCACTTGTGGACTGTTTCTTCTCATGGACATTATTTATTAGTGTTTATATTTACATTTTAGGTTGCGCTGCACTGCTTTTATTGTTATATTTCTTGAGGGATTTTATATGAATTTACCTTGAGTGCTGGCTTGCAACCATTATTTACTGTTACAGTACATATTTTTCCTATTTACTGTTGGGAGGAACCACAGAGTACACTGGGGGACCATAAAGTATCTGATTTTAAATATTACTCAGGTAGGAAACTATCTTTAATACAACAGAAATCAGATGTAAGAAATGTTTTCGCAGAGGACACTTTTTGTCACTTTACAGATAAATCGCCCCTCACTAGGATTAGCAGAAGGAAATAATGCATACAAAAACATGGCTTAATTGATTTAGTTATATATATATATATATATATATATATATATATATATATATATATATATATATATATATATATATATATTATTACAAACTTTTCATTGAAAAAAGGGATGTCTTACAAGAAACAGCTGAAGAAGCAATAGTAAAATATATAGATGTATGTTGATATAAAGAATATACAAAAAGATTATGAATATTTGGATAGATACAGTATATTGCATTAATTTATCTTATAGATTAATGTTACTTTACAAAAACTAATTTTAAAAATTAAGGAACATGTATTCGTATTCTATTTATTTTTTTAAAGATTTATAAATAAACCACGGATCCCATTGGATATCAAAGATTTTCTTGGTGTTATTTATTGAGTGGCGGATATTTTTCATAATTTTAATCTCTTCTATTCTTGCCTATATTTGTGGGAAGGGAACAACTGCATCCTTCCAATGGAAGGCTATTATCCAATGCGTAGCAACACATATGGTATGTATCAATGGTGTAAATAGGGGAATGCGTTTCTGGGACATTTTGAAAAAATAAACAATTAAGATAAATTCGTTTGGTGTCTTTACCTGCCAGTTTATTAATTAGGCCCCTTTCACACTTGCGGACCGTATGTCTGCTTTTTCATCCATCCGTGTGCGGATGAAAAAGGGACATACATTGGTCCATATGAGATCGCGGGTGTCAGCGGATTAACATCCCCCTTAAGCCCTGTACACACGATCAGTTTGTCCGATGAAACCAGACCGATAGACTGTTTTCATCCAACAAACCGATCGTGCGTGGGCCCTATTGGTTTGTTTTCCATCGGTGAAAAAAAATAGAACATGTTTTAAATGTTTCCTATGGATAAAAAAACAATAGAAAAAAACTTGTTTGTGTGGAAGTCCATCGTTCAAAAAAACACGCATGCTCAGAATCAAGTCGACGCATGCTCGGAAGCATTGAACCTAATTTTTTTCAGCATGTCATAGTGCTTTACGTCACCGCGTTTTGGCACGGTCGGATTTTTGACTGATGGTGTGTAGGCAAGGCTGATGAAAGTCAGCAACATCGGTTATCGGACAAAAAAATCCATCGGATTAGATTCAATCAGATATCCGATCGTGTGTACGAGGCATTACAGTTAGAGATTTAGTACAGTTACATACGTTTATCCACATGGAGGCCCAATGGGAGAGAGACAGCTGGGTATTTATAGTTTTTAAGTCTATTCTACACAAGTTTATATCCATTGCAGCTAGAGCAAAAAGTAGTGTTTTTCCTGCAATCAGCGATAAATGAAACAAAGCTGACTGGTTCAGACTTTCAGAATATATGGGATATTGCTTGTGGATATTATTATTCTTAGTCTTTGTAATCCCTCATTCAGCCCTGGTTCACACTGGGTACGATTTGGAACAATTTGAGATGCGATTTGACATGTCAAATCGCATCTCAAATCGGCGGCATTTGCCGGCAATTGTCGGCAATGGCACTGTCCTAATCAGTGCGACGCCGCATCTGCAATTTCAAAAAGTAGTTCCTGTACTACTTTTTGCGATTTCGGGCCGCGATTTACATAAAATTGCGGCCGAAATCGCGGCAAAATCGCGGCCGCGAAATCGCCGTAAAATCGCGCATTTTACCGCGATTTTGAATTCGCAGCAGTGTGAACCTAGGCTCAATGATTGGGTTTGCGCTTAAAGAACAGTGAACAATCTCACTAAATGTGATACTTTTGCCAAAAAAAGATATGCACGGAGAAGAGTAAAAGTAAATATAATGTGAACTGCTTCACGTGGAGGCATGGGACATGTTATATACTGTATGTGTTTAAAGCTAATGAGTTGGCTATAGGTAAAATGAAGGTGCTTCTGAAACTTCACCTGAAACTTCACCTAAAGTTAATGATGCCTTTTTCTGAACTTTCAATTAATTTTGTGGTTAAGGTGATAAATAAATTAAAGCATTAGTAAACCCAGATACTTAGGGCCAGATTCACGTACCTTTGCGGCGGCGTAACCCGTTTACGTTACAGCGCCGCAAGTTTTCAGCGTAAGTGCTTGATTCACAAAGCACTTGCCTGTAAATTTGCGGCGGCGTAGCGTAAAGTCGTCCGGCGCAAGCCCGCCTAATTAAAATGGGGCGTGTACCATTTAAATTAGGCGCGTTCCCGCGCCGAACGTACTGCGCATGCTCCATTTTGAAATTTCCCGCCGTGCTTTGCGTGAAGTGACGTCGCCCCGACGTAATGTTTTGAACGGCGACGTGCGTTACGTCCTTTCGTATTCCCGGAGGACTTATGCAAAAAAAAAAATTTAAATTCGACGCGGGAACGACGGCCATACTTTAACATGGGCTGTCTATTTTTACACCACCTAAATAGCAGCCGTAACTTTGCGACGGGAAAAGCCGACTAGCGCCGACGTAAGAGAATGCGACGAACGCGCGTACATTCGTGGATTGCCGTAAACAGCTAATTTGCATACCCGATGCGGAAAACGATGCAAACTCCACCCAGCGGCCGCCGAAGTATTGCATCCTAAGATCCGAAGGCCTACGAAGCCGTACGCCCGTCGGATCTTAGCCAAATGCCGTTGTATCTTTGTTTGAGAATTCCAAATAAAGATACGACGCGGCAAATTTGAAAGTACGCCGGAGTATCAGCAGATACTCCGACGTACTTTTTATGTGAATCTGGCCCTTAGTTCCTAAATGTCATATAATTCAATGTACATAATTATTGTGAATCGTTAAAGCATATATAATGCTTCTTACATGAATAAACATTGTTTTTGTAAAAGCTTCTCCTATGTTGCAGACAGCGCCATATTGACTCTTGTCTTCCGTGTCCAATACGTTTATAACGTCCGCTCATGGTGAAATTAACTGTAAAAAATAATGCACAATGTTTAAAAATAGAAAAAAAATACAATAATCTCACTGAAGCAGCATGTACACATTACTGAAGCCCACTATTCTTTTTTGCTGGAGAGAAAGTTTTAACTGTGAATCCATAGTGTAAACATCTCCCTGTTTCTCCTTTATCCATTTTGTGGATTTTGTGCTTTTTACACCTCTGCTTCTCTTGAAATTTTCCCCACTATTCCCTTTATTAGGAGGAAAGCCCTGACAGATGAAGCTTCTACCTAGATGTCTACCTCCGAAAAGAGGAATAATGCAGAACAAGACATGGACAACCAGTAATGGGGAACAGATCAGACAGCGTGGCAGAAAGGGATGGGCCTTTTTTATGATAATACATGGTGCAGCTTAAATATAATTTAAGATGACTGATTTAGGATTTTTTTATATTTTATTATTACCAATACACATTTTAATTTAAAGTTCAATCAGTAGTACTTAATTACTTAAAAATTTAAGAAAATGAATGCACTGACCTTGAAAATAAAGAACACTTGGCAGCCATTCAACAGCAGGCAAGAGGAAATATTTATTCCTACACAAAAAAACTGCTTTAACAACAGCATCTGCTGCAGTCATTTCAACATGGGATTAATGATTTAATTCAGAGTATACTTTGTATTTTGTCTTGTCCGTTTTGCTGCTTACAGATACGGCATCCTGTCACCAGTAGGCTAAACGGGAACAGAGAGGCCCAGTCGTTACTAACATGTGTCCAAGGTGATTCCTGCCTTGTTTTGGCTGACCGAGACAAATTTTATTTCAGCATGAGTTGCTAAGGCTCTTTTGGCCGTGAAATCAACATCTGTTCTGAAAGGACCTTACTACTAGGCCAAATGACTTTTTAAACAGTGTCCTGTTACCACAATATGGATCAGATAAAATTATCACATAGAGCATTTGCCATATGCCATAATGTGCTCTTCCTGCCACAGACTGAAAGTAGTCTTCAGTTACCATAATAACTTTTAAAATAATTAAAAAAGAAGCCATTGATCCATGGTTTCGTATAAAGTGGATTGCCTGTTGTAACTACTTCACATTTGCCCCATGTGCTGATCAAAGATTATGCAACACATTTGAAAAATCATGTTTTCACATAGCTGTCTGTAATTACTTAGAGGTGTGAACTGGCACTCCCACCCCTATTCACATAGCGTAAAAAAAACAGTTCAGTTTACCTTAGATGTTTTTTTCTGTACCCTCTTTATGAGGGGCGGGGCAGCTGTGTTTGCCATAATAAATCCTGTCTGTTCTGTGCAGGCAGATCTTAATTATTAGTTGTAACTAGATTTGAACACTGGGGGGGGGTCATTTACTACGATTCCCAGCAAGTAGGGCGCTCTACATTTAATAGTGCCTCATTGAAGTCAATGTAAAGAAAAAAAATTGCCAGCACAAAAAAAGGCGTGGGGTCCCACCCAGTTCCATACCAGGCCCTTCAGGTCTAGCATGGATTCCGAGAGGACCCCCTATGCCAAAATTCTTCCCGACAACCCTGGGCTGTGGTTGTTGGGGTCTGTGGGAGGGGGGCTGTCACAATCAGAATCAGAATCTGATCTGATTATCACTTATCAGAATCTTGAAGCCTCCTTTAACAAGGGGGCCCCCAGATCTTAGACCCCTATGTAAATGGATAGGGGTACTTGTTGAAGTCAATGGGGATCGAACCAGCAAAATCAAAAGTCCTCCTTGAAGGCTGGTTATGTAAATTATTGGCCAATAAAAGTGTATGGGGACCTGCCCTGGGGGACATGTATCAATGCAATTTTTTTTAAAGGAGCAGTGATTTTAATGATGCTTAAAGTGAAACAATAAAAATGAAAAATTATATTTATATTTAAATATCGTGCCTGTGCGGTTCCTTTAGAGCTGGTTCACACTGGGGCGATTTGGGATCCGACTTGAAATCGCCTCAAGTCGTCCCAAGTCGTGCTGTCAAGAAAAACAATGCAAGTGAATGGGAGCGGTGTTAATACACACGACTCAAGGCGATCCGACTTCAAAAGAAGTTCCTGTACTACTTCAATCTGACTTGTAGGCGATACCTACCCATTGATTTCAATGGAAGTAGCTTTGAAGTCTGATCCCTGTTCATAGTGAGGCGATTTTGCCAGAAGCAGAGAGGAATTTACCCAGAAGCCACCAGGTACTCCCCTGTCCCCAGGCAGCCCCCACCTTCTTCCCACCTTCTTGGCACGGATTACTTTCACTTTCTTAGTACGTTGTCTCTGTTTGCACCTTGGCTGCCAGAGTTAGGAAAGAGGCCGTGGATAATGAGTCCCTTATAAGGCTGGTAAAAGAGAGACCATGCCTCTACGACAAGAGGAACCCCTTTTACAAGGACCAAATGAAGAGGGACAATGCCTGGCTGGACATTTCTCGCCTGACCTTTGAGGATTGGGGCATATTGTCTCTGACCGACCGCACTGCCAAAAGTAAGTTTAACCTTTTTATTATATTTTCCTTGCCTAGGCATGCTGGTTGTAGTTCCAAACATGCCACTTGTTTGCACAGAGAATGGCGGCATGAACTCCCTCTTGAAGACAGCAACAATAGAGCACACCGGCATCAATAGATCCCCTGGCAGGAACAGTATAGCCCATGCTGGCAATAGTAGATGCATGACAGGAACCATAGATTCCCCAAAAAAGTAGATCCCTAACAGGAACACTTCTTCAAATGACAAGAACAACAATAGATCCCTGATCGGAACACTAGTTCACATGATAACAACAATAGATCCTTGACAACACTAGATCCCTGGCATGAACAATAGGTCCCCCAAAAACAATGGATCCCTGAAAGGTACACAAGTTCACATGAGAACAACAGTAGATCCTTGACACAACTAGATCCCTGGCAGGAACAACAGATCCCCCAACAATAGATCCCTGATCGGAAAACAAGTTCACATGAGAACAAAAATAGATCCTTGACAAAACTAGATCCCTGGCAGGAACAATAGATCCCCCAACAACAATAGATCCCTGATCGGAACACTAGTTCACATGAGAACAAAAATAGATCCTTGACAAAACTAGATCCCTGGCAGGAACATCAGATCCCCCAACAATAGATCCCTGATCAGAACACAAGTTCACATGAAAACAACAATAGATCCTTGACAAAACTAGATCCCTGGCAGGAACAATAGATCCCCCAACAACAATAGATCCCTGATCGGAACACAAGTTCACATGAGAACAACAATAGATCTTTGACAAAACTAGATCCCTGGCAGGAACAACAGATCCCCCAACAATAGATCCCTGATCGGAACACAAGTTCACATGAGAACAACAATAGATCCTTGACAAAACTAGATCCCTGACAGGAACAATAGATCCCTGATCGGAACACAAGTTCACATGAGAACAACACTAGATCCCTGGCAGGAACAACAGGTCCCCCAACAACAATAGATCCCTGATCGGGACACTGGTTCACATGAGAACAACACTAGATCCCTGGCAGGAACAACAGATCCCCCAACAACAATAGACCCCTGATCGGAACACAAGTTCACATGAGAACAATAGATCCTTTACAAAACTAGATCCCTGGCAGGAACAATAGATCCCCCAACAACAATAGATCCCTGATCGGAACACAAGTTCACATGAGAACAACAATAGATCCTTGACAACACTAGATCCCTGGCAGGAACAACATGTCCCCCAACAACAATAGATCCCTGATCGGGACACTAGTTCACATGAGAACAACAATAGATCCTTGACAACACTAGATCCCTGGCAGGAACAACAGGTCCCCCAACAACAATAGATCCCTGATCGGGACACTGGTTCACATGAGAACAACAATAGATCCTTGACAAAACTAGATCCCTGGCAGGAACAACAGATCCCCCAACAATAGATCCCTGATCGGAACACAAGTTCACATGAGAACAACAATAGATCCTTGACAAAATTAGATCCCTGGCAGGAACAATATATCCCCCAACAACAATAGATCCCTGATCGGAACACAAGTTCACATGAGAACAACAATAGATCCTTGACAACACTAGATCCCTGGCAGGAACAACAGATCCCCCAACAATAGATCCCTGATCGGAACACAAGTTCACATGAGAACAACAATAGATCCTTGACAACACTAGATCCCTGGCAGGAACAACAGGTCCCCCAACAACAATAGATCCCTGATCGGGACACTAGTTCACATGAGAACAACAATAGATCCTTGACAACACTAGATCCCTGGCAGGAACAACAGGTCCCCCAACAACAATAGATCCCTGATCGGGACACTGGTTCACATGAGAACAACAATAGATCCTTGACAAAACTAGATCCCTGGCAGGAACAACAGATCCCCCAACAATAGATCCCTGATCGGAACACAAGTTCACATGAGAACAACAATAGATCCTTGACAAAATTAGATCCCTGGCAGGAACAATATATCCCCCAACAACAATAGATCCCTGATCGGAACACAAGTTCACATGAGAACAACAATAGATCCTTGACAACACTAGATCCCTGGCAGGAACAACAGATCCCCCAACAATAGATCCCTGATCGGAACACAAGTTCACATGAGAACAACAATAGATCCTTGACAAAACTAGATCCCTGGCAGGAACAATAGATCCCCAACAACAATAGATCCCTGATCGGAACACAAGTTCACATGAGAACAACAATAGATCCTTGACAAAACTAGATCCCTGGCAGGAACAACAGATCCCCAACAATAGATCCCTGATCGGAACACAAGTTCACATGAGAACAACAATAGATCCTTGACAAAACTAGATCCCTGGCAGGAACAACAGATCCCCAACAATAGATCCCTGATCGGAACACAAGTTCACATGAGAACAACAATAGATCCTTGACAAAACTAGATCCCTGGCAGGAACAATAGATCCCCCAACAACAATAGATCCCTGATCGGAACACAAGTTCACATGAGAACAATAGATCCTTGAAAAACACTAGATCCCTGGCAGGAACAACAGGTCCCCCAACAACAATAGATCCCTGATCGGAACACAAGTTCACATGACAACAGCAATAGATCCTTGACAACATTAGCTCAATAGCATGTCAATACTGCCAAACCAGCTGTTATGACAGCTGCCATTAGGTAACGCACAGAGAGCATTTTAGACACAGGAAAACAGGGAACAGGGAAGAAGAAATCAAACAGGAAGAAGAATGATGTCAGAAGAGCTTAGTAGCTCTGATTGGCATTTCTGACATTCCCTGTCCTGGAGGCGATTTATAAATCGCCCCAGATCGCCTCAGATCGCCCTGTGGTTCACATTCAAGTCGTGTCGGAATCGCCTCTGGAAGTCGCGCTGGAAGTCGGATCGCCCCAGTGTGAACCGGCTCTTAGTCTGCCTGTAAAGTGGCGCATATGCGCGATGTATAGAAAATGCTGCAGCAATAATGACATTTCTGAAGGAAAAAATATAATTTAAGCCGTAATACATACCAGGCCCTTCACGCCAAAATAATAAAAAAAATGGGATGGCATGGGGACCCCTTCAAAATCCATACTGGACCCTTATCTGAGCATGCAGCCTGAAGGGCAGGATATGGGGGGTACAAGCGAGCCCCCCCTCCTGAACTGTACCAAGCTGCATGCCCTCAACATGGGGAGGGTGCTTTGGGGGTCTCCATGTTCATGAGGACAAAGACCTCTTCCCGACAACCCTGGCCGTTGGTTGTCAGGGTCTGCGGGTGGGGGGCTTATCCGAATCTGTAAGCCCATTTAAGAAAGGGGGGCCCCAGATCCCACCCCCATTTGTGAATGAGTATGGGGTACGATGTACCCCTTACCCATTCACCAAAAAGTGACAAAAAGTAAAAAACCACAAGAGACAGTTTTTGACAAGCCTTTTAATAAAAAGTTTTCCCCCACCCTGCTTCTTCCTCCAGTCTTCTTCTTCCTCTACCACTGCTCCCACCCCTGAACATGTTAAAAAAGAACCTCCTTCAATGCTGCGATGGGGCAGATTACGTAATTTAGAGACCCCGCCCCTGGTGACTTCACCGCCTGGGCATGATAAGTCTGTGATGTTACAATGGTGTGGGGTCTCTGGATGATGACATTTAGTGGCCACGCGCCATAGTTATGTGCGCCATGGAAGCTGAATAATCGGCGGGCCGCAGCATCAGTGTATTAAAAATGTCTTCTTCCCCTCCACTTCTTCCTCTGGTCTTCTCCTTCTTCCTCCACTTTCCTACCCATTTTCCCCAAAAAGCAGTGAAAAAAAACCAATAGCTGGTTTCTTGACAAGTCCTTTATTGTAAAATAGCTCTGAGCTGTTTTCTCCTCGAGCCGTCTCTCCCGCCGCTGTGTTCTCCGCCAGTAACATGCTAAAAAAAGTAAAAAAGCCGATCTTCTTCGGTGGCTCCATTGTGTTTTCGTCTGCTGTCTGGCATCTATTATCTAGCCATGGGGCATGGCCATCCGATGACATCACCCGGCGAGCCCGCGCCTTGTGTTTTTTTAAGAAAATAACCAGCGGCGGGAGAAGATGGCGACATGAGAAGATGCTGGTGGGAGAGATGGCACCGGGAGAGACCGCAGCAGGAGAAGATGGGGGCAGAAGAGACGGCGGCAGGAGAGACAGCGGCAGGATAAGATGGCGGGGGAAGAGGCGGCAGTAGGAGAGATGGCAGGAGAAGATAGCGGCAGAAGAGACAACGGCAGTAGAAGATGGTGGAAGAGATAGCTCAAAGCTATTTTACAATAAAGGACTTTTCAAAAACCATTGCTCGCTCATCCCCCCCTATCCTGACCTCCAGGCTGCATGCCCAGATAAAGACGTGGTATGGATTTTGGGTGGGACTCCACTCCAATTTTTTGTATTTATTTTAGCGTGGAGATCCCCCATGCCATAGTTTGGTTAAACTATTGTTTTTGTGGTATTTCTTTCAAAATTGGTGTTTAGAAAGAATGCACATTTAGTTGACATATTTCATGGCTTACCTAGTCCACAAAATATTAGTAGAGCCCTTTTCAGCTTTGGATCAGGTTTTTTTTTTTTTGGGGGGGGGGGGCGGGGGGGCGGTTTCTTTCCCCTTCCCCCCATTACACTTTCTAATCAAGGATGAGCATGTGTGTACAACCAAATACTTTTTTATGCAACTAGATGTAATACAGATTTGAAGGGGTATGAATAGTTTGCACTTAGAAAATATGTGGCAGATCCACAGAGATCTGCACCCGCGCAGCGTATCAGAGATACGCTACGCCGCCGTACCTTACCTGGATTTAAATCGAATCCTGGAAGAATTTGTGCCGTAAGTTATGGCGGCATAGTGTATCTCTGGCGGCGGAATTTAAATTGGCGATTAGGGGCGTGTTTCATTTAAATGAAGTGCGTCCCCGCGCTGAATGAACTGCGCATGCTCCGTTTCAAAATTTCCCACCGCGCATTGCGCTAAAATGACGTTGCAACGACATCATTTTTTTTAACTTAGACGTGAATTACGTCCATCCCGATTCACGAACGACTTACGCAAAAAAAAAAAAAATTCAAAATAAACGCGGGAACGACGGCCATACTTAACATGGCAGGTCTAACTATACGCAACAAAATACCAGCTTTAACTATACGCCGCGAAAAGCCGACTAGAGACGCCGTAAAAAAATGCGCCGGCCGCTCGTACTTTCGTGGATCTACTGAAATAGCTAATTTGCATACCCGACGCGGAAAACGACGTGAACGCCACCCAGCGGACGCCGAAGTATTGCATCTTAGATCCAAAGGCATACGAGGACGTATACCTGTCGGATCTAACCCAGATACCGTCGTATCTTGGTTTGAGGATTCAAACCAAAGATACGATGCGGGTAATTTGAAATTACGCCGGCGTATCAGTAGATACACCGGCGTATTCGCTCTGTGGATCTGCCCCTATGTATTTTAAGTCTGCAAAAGTCAAACATAAAGCAAAAAACAATCAACTTTTTATTTCAACATTAGTATAAACATTTCTTATATTAATGTACCTGGGCCAAAAAAAAAATATAATAATAATAAAAGGCATGAAAATGATGCTCCAGCATTTGACAATATAGTTAGAAGTTCCCTGCTCAAAAGAGCTTACAATCTACAAGGGTAGGACACTAAAAAATAGACACATTAAATAAATCACATAAGAAAAGCAGGGAGACAAATCAAGCTAATAACAACCATAACAAACCTTTGGGGTGATCAGAAGTCCTCGCCCAAAACCCCAAAAAGTTAAATGGCAGGATTATAATAAGCAAAAACAGACAACATTAGTACAAAAGCCAAAAAGGCAGCACACAAACTACATTGACACACACAGCAGGAATGAATTAGCAGGAGCCTTCCATTTTATCTAAACCATTACATAGCAGTTGTAAGTCTAACATGTGAGATTTAGCCCTGGTTCATATTGGAGCGATTTCATGCAATCTGAGAGATCAAATCCCATAACAAGTCACAGCCTACTGGCAGCAATGGCACTGTTCCAATCGGTGCAACAGCGATTTTGCGGCGCCACACCGATTTGCAAAAGTAGTTCCTGCACTACTTTTGCCGATTTCAGGTGCGACTTCAATAGAGATCTGTGCATGAAGCCACACAGATGTCTATCAAGTAGCACCTGAAATCGCGCGGTCCTTGCTACTTTGAAATCACGCTACTTCAAGTGAAGTAGTGCGATTTCAAAGTAGCAGCAATGTGAACCAGGGCTTAGAATAGGGTGACCAGACATCCCCGGTTTCAGGGGACAGTCCCCGAATTGAGGACACTGTCCCCGGACAAAGTCTGTCCCCAGTTTTGTCCCTGGATTGGATTTGAACAGAGGTTGGGGCAATTTCAAAGACAGTCCGTGCAGCATAAAATAAAAATCTGAATTACACACCCCCGCTCCACCGCTGCTGTTAGCTTAGGGGGTGTATTTTTTTACATTACCTGTGCCCCTTTCTGATGATCATGTGCTGGTCGTAGCAGAGGGAATATTTCTTCAGTTTCGGGTGCATGCCCATTCAGCTCCACTCGCATGTTCTTCTGCCTTGGCCAGCCGCCTGCCTGCCTATCTCCTTGCCTTCCCTGGTGGAGTGATCTTCCTCCGCTCCCCACCCAGTAGTAGCGGTGGCCCGGAGAGTGAGACTTGACAGGCTGTGAGGCAGGGGGCAGAGAGTCGCTGATTTCCGCCATTAATAGTAAAAAAAAAATATGTCCCCGGATTTCATTTAAAAAATCTGGTCACCTTAGCTTAGAAGCAATCGTCAAACAACAGCCTTAGCGGGATGTGGGTCAGGGATTTTGCACACACCTGTTAATTAGGAATATACACTCTTTACAATTGAAAAAATGCATCAGCATAGATATCTGTGCCGGGTAAACCTCAAAATAACACATGTCCAAAGCTCTGGCCATGATCAGTGATCCCAAAAATCTCCAAATTAAACTTGTACATTGTTGGGCACGTGGAGGGTTCCAAAACAGGAAATTACAACTTTGTGAGGGCCGCTTCACACAAATTGGTGACAAAGCACATTTGTCATTAATCATAAGCATACAACATTAAAAAATGTGTGCAGGATTGCACCAGGCTTATACATCCATATCTCGGCCAAACACCCCAGTTCTAGATTTGGTGCAAACCCACACTTGCTTGATTTATAAAATGCGATTTTTTGGGGTTCCATTATGTGAAGCCCATCAAAAATGTAATTACTGGTTCAAAACAAACTTTTACAGCACAACAGAGGAAGAACATAGAAACCTCTATCCAGGTAGCAGGATTGGGGTTCAAACCAAGCACATCAGGCAGAAGTTCAAACCTGTTAGCCACCATGTTGCTACATGTTTGTAGACTGCACCTCTGTGGTTTCAAATGTCCTAAGTCCCAGGGGTGCAATAAATTAATCAATGCAGATGTATTGTGGAAGGCCAGAGAGACACTGTACAACCTGTTTCTGGCATGGTTATGGCTGATTACTGTCAGTATGCTGAGAGATAAACAGCTGTCATTTTGTGGGTTTTGGCTTGCTAAGAGAAAGTAATTAGTGGTGGTGGGGAAATGTTAAAGCTGCGTATAGTCCTTGCCCATGGAAAACAAATGACATGATTTGCAATGGTGGTGTAACCCTCCTACAAATAACTACTAGGGATGAGCTTTATGTTCGGGTCGAACGTGAGTTTGACTCAAACATTGGCTGTTCGCACGTTTGCCGAATAGCGAACAATTTGGGGTGTATGTATCATTGGGAGCAGTGATTTTTATGATGCTTAAAGTGAAACAATAAAAGTGAAATATTCCTTTTAATTTCGTACCTGGGGGTGTCTATAGTATGCCTGTAAAGTAGTGCATATTTCCCGTATTTATAACAGTCCCTGCACAAAATGAAATTTCTAAAGGGAAAAAAAGGTAATTTAAAACTACTTGCGGCTATAATGAATTGTCGGGTTCTGACAATACAGATAAAAGTAATTGAAAAAAATTACATGGGTTCCATCCAGTCCATTATCAGGCCCTTTTGGTCTGGTATGAATATTTAGAGAACTCTGCACCAAATAAAAAAAATGGAGTGAGGTTTCCCCCAAAAATCCATACCAGACCCTTATCCGAGCACACAACCTGGCAGGCCGCAGGAAAAGAGGGGGATACGAGAGAGCGCCCTCTTCCTGAACCAAACCAGGCCACATGCCCTCAACATGGGGAGGATGTCTCCATGTTGATGGGGACAAGGGACTCATCCCCACAACCCTTGCCCGGGGATTGTGGGGGGCTGTGGGTGGGGGGCTTATCAGATTTTGGAAGCCCCCTTTAACAAAGAGGACCCCCAGATGCCACCCCCATGGGAAGTGGAAACGGGTACACTGTACCCCTACCATTTCACCCAAAAAAGTGAAAAAAAAACCACAAAGTTGGGACAAGTCCTTTAATCCGAAAAAAAAATACAGCGCCGCAATACTTCTACGAGTCCGACCCGCCACTACAAACAATACCGCCTCCATAGTAGGCTCCTGGCAGAATGACGAAAGACCCGTCTGACAGCTGTTTTATAACCGATGGCAGGGCCACCCATGACATGGATGGGTGACCCCGCCTTCTTTGACGCAACAGGGATTTCTGGCAGATTCCCCGTGGTGTAACAAGTGACCCTGCCCCTCTGATGCATCACGGGAAACCCCTGTTGCGTCAGAGGGGGCGGGGTCACCCGTACAGTGTACCCCGTTACCAATTCACATAGGGGGGCCAACATCTGGGGGTCCCCTTTGTTAAAGGGGGCTTCCAGATTCCGATAAGCCCCCGCCGCAGACCCCCACAACCACTGGGCAAGGCTTTTGGGGATGAGACCCTTGTCCCCATCAACATGGGGACATCCTCCCCATTTTGAGGGCATGTGGCCTGGTACGGTTCAGGGGGGCGCTCTCTCGTCCCCGTCTTTTTCTGCTGACTGCCAGGTTACATGCTCAGATAAGGGTCTGGTATGGATTTTTGGGGGGAACCCCACGCCATTTAAAAAAAAAATATGTCGCAGGGTTCCCCTTAATATCCATACCAGACCTGAAGGGCCTGTTAATGGTCCTGAAAAATCTGACGTTTTTAAAACTTTTATTTGCATTGATACATGTCCCCTGGGGCAGGACACAGGTCCCCCAAACAATTTTTATGACAATAACTTGCATATTAGCCTTTAAAATGAGCAATTTTGATTTTTCATGTTCATGTCCCATAAATTTAATGGTGTTCGCATGTTCGAACAATTTTTTTGCGTGTTCGCATGTCCTGCTGTGAACCAAACCGGGGGGGGGGGGGGGGGGGTTGTTCGGTTCATCACTAATCCTCAGAATTATAGACATAATTTATGTAAGGGCCTGAGTCAGACGTTATGTTTAAAAACAAAGAGAGACCAGACAACTTCTCTACATGTTTGGTATTCTATTCAAACCAGCAACCCCAGCACTGCTAAGCAAAAGTGCTAACCTGTTAGCCATGGTGCTGCCACATGTAAACCCTCCTACACATAAATACTGAATTTCTTTGGACATATATGTGGTGGAACTACATTAGTCAGAAGTTATTCTTCTTGATTTATTCTGTGATATTTGGTGGTTCTTAGTGTGTGAGTGTAGAATAGTGTTGTTACCCTCTGATTTTTGGGAATGACATTTTGATTTCTGATGTTGGTACACGTCACATTTTTGGTGCTCAAATTATGATAATTTAGAAATAATAAAAAAAACACACAGAATTGTGACTCATTTTAATTAGTATTGTTTGTGATTTGTAAAGACATCTGTGTTAGTTTGGGTAAAGATTTTTGTGAGATGGACAGCAACAAGTGAGAGATGCAGAGAAACATCAAAACATTACACATTCTAGCATTCTTAAAAACCAAATAGATGAAGAAGAAGCAACATTGTTGCAAGGACAATTTCTTTGAGAGAACGATATATTTCATCTTAAAGGGTCACTAAAGGAAAAAAATGTTTTAGCTAAATAACTTCCTTTACCTTACTGCAGTCCTGGTTTCATGTCCTCATTGTTCGTTTTTGCTTTGATGTTGCTGTAATTCCTCTCTGTTCTGAACACTTTCTGGTTGTCTGTTTCCTGATAACCACAGTACTGGGAGATTTCTCTCTGTGGTCACTAATCAAGGAGGTGTGATTACTGTGTGTCTAAAACCCCTCAGCACCAATCCAGTTTCGTTTTACAATCCATCACTGCCCTCTATTGGCTCTCTGGCTCTGTACATCAGAGAACCAGGAAACAACAGCAAAAACGAAACTAAACTGCAGGCACATTATATGATTGGTTTTTATCTGTTTTTAATCATTTTTAAAAGGAATCAGTTAACTATTATGTCTCTATACCCTGTAAACAGTCATTTCAGCTAAAACATTTTTTTTCCTTTAGTGACCCTTTAATAATAAAAGTATTTATTTGGGGAAGTTACAGTTGTACCATTAGAATCAATGGCTGAAACTTGCATTGGGCTACGTAACTCATTTTCAATCTAAAAAAAAACACTTTTTAACCCAGAGCTCATTTTGGTATTTACTATAACTCTTGGTAAAATAGGCATGGGAGTTAAAATGAGAGTAGTATGTTTGAGCATGCTCAGTTGTGCTGGCACCTAGTTGTAAAGATATGGGGAATTTAGCTCTTCTCAGACTTTTAAAGATATTTCAGTGGATATAACACTTAAAGCGGAAGTAAACCCATCCGTAAAACAGCTTCATTTTCGGCACGTGCCAGAAATGTAACACTCCCATTGGTTGTGCTCTCAACCAAACTGTCAAACCATCCAATGGCTGGTGTCATAACTGATCACATGTGCAGCATCATGGCAGTTGTAGATTAAACAGAGGCAAAGATGGCAGCTTCCTTGGCTGAAAACAATAGGAGGGTTTACTTACACTTTAACACAGTATAAAAGCAGATTATCTTTATAAAATACCATATATTTCAGTACCATTTAGGTGATCATATCATGCTCTAAACATTATTTCAATGTGCAATTCTCCAGGTCCTAGCAAGAGTAGGGCACCGTACACACGACCGGATCTATCCGCTGGGATTGATCCGCTGATCAGTTCCAGCAGATAGATCCGGTCGTGTGTACGGCCTAGCAGACAAATCTCGGCGGATAAAAATCCAGCCGACGGATCTGTACAGACTCACTGGATCAATCCGTCCGCTCCCCTCCCTCGCATGCGTCGTAATAATTCGACGCATGCGTGGAAGTACTTACCTTCCAGCGTCGCGCACATCGCCGCGTCATCGTCGCGGCGACGGCGCGACACGTCACCACGGATTAATTCCGCACGGATTTTGATCCGATGGTGTGTACAAGCCATCGGATCCAAATCCGGAGGAGGAATCTCCGCTGGAAACGGTCCGCTCGTGTGTACGGGGCCTATGGGTTTGGGTACTAAGGGCCAGATTCACAAAAGGGATACGACGGCGTTTCTCCTGATACGCCGTCGTATCTCTGTTTCTATCTATGTGACTGATTCATAGAATCAGTTACGCATAGATATCCCTAAGATCCGACAGGTGTAAGAGTTTTACACTGTCGGATCTTAGGATGCAGTGCTGCGGCCGCCGCTGGGGGGAATTTGCGTCGTAAACCAGCGTCGGGTATGCAAATTAGGAGTTACGGCCGATCCACAACGGTTTTTCGCGTTCGCTACGTCGTCCATAGTCAAGTTTCCCGTCGCAAAGTTAGTCGTTTTTTTTTTGGTGCCCTAACTTTAGTCAGCAAGTGTATTGCTGTCTAAAGTATGGCCGTCGTTCCCGCGTCAAAATTCAAAATTTAACGTTGTTTGCGTAAGCCGTCCGGGAATACGTAAGTGCGCTACGCGCGTCGCCGTTCAAAAAAATGACGTCACGGCGCACAGGAACTGGAGCGCGCCTAATTTAAATGGCACACGCCCATTTGAATTGGCCCGCCTTGCGCCGGAGGCCGCGGGCGTAGTTTTGGTTTTGGTGCTTGGTGAATCAGGCACTTGCGATGAAAAATTGCGGCGGTGTAACTTATCTACGATCCAAATCTATTGATCCAAAGCTTCCTTTTTTCATTGAATCCATTGCTTTACACCTGGACATTATCTCAAGGCTTTTGCCTGTGTTGACATCTAGCTATGTTAACCCTTATATAGTGGATTAATGCAGCTGGATCTATATCTGTCTTTGATGTTACACCTGGACTAAGGCAGTTCAGTCAGCGCCCCCAATTATTTTGTTTTAATTACTGTTTGTTTGGTTTTGATCTATTAGTCCCCTGCAGTCACGCTTTTTTTTGTCCTGGTCTGCTGCCTCTGGACATCCTTGCTTGCCTGACCTCTGTGGATTTGGGATTTTAATATTCACTACTCTGAAATATTTCAATACCCCTGAAGAAGCCAATGCTTTGGTGAAACATGTTGGGACAAATTGTTATACAAATTTAATCCAGTGTATCATTGGTGTAATTAATACCTTTATTATACCTATTTGATCTAAAAACATTTTGTCTTCATTTAAATTGATTTAATCTTTCTAGTTTGACTTGTTTAGGCACCGTCATAATCCCTTTATTCCTTCTTTCCCACATTAATACAATCATACAGTGGCAGGATTCCCCCATCAACCATGTGTGGGTGAGGAATTGGGTCAGTTTTTTGGTTGATCAACCCATGGATTCATCTATGGACAGCTTTAGACTTGATCTCTTGACAGAAGGTCAAGTCCACAGCCTATGTTAATGGCTCTTTCCACATGCCTGCTCAGCAGGGAATCTGTCTTCTGAATCTCTGCTAAGCAGGCAGATGTATGGTCTGTGTCTGATGCAGAGCATACACAGACACAGCCGCTCTCCTGTATGGGTGGTTAGATATAAATGGATCGCCTGCCCATTTACACCCAAAATCCACCTGATCCGGTCTGTTGTTTTTAGAGGATCAGATTGGTTTTCGGCAGGAATAAACAGACACATGTCAGTTTCTATCCGCCACTCTATAGAGCAGTGGTTCTCAACCTGGGGGTCGGGACCCCCTCGGGGGTCGAATGATGATTTGCCAGGGGTCACCGGATCATGGGCTGTTCTCGAAGCCCGCACCGCTCTCCCTGGAGCAGGGCTGTTCCTGGAGCCTGCGGCCACCAACACATCCTCTCAGCAGTTGCCCATTCAGTTCATGGCATGGCTGGGGGGTAGAGGCTAGAGGTTAGCTGACTAGTGAGGAATGAAGTGGGAGGGGCTGGAGGAGACCCTATCTCCTCAATTTGGCATAGGTGTCACTGTTACAAGACACCACAAAGTTGGAGACACAGGGCCAGATTCACAAAGAGATACGACGGCGTATCTCCTGATACGCCGTCGTATCTCTGAGATCCGACGATCGGATCTATGCGACTGATTCATAAGAATCAGTTACGCATAGATCTCCCTTAGATCCGACTGGTGTAAGTGACTTACACCGTCGGATCTTAGGCTGCAATCTTCCGCTAGGTGGCGTTTTGTGTTTTACTTGCAACGAATATGCAAATGAGGAGATATGCGATTCAGAAACGAACGCCCGCCGTCGCTTTTTTTTTACGTCGTTTGCGTTCGGCTTTTTCCGGCGGATAGTTACCCCTGCTATATGAGGGGTAGCTAATGTTAAGTATGGCCGTCGTTCCCGCGCCAAGTTTCAAATTTTTACGTCGTTTGCGTAAGTCGGTCGGGAATACGGATGGCCGGAATTTACGTTGCCGCCAAAAACAATGACGTCCTAGCGACGTCATTTGGAGCATGCGCACTGGGAAATATCGCCGGCGGCGCATGCGCAGTTAAATCGGCGCGGGAACGCGCCTGCTTTAAATTGTACCCTCCCCCTAGCCGTGGAATTTGAATTCCGCCGGGGGAGTTACGATCCGCCGGCGCAAGTTTGGAGGTAAGTGCTTTGTGAATACTGCACTAGCCTCGCAAAAGTGCGCCGGCGGATCATAAATCACATAGATTACGCGGATCTAAAGATCTGCTAATCTATGTGAATCTAGCCCACTGTGAGTAATGCTACCTGTGATTACAGTTGGCATTAAAAGTCCCCACTACAGTTCTCAGATCAGCAGATCACCTGGATCAAAAGCACCTAATCCACTCATCCCATCCCCCCCAACCCCACACCAGGGAGTAAGAGAAGGAATAAAAATAGAGAATACATAGAAGGGAGAGGAAAAGAGGGGGAGGAACAAAGCAAAAGGGAGAGAAAGAATAAGAGAACAAGAAAGACAACTATATGGGGGGGGGGGTGGAATTAGGATAGAGAGATAAAAGGGAAAGAAAGGAGAACAAAGAGAAAGAGTGGTACATCCTAAAATGTACCCTAAGGGGTTTTAATATTGTACGAGTGGAAGGGACTCAGGGAGCGCTAAATGTTTGTGGGTTAGGGGCGCAAATTACTTGGGTGCTGACAACCAACGCTACGAAAATAATTTTACTGTTAGGGGTCCCCACAACTTGGGAAATTTTATAAAGGGGTCACGGCACTAGAAAGGTTGAGAACCACTGCTATAGAGGATAATGGAGGGCTTGATCTAAAAAAATAAAATAAAATAAGCTGTCATGTGGACCTATGAATGAGAGCTTCTGGGATAAAATACATGAACATTGGGGTGAGAAGTACCATCATCCTGAAATTTTGAATAGAAATAAATGGGTCTAAGGTCCCCGAACCGAAGAGCCAAAAAGGAAGGGAAGGGCTATTACTGTACTGGTACAGGGGTAACAACAACAAGATACTGAAATTAAAGCAAAATAAAGTTTATTAAATACAAAAACAATAAAAAATACAGAATTAAAATGGTGATAACCATATACAACGCCAGCATAAAAATCCCCAATGGGGGGATAGCACAGTGGGTTGAAGGTCACAGCAGTCTCGACTAGTTTTGCGGCATGTGCCGCTTCATCAAGAGCATATCTAAAAGTAATAATTGGACAAACAATCAAGTTCAAAAAGAAAACAAAGATATATAGATTAGGGAAACAAAGGGCTCAGTCGCTTACCTAAAAAAGACCCCGCCAAGTGAGAGCAGCGAGGGAAACCAGGTAAAAGTCCCGCGCGGTAGCCATAGGAGGACATATGTGTGGAAGGACATACTTATCATATATATGAAGTAGATAATTAATATCTAAAGGCCGAGCCTTGGGCAAGAGAGGGTGTGCAACACCCGTGATCACTGAATTGTGATAAAAAGGTAAAATAGTTGGTGTGAAAATTAGAGTGAGGGAAAGTGAAAGGGGAAAAGGAGAGAGAGGAGAGGAGGGGGAAGGAAAAAAGGGGGGGAGGGAAGGAATGATGGGAGGAGGGAGGGGGGAGTGGGGGTATGAGGAAAAAGGGGGGGCATGGGGAAGGAGAGGGGGATGAGGGGGAGGGGGAAAGGAGTGGGTAGTGGAAACTGAGAGGGGGGGTGGAGGAAGGGTGGGGATAATGAAGGAAGGTGTACCTTGATAACAAGGGAGTAAGTGATAAGTAAAGGGGTCCAGGGAGTAGGAACCCAACTGGAACACGTGTTGAGGCACATGTGAACGCAGAACGTAATGTGGATAGTGGTGTGTGAGAAGGGGGACCACTAATGGTCCAGAGGTAGCGTCAGGGTAGTGATGCTGACCAATGACACCTAGTGAAGAAATTAAATTAAAAAATTAATTAAAAATGGGGCTTGATAATGGTGTTGGTAAAAAAATAAACAGAGGCAAGACATGCTGGAGGTGTAGTAAAGGGGCTAAAGGAGGCTTACTGAGGACTGGGTAGAGCCACAGTGGTCCCAGGATCCAGCATTGGTTACACTGGAAGCAGAGCGGTCCTATTTGTATGTCCTCCACCCGGCGCTGCTGACACACGTGAATGAAAGCCATGGCACAGCGTTGCCGGGTTAAACTGGAAGCATGACGTCAGCGCGAATTTGTGCATTGCGCCATTCTCCAGTGTCCTAGGACACATGCAGGTGAGGTACAGCTCAATGGAGTGGAGCTGTGAACCTCACCAAGCAGGCACTCGGTCATCGCTGGGGGAGTGTCCGGAACCACCAAGCTGTCATGTGGACCTGATAAGTTCGCCCGTGTGAAAGGGCGTAAAATGTATTTTGTTTTGTCTTGATAGTGATATCCACTGTACTCAAGCAAAAATAATGTATTTTACATGTATTAACTGCAACTAGTTATCAGAATTTTATATTTTTGCAATAGCGGTCATGTAAATAGTCATAGAGCTTTAGTGAAAGCCTTGTCTAGGCATAGAGTATTGTAATAAGCTACAGAATATTTGGCTACTTTCCTTCCAAACTGAAAAATTATGTTGAATTGTACTTAAAGGTTGTATTAAAGTCTGTGTTATAACAAACTTCATAGCAGATATTGTATATACACTGAATGCTATAAATGGATTGCAGTCTTCAAAGCTTTAAGTCATTAAACCAAGTTTAATTTATTTCTGACATGAAAAAGACTTCACAAGAAATAAAAGAACACTGACGAAAACATGAACGCTTTCTTCAACTGTAACAGGAAAATGCTACTAGTAAAGTGAATATACACCTACACATGTATGTAATCATTTATACAATCAATTGTAATCAAAAGAGCACTTACCTAAACTATTTCAGACATGATATTATCCAGTTACAATTGTTTAAATGTTCTGTTTTCCACGGATGATAGAGTTGTCTATACCACTGTCTTTGTTCTGAGACTAGTGACTGCCAGCTACAAAGAAGGGTGATTAAACTAATCTTTCACAGGCATGAAAGAACTGAAACCAATGCTACTGCCAGAATAATGACTGTTCAACCTAAAACGCATTATATTTACAGAAGGCAAGGAATGTTGTCAGCTTTAGGACAGAGAAATCGCACATCTTGATATGGATAAACGTATACACAATATTACGGTATGTAGACACTTAGATGATATTATGGGGTCTAGTTATAAAAAAAAATTACTTTGCAGATGCCTCATTATTCATGCAACCGTAATGAACAGTATTCATAATGTTTTTAATATGTGTCCAATGTCAGTTTCTATTTGTTTCTTTTCGTCAAGCGAATGCCACATTTGCGAACATTCAATCCAAAGATAAAAATAGTAATTAAAACCATTCAACCATATGTGTTTAGGACCAATCACCAATAGAGCAAATAGCCCGGGGGTGTGGCTAATGCTTGAATAAAATGGCCGCTTAAGACTCCTACTTCCAGAACCCACAGGGAAATTCTCCCAGCTACAGGCAGACCCAGGCCTCCAAACTATTTGCAGTGACACTGCAGAGATAGCAGTCTATCCCAGCCATCATGTCCCACAAGCGAAAGGGGGATTGAAAACCCAAGAAGCTCATGGCCTTCTTCTCCATGCCGGTGGGGAGAGCTGCCCAAGATGGCACTGCAGCGTTATCGGCTTACACAGATCTGCCTGGTGCGGATTGACTTTAGAGTAGCTTAAAGTGCACATACCAATACAATTGTGAGCTTTTTCCTCCTATAACAAAACAACAAAAAGAAAGAGATCCTTGGATGCTTCTCTAGAATTAAATTCAAATAAAATAAGACAAAGAAAGTCAGAAAAATAATATAATGTTGTTAGGTGATTATCCTCTAGGGAAACTTCCTGTAATCCCTCAAACATGCAAAAACATTTAAAAAGAAGACAAAACAACATCATGTAATCTCCGTAAACAATAGACATGCAGAGAATAGAAAAATGTGTTTCGGATACATTAGTTATGTTACTAATTGTGTTTCATTCCGAAATTAGTTTAGTGTAGTTTCCGTAAAATTTTGTTTTGTTTTTTAATTTTCTAATGAATTACAAATTTTTACAACAATTTAAATTCGGTCGACTAATTCTTTGTGAAGAATAGTTGATTGCTTGGCTTCCCCGCTGACAGCTAAAATGTAAACAAAACAATGCCAGCAGGTTTGGTATGGTCTGGTATGGATTCTGAGAGGAACCCCACACCAAAAAAATTAAAAAGCCCCCCCCCCCCCCAAAATCCATACTAGACTCATATATGAGCATACAGCCTGGCAGGTAGAGAGGAGAGGGGATGAGCGATCCCCCCTGCCTCCTGAGTCATACCAGGCCACATGCCTTCAACATGGGGGGTGCTTTGGGGTAGGGGGACCATGCATCCCCCAGAGGACTATGTCTCCATGTTGATGATGACAAGTGGCTCTTCCCCACAACCCTGAGCTGTGGTTGTGGGGGTTTGCGGACTAGGGGCTTATCAGAATCTGGAACCCCCCTAATGTGAATGAGTATGGGGCAGCGCAGCGGAAGAGGCGGTAGCATCGAAAAATGAGGAGTCAGCATGCAATCCATGGCGGTAAAACCAAATCTACATGGATGCCACGGGTTACATGCTTGACGGCCGTCAGAAGGTTCACCCAGTGGGCAGTGAAAGTTATATACCTTCCCTGCCCGTGTTTGCTAGACCAGGTGTCTGTGGTCAGATGTATCTTGGCACCGGCACTGTGTCTCAGAGATACATTCAATTGTCGCTGAACATGGCCATATAGCTCTGGGATGCCCTTCTGTGAAAAAAAAATTCCTTCCTGGGACCTTCCGTTATGGTGTTCCAATGGGCAAAATTTTTCGAAAGGCCTCCGAGTCCATCAGTTTATATGGCAGTAGTTGGCGGGCTATCAGTTCCGACAAGCCAGCGGTCAACCGTTGGGCAAGAGGGTTATCCGGCGTCATCGTTTTTTTACGATCAAACATTTTGGCCACGGAAGCCTGCCTTTTTGCAGAAAAACGTGAGGACGGCATTATGGAAGGTGGAGTGGAGGACAATTGTGAGCATAGAGGGGAAGGAGAAGGAGAAGGAGAAGAGGCTGGATGGTGAGAGCCTGGAGTGTGGCTTTGTTCAGCCCGGCCCGCTTCTCCTCCATATCTGCTGGTCCATCTCTCCCACGTGACGTCTGTAGACACGTCATCAATTGATCCGAACCATCAGAGGTCTTTTGGTTCTTCCCACATATTGTAAATTACATGTGCACTGTAAAACATAGAAAACTCCTTCAGTATGACAACTGATGAAGTTCCTAATAGGATAGGATAGCAAGTTCCAGTTTTTGTAGCTGTAAATTCTGTTTTTTTCACTTGCAGAGTTTTTGTATGAATACAAGCATAACAATATTTGCATGGAAAAAATCCCTTACTGTTAAAAAAGGTATAACCGCTACGTCGGGGAGGGTCAATAACATTTCTGACGAGTAGGTCCCTAATAGTCGGTGCCCTTTTATAGATAATATTAGGTCTGTCTGGCAAGATGTTTTTGAGATGTTTATTACCTTTCAAAATATGCCAGTGTTTTTTAATTAGCTTCTCTACGTCTTTATGTTGTGTGTTATAGTCCAATATTGGTGCTGGTGCTTCTGATTGGCGATGTTGTGTTTTCTTTCCTTGCAACATATCATTTCTGTTTAATCCTGCAACGCTCTGGATTTGCTGTTGGATGAATTCCTCAGAGTACCCTTTCGTTCTAAATCTCCTACCAATAAATTCCGATTGCGCAAGAAAATCAGTCTCTTTTGTGCAATTTCTTTTGATGCATACTATTTGTCCCTTGGGGATATTATATAGCCATGGCTTACAGTGACAACTGTTAAAAGAAAGATAACTATTGGTGTCAATGTTTTTGAAATGAGTTTTAGTGGTTAGTTTATTTTGTGACACCATCATTTCCAGATCTAAAAAGCTAACTTGTTTGTCACTGATGATATAAATCAATTTGATATTTTTGTCATTCATATTGAGCTGAATAAGGAATCCTTCAAGTGAATCTCTGGTGCCATTCCATACTATGAGCACGTCATCTATGTAGCGTTTATAGAAGGTAAGTTCAGTTGGAATATTAGAGTATATTACACTTTCCTCCCACTGTGCCATGAACGCATTTGGCCCCCATAGCTATACCTGTGCTTTGGTTATAGTAAGTTTGGTTATACCAAAAAATTGTTTGATTTGAGGCAGAACTCTAAGCACTTGATTAAAAATTTCCGTTGTTTACATACCAGCATTGTATAATTTCTCAATAGCCATTTAGTGGCACTACACGCTTGATGGTGTTGGACAATAGTGTATAGCGATGATACATCCGCTGTTGCAAAAAATGTTTTGCCTTCTGAGACCGGAACCTCCTCTAATAGTTGTAAGACATGTTTTGTATCTTTGAGGTAGGATTTAGTTTGTTGTATTGCAGGCTGCATAAAAAAATCTAGATACTGTCCCATTCTTGAAGTAAGGGAGTCAATCCCATTAACAATGGGTCTCCCCGGGGGATTGTCTTTGTCCTTATGGAGCTTCGGGACAGTATAAATAACCAGAATTCTACATGACTCTGGGATTAGGAATACTGATTCCTTTTTATTTAAGATGTTCTTTTTTATGCCAAGGTGGATCAATTTTTTCAATTCTATTTTGTATTTGGAAGTAGGATTCCCTAACAGCTTAGTGTATGTATCTCCATCCTCTAGTTGTTTATGCAGTTCTTGATGGTATTGTTTTTTAGACTGAATTACTACCCCCCCCACCTTTATCTGCAGGGTGTATTACAATATTGTTACGTTTTTTCAAGCTCTGCATTCCCTTCTTGATGTGGATGGGGTCTGATATTTTCTTCAGTTTCAGGTTATCGAGATCTCGGAGCACCAATTTCTTAAAAACATCAATGTATTGGTTGTCACTGACCTGTGGATTATATACAGAATTATTTCATAGAGAACTATGTTGTACTGAGTTGTTCTCTATAGATGTAGAGTGTCCAGTTTTAAAGGAGTTTCCCAACATGTATTTTTTAATATTGATTTTTCTAATGTATTTTTGTATGCCAATATACATATCAAATTTGTTTAGATTCTTTACAGGTGCATGTTTTAGGCCACTATCTAAGACCACTATTTCATCTGGAGTAAAGGTCTTGCCACTTATGTTGAAGATACCCTCCCCTTTTCCACTCGTTTTCTTTTGGTTTCTCTTTACCGCTCGACATCCCCTTTTTCTTCGGGAGTTCTTATTGTTCTTTCGTCCTGAGTTCTTCTTGGGGATCCTTGGGGTTCTCTGGGTCTCCTCATGGGTGACCGACAATTGGCTTGGGGGTATCTTCTTGGTGATCGATATTCTTCCTGAGGGTATCTCCTTGGTGAGTGATCCCTCCTTTCTCTGTCTAAAAAAGGCCTCTGAGTATAATGATCATATTGATGAGATGGATAATGTGGATAGGGCTCCTGATAATGTCGGATGGGTTTGAATCTATTATAAGTAGAAATAGGGCTCCGCTGTGGGTAGCCATATTGTTGTGGATATTGTGGTGGATAATTGTGGGGCTTTTGTTGATAAGGGGGTCCTCTATTATCCCTATATTCTCTTTCTGAGTTCTGACGATTCCAATATGGCTTTCTATATGGTTTCTTAAAAGGTTTCTTTACATGGTAATTCCGTGGTGTCTGGTGTCTTTGTCCTTCACCATCATTATAGTCACGGTCAATTTTAGGGGCTACAGGGACTTTGGTCTCCCATCCCATATGATTCATCAGTCTACTTACTGTGGGGTCTTGAATTCTAACCTCCTTTTCAGGTGTTGAATACGTTGATGTTGGTTGTGGCACCACACTCTTGGTTTGCCACTTGAATACCTGATCCGCTTTGTAGTCAGATATATCCCGTTGCTATTTTTTAGTCTTTCTCTGTTGTACTTCTAGATCTTTGATCACTAGATCTTTATTTAATTGGGTAGCCAGTTTTTTCATTTCTGTTGATTCCTTATAAGGCTCTAATTTAGTTTTAGTTTCCTCTATTAATTTGTCTATAATACGCATCTATTTTTGCTTACGTTTCAGGAGGAAATTAATTCCTTCCAAACTTTTATCATTATATAAATGGAACCATTCGTCCATGGATTCTTTGTCTGTGAGGCCATCATTCGGGGGGACATCCCATCTCAGTCGTCTAGGTACAATTTTATCCCTAATATATCTATCGAAGGTATTAATGTCCCACCAGAGGTTGACCTTTTTCTCCATACTGTGTCCTAATGTTCTAAATAAACTATTAAGGCCAGTGTCTCTGGATTTATGGGCAACATTGAAAACATCCTCTAAATTCACATTTCTGTGTTCCATATATGAAAACACTTCCATGGCAGCTGCTGAAGTAGTAATGTAAAGTGCAGTGAAAAAATAAAGAAAAATCTTCTGCGCTAGCCAAGTGAATAATGAAAAATCAAAAAATAGGAAATATGTGTAATAAATGAGATTGCTGCTCAAATCTATGAGTGTACAAATCACTGACAAATAGGTATATAAGAAAAAGTGATGAGCGCAATCCCTAACACACTAACGTGCAGAGTGCTATATGTGTAAATGTGAAACGCACCTTTAGAGCCCCTAACAATGTACCAATAAAGAGCAACTAATGTGCAAAAACGACAATGACTAATCAATAAACAACTGAGTAGATGGTGATGTCAAATGTGCTAAAGTCAAATAATGCCAATATGTGCTAAAATAAAATTACACTGTGCCAAATGCAAACCAGTGTATAGTAAACAATGCAATGTAAACTTTACTTCACTATGGGAGCTTTCCTTTTGCTCTTTTCCTCTGGTTAACCACTACATCCTATTGCGAGCCACCATCTTCTTGAAGTCCAGCATCGCTACTAGGAGCATTGAGACAACATAGATTCAAGTTTTCCTCAGCTCAGCAAGGCATGCCTACAGTGTGATATGCCCAGTATTTACATATTGGAGGTATGCGCTCTGTGAGCCTACTGTATAAGAAGATCCACAGTTATTTCTCCATTTGAAGCACTCATTTGACAGCATATATCATTGGACTTTATGCATTGTTTACTATACACTGGTTTGCATTTGGCACAATGTCATTTGATTTCAGCACATATTGGCATTATTTGACTTTAGCACATTTGACATCACCATCTACTCAGTTGTTTATTGATTAGTCATTGTCGTTTTTGCACATTAGTTGCTATTTATTGGTACATTGTTAGGGGCTCTAATGGTGTGTTTCACATTTACACATATAGCACTCTGCACGTTAGTGTGTTAGGGATTGCGCTCATCAATTTTTCTTATATACCTATTTGTCAGTGATTTGTACACTCATAGATTCGAGCAGCAATCTCATTTATTACGCATATTTCCTATTTTTTGATTTTTCATTATTCACTTGGCTAGCGCAGAAGATTTTTCTTTATTTTTTCACTGTCGTCAGACTGCTGAGTTCCGACTGTTGCTACCTTCTCTTCCTGATCCAATGCCAAGAATGGCTGCGCATCAGAAATGTCTTCTGATGGATCGGAAAATAATTCCTGTGACTCAAGCGGAAGGTATATGGTGGTGGTGGTGTTGGTGGCGAGCCACTCAACCAAGTCTGGTGCATCCTTTGATGTAATCAAATGAATATTGTGCCACTTCCCACTTTGGCTCCGGCCTGGTGCTCCTGCCCTACCCCTACCACCCCTGTGGAAGGGCCTGCCTCTTCCTCTGCCTGTCATTTTTTAAATGACTCTGTGACAAAAGTCTCTAGAGAAGCGCAGTATATGTGGAAGAAGGTATATAACAAAATCTGTCGTTTTGGGGGCCACTGGTTTATCGCACCAGTTGTGAAACTTTTTTTTCAGGAAATTTTGTTAATGTGTGTAGCAGAGGTAACGCAGCGAAAGAGGCAAAAATTCAGCAGTACCCAAATACACCGCCAGTCACAATGCTGCACAATACAAATCCACCATAATATGCTTTCTATATTCAAAAGTATATTATAAATGTATATTACACCTATATACTGCATAGCAAGTAGTACACCTATACCAGTGCTTGAAAGGACTTTTGTGGACCTGTTAGGTAACGATTTGTGTCACTGCAGTCTGTCACTGCTGGAAACAGCAAACTGTCCCTACACTGACAAAAAGTATATGAATGTATTACACACCTATGTACTGCAGAGCAAGTAGTACACCTATACCAGTGCTTGAAAGGACTTTTGTGGACCTGTTAGGTAACGATTTGTGTCACTATAGTCTGTCCCTGCTCGAAACAGCAAACTGTCCCTACACTGACAAAAAGTATATAAATGTATTACACACCTATGTACTGCAGAACAAGTAGTACACCTATACCAGTGCTTGAAAGGACTTTTGTGGACCTGCTAGGTAACGATTTGTGTCACTACAGTCTGTCCCTGCTGGAAACAGCAACCTGTCCCTACACTGACAAAAAGTCACCGGCTCCACTGATCCTTATAATATGGCTTATACAAATGCCTTTACTTCCACATTACCACCTATGTGCAGTAATCCCCCATTAGTTCAATTACACTCAGTTAATCTAATGTCCACTCTATTAGCCGGTCCTTATTATTATTATTATTATTATTATTTCAATATTTTATTTAATTTCATTTTGTTCGTTTTCCTCCTTTTTTCATTTTTTCCTCCCCTCGGTTGCTTTAATCCCCCTCTTGCATTCCTGATGTCAGATTCTACACGTCTGATACCTTTTACTGTGCTCCAAACACCAACCTCTCCCTACACTGACAAAAAGCAGAATGTAAGATGGCCGCCAGATCAGGTCTATTTATAAGGTAGGGGGTATGTCTATGTGCTGAAATGTCTCAATTGGCTGTGCTGCACCACCTGATGGATGTGTCATAGGTCAGATTTCTTACCCATGTAACATTGCGGACCGCCGCGAACATCGCCAGATGTCTGCCATTTTGGCAGGCCGCGAACACGCAAAGTTTGCTGCGAAACGACCACCGGGCGAACTGGCAGGCCATCTCTAATACAGTCTACTGCTAATATCAGTAATAGCAACTTTTAGAGTCAGCTGATATATTGTGACGGACCCCCTTACTCAAGATGAGTCTGCCCGCCGTAAATGTTTCCTCTGTCCAGTACCACATGATCCAAGATCCCACAGAGCACCCAGTCATTAGCCGTAACTTAATGTAGAGTGAAAACAACAGACTGTTTATTGAAACACAGGTACAAACAGATATACAAGTCAGGGACAATCCCCCCACCCTTGGATTTAGGGCAGGGTAAACTGTCCAATCAGGAATAAGGAACACATAGCCATTGAAACATTTGAACAATATAGCACCTTATCAGCAGGGAGTGATGTTGGATGGATTCCCCCCCCCCCCCATCTCTGCCTTCCCCCAGTTTATATGCCAGGAACTTCAATACAAACATCCACAGCATAATACACTTCTCCTAAGGCAGACAGACACACCAGAACAATGGGACACAGTCACACCCCAAACAATCCCAGAAAAGAGTCCAACAGCATAAAACAACACACATTATGTACATAACATTCCAGAGTGGCTGTTCAGTGAGTCCCACTAGCACAGATCAGACTTGGGTTCTCGGTCACCCTGTGCCCATAATGGACACAGGGTGATTTACACTCAGGAGGGGCCAGGGAATCTGGCCACTGAGTTTTCAAGGCTCTCCAAGGTAAGCTGGGTTCCACAAGCCCCCAACCCAAAGTGACTCCTGTCACATATATGTTGATGTAAATTGTCAAATAACGATATATAGATACCTGCTGCCAATGTAGAATGCCATCACTTGTGCATAGGCATAATGGGGATGCTGTAGTATGATATCACTAGCAGGGATGGACTGGCCACTGGGACTACAGGGAGTTTCCCGGTGGGCCGATGGCTCAGTGGGCCGGCTTCAGTGACAGCGGACCGCCGCCCCCCTCCGCTCCTCTGTCACCAAACTTATTATTTGCCCCGGGTGAAATAATGTCTAGCTTCCCCACTGGTACTGCCTATAAGAGTACCAGTATCTAATAAAGTAGAACGGCTAGTGGCTAGTGAAGGGGGAGAGGGGGCTTGGGTGGCTGGGGGGGGGGGGGTTCCGGAGTTGTCTGGCCGCCATGGGAGAGACCTGTCAAAGTGGGCCAGTCTGGATGAAGTCCAGGGCCAAATTTTTGTCCCAGTCCAGCCCTGATCACTAGTACATAGGCAAGTCACATCTGATGAAAACATTCAATCTCATTGCATTTTATCAAAAACATCAAGTAAGAGTAGTGGACAGTTTTTACCTTAGACACTTGAAAAAAGTCCTGTATTATTGAGGCAACATCACTTGAGCCCTCAGTAAAAGACTTGGGCCCGGATTCAGATAGGAGATACGAAGGCGTATCTCCTGATACGCCGTCGTATCTCTGAGTGCGGGCCGTTGTATCTATGCGCTTGATTTAGAGAATCAGTTACGCATAGATTTCCCTAAGATCCGACCGGCGTAAGTGTCTTACACCGTCGTATCTTAGGCTGCATATTTACGCTGGCCGCTAGGTGGCGCTTCCGTATAGCAAGGAATATGCTAATTAGGTATTTACGCCGATTCAGAAACATACGTCCCGCCGGCGCATTTTTTTGCCTCGTTTACGTTAGGCTTTTTTCGGCGTTTAGTTACCCCTGCTATATGAGGGGTAGCTAATGTTAAGTATGGACGTCGTTCCTGCGCCGAGTTTTGAAAATTTTACGTCGTTTGCGTAAGTCGTTCGCGAATAGGGCTGGACGTCATTTGCGTTCACGTCGAATCCAATACGTCCTTCTTGCGGCGTACTTTGGAGCAATGCACACTGGGACATTTTACGGACGGTGCATGCGCCGTTCAAAAAAAACATCAAAAACGCGGGTCAAGTGAAATTTAAATAAAACACGCCCCCAACATCCCCATTTGAATTAGGCGGGCTTATGCCGCAACACATACGTTACGCCGCCGTAACTAAGGGCGCAAGTTCTTTCTGCATACAGAACTTGCGCCCAAAGTTACGGCGGCGTAACGTATCTGATATACGTTATGCTGGAAGAAAGATAGAGCATTCTATCTGAATCCGGCCCTTTGAGTCCACATTAATCAAGCACCGGACATCCCACTATACAGGCTCACTACAATTGCCCTCAGTGGGCAAACATGACACTAATAAATGAGACTGAAACCTTTTTTTGTCAAATATTGTTGGACTTACCAAAGGCAAATACATTAGGCACTTTGCAGGTGCACTCGAACCCATTTTTCCCAGAACCTTGTAAATGAGGTAAAGCTCTGCTGATTTCCATTGTCCAGTCATGTGCAATGTGCAAGCAAACATATGTTTTTTTCTTCGCACCTGATTGGGTATTCTTTACAAAGTGAAGCTCTACCACATTGCATTTACTAAGGAAAATTAGCGCAACTGTACTTGCAAAGTACACAGTCTGTTTGCCTATAGTAAATCAACCACATGTATTAAAAACATTGGATAACTCAGTTTATTTTGTCAGCTACAACAAACTGCAAACACTTTCACCCTCAGGCCAAAAAAAAGAGAAAAGAAATGTCATCTCCAAAATGAAAATATTATAAAATAAACAAGTGACAGTGTAGAACAAGGCTGCTTATTTTGTGAGACCCTTTTTTTCATATTGAGCTGTTGACATCTGAGCTTGTAAAATACAAGCTTGTGGATTTACCTTGTGTACATGAGGAATAACCACAGGGTGGAGAGAAACATCGGTAGATTGCAAAAAAATGGTGATGCTTTTCTTTGGTGTTCTTGATGTATCACCTTTAAAGGTTTTTTTTTTCTTAGAATATATTTCTTTCAATGTATTTCAAAGTTGGTGAAGTTTTTTGCCTGCTTTTGAAGATAGAGTACTGTAGCTTCCTTTTCTCTTCAATGCTGTCAAATATAAGTGTCCATTTCTATAACTGCCAGCCTTTATGTCGGTCTAGTTTCTAAAGTTAGAATTCATAGATGAAATTTTCTGTGGTGTGCTGCCAATGGATCTGTTTTTATGAATAAAAATATAAAAAAGATGTGGGAAATACACAGGATTTTTAAACCATGAACAGAGAACACAACTTTACTGTACAGCATGTTGGGCTTTGCCGGCATTGGATAAAAACTGTCTGAAGGTTCCACTAGACTATATGTGTCACACGCATTCCATGTGGCCCTCAGTGGTTTACAAATTTAAATTGAATGATACTGTAGCTGTTCTCCAGTTCAGAAAAGTTACATTAAACCCACAACAGTAAAATCAGTATGTATGCTTTTTATAGTCACTGTGAAGCCTAAGGGATTAATCCTCTGCATTATGTACAAAGGCTGTTTGATCCTGGCTTCTCTGATCCTCCCTCCTTCCACTGTCCCCTGATAATTTACTGATAACACAGAGTCTATGGAGTCATTCTACACATGCTCAGTTTGGTGTGTATTGCTAGAGAGGTTTTTTTTCTTAGAATAGTGCAGACAGAGGGTCAGGGTTTAAGCAGTCTAATAGGACAGTCATAAAACTCCTCCTACAAGCTTTAACCAGTGCTTGGCTGAACACTGATAGAAGTCACAAGACTGCTTTAACTGCTAATGAGAAAAAGTATTTAGAAGTTTATATTTGCTGGAATTATTGAATTTCCATGTCCGGTCTACTGTGGGAGACCAGATATAGTGAATACAGTCTCCTGGGTTTAGTAACACTTTAAGTAATAGTACAGTTCAATACTTCAGGAAATATGTTATAGCTACTTGCTGTAGGATATAAATATGGATTCAGTAAATGTTGTATATTGCATATGTAGCGGGGGCATTTTTGCCTTTTAATGTAATGTTAATGTTGTGCAGTATTGTTTCATGACTAATGCTATAAATTCTATAAATTGGTATTGGCACCATCTAGTGCAGGGATATGCAATTGGCGGACCTCCAGCTGTTCCAGAACCACAAGTCCCATGAGGCATAGCAATACTCCTGACAGCCACAAGCATGACACCCAGAGGCAGAGGCATGATGGGACTTGTAGTTTTGCAACAGCTGGAGGTCCGCTAATTGCTTATTCCTGATCTACTGGTTAAAATGTGAAATGGACTTCATTCATTTAGTTTTTCAAGAGCACAGTGAATTATGCAAATCACCTACCCATGAACAATTGGGGCTGAAGTGCATGCTGGGAAGGAGAAAAAAAGCCTGGTAGCTGCCATCTTAGGTCTCTTGTTCCTGGGACGCATGGCCTGCAGCAGAGCTCTGTGTGTGTGTGTGTTCCACAGAGCTCTGGCCTAGATTTTGCTGATCAAACCAGCGACTCTCGGAGGAGGCAACTGAGAACTCCTGGTCGTCTGTGAAGCAGAACAGCGTGACAGTGTGTCGCAGCAAACAGACTGAGATCCTGTGGAGCGGAGGCATCCATCTGCCTGGGCATCGTATGGTGAGAGGGCTGATGCCCAGAACTTTGTACTGCTTTTCACACACCTAGACTGAGTGCATAGAATTGCTGGGACCGGTAGTCCCACAGAACAGTTATGTTCAATAGAGCCACATGTGCATAGGTCTCAAGCCTGAATTGATTGTTTGGTGACTGTTGCTGAAGGTGCGCTTCTGGGAAGGAGTACATAGATACTTTTCACAATTTAAACTACAGTTTCATGTTGTTCTACATTGTTTATTGATCAGAAAGCCTTTTGGATTACATTCTTTACCTCACAATAGCTAGCAGAAGAAAGAAGACCAGAGACTGTGCTGTATTCTTATCGCAAGTCCTTGCAGTGCTGTTACCACTTACTACAGACTGTAAGGGGGAATTGAGTTGGTTATACTGTGATATATCATTCTTCCCAAAAACTGTGTGCCGCATAGTGGGTTTCATAGGGTCTACATGGTGTGCTGGAAGTGGGAAGGTGCTGTAAGGATTGTTTTTATTTACTGCCGTGGAATGTTATTTATTGTGTATGGATCGCAGCTGCAGAGGCTTGTCAGGTCTAACCACCAGGTCACTCTCAATTCAGTTTAGAAAGTTTGGGGTTAAATCATCATATCCTCTAACCGATACCAACTTAAATTAGCTTATTACCTCATAAGCTGAAAAGGAAAGAATAATGAGCATACTCTTTTATGTGGACTATTAAGCGGATATTGAGATATTGATATTGGTGCATAGACATCCTCGATAGATAGAAACTATATTGTTACTTCACATTAGAGTGGATCATAGATATAGGTATAGTCCATTTATATCATGAGACATATGTAATGTGAGACCACAGAAATCACCAATGTAACTAGTATCAATGTTGGTAGATAATCAGATTAAATATCAAGATACTTGAGGTTCTGCTGAGAGCAGTAGTCCATGGGGTAAGCAACTAGTGACAATACTGACAGGTAAAACAGATTGATTATCAAAGATACTTGCGGTTCTGCTGAGAGCAGTAGTCCATGGGGATTAAGATCCTGTTTGTATAGAGATTGTCAGCAGTGAAGATGTATTAGAAGGATCAGTGGATGTCAGGTAGAAGTCCTCTGAGGTCTGTGCTGTCCAAGCGCTGCTGACTGTAGATGAGGACTGGTCTCTGGAGGCGACTGAGGTGGAGCGTGTAGGCAGGGTGTTCCAAGGTGACGGCAGGTATCCGACAAAATAACGGAACACCCTGCCGTCATCTCTGGGGGTTTAAATAGCCGCGAATTCGCGGGGAAAATTGGAAGAGACGCTGGTCGCACTTCCGCGTTCCAGCGTGGAACGCACATGTCCGCGCACCGGAAGTGACGCGGGTAACCTGCAAAACCAAGCGCAGCTGTCTGAACAGGACAGAACTGGGTCTGTATGAGAGAAGTAGCATCAAAGATGTTACATACTCCCCTCCTCAAGGGGGCACCACGGGTGTTCCCAGAAGGAGATGGTCGGTCTGGGTATCTTTGGTGAAAGAGTCTTACTAAGCGAGGGGCATGTATGTCTGAGGAATTTTCCCAAGAATCATCGTTTTGATCATAACCCTTCCATCGTACCAAATATTGAAGGGTAGAAGCACGTCTTCTAGAGTCTAGGATCTTTTCAACTTCGTATTCAGTCTGACCAAGTATTTCCACAGGTGGAGGTGGGCAAGGTTTCCTGTTAGGGAATGGGTTAGGAACATAAGGTTTAATTAAAGAGACATGGAAAGACGAATGAATTTTCCAATCTGTGGGTAGAAGCAATCTAACCGCATTAGGGTTAATCAAATGGGTGATCTGGAAAGGTCCCGTGAATTGCGTGCCTAACTTCTTTGAGGGTATTTTAAAATGAAGATTACGTGTGGATAGCCAAACCAAATCCCCAACCTTATATTCAGGAGGTGTTGACCTGTGGGCATCATAATTCTTCTTTTGTCTTTGTTGAGCGATCTCCAAGTTGGAACGTAGAGTAGTCAAAGTATTTTTAAGAGTAGAAAGGTAATCATCAACTGCTGGAACAGCGTTTGGGGGGTAGTTGGTTGGTAAACTGTTTGGGTGAAAACCATAATTGGCAAAAAAAGGTGTGAATCTGGATGAAGAACTGGTTGAGTTGTTATATGAGAATTCGGCTAATGGAAGTAATTGATACCAATCGTCTTGTAGGTGTGTACAGTAGCATCTTAGATACTGTTCAAGGATCTGATTGAGACGTTCTGTTTGACCGTTGGTTTGCGGATGGTAGGCGGTGGACATTCGATGGTCGATTTGTAGACTTTTACAGAGGGTCTTCCAAAATCTAGAAATGAATTGGGATCCACGGTCAGAGATTATTTGAGAGGGAAGTCCATGAATTTTAAGGATATTGGAAATGAAAGCATTTGCTGTCTCAAGGGAAGTTGGTAATTTCCTCAGGGGGATGAAATGTGCCATCTTCGTGAGTAGATCTACTGTGACCATGATGGTATTGGCACCGTTTGATCTAGGTAAATCAACTATAAAGTCAATCGACAAAACATCCCATGGTCTTTTAGGTATTGGAATAGATGTAAGTAGACCAAATGGAGGTTTCTTGGAATGCTTGTTTCGAGCACAAATCTCACATGACGTCACATAGTCGTAAATCATTTTAGAAAGGTTGGGCCACCAATAGTCTCTCTTAACAAGATGAGTAGTCTTGTTGATCCCAGGGTGACCTGCTAAAGGTGAATCATGAAGATGTTTAAGTAATAGGAGTTGTAAATTAGGAGGAACATAGATTTTGTTGTTGTAAGTGTAGACACCATCTGAAGATTTGGTAAGATCCTTTGGTAGAGAGGTGGTATCTCCAGCGAGTGATTGTGAGATTAATTGTCTGAAAGAGGTGTAAACTCCAATGAATCTATTAGATGGAATAACAGAGAGTGGAGGAATCTCAGTGTTTTGATCCTCATGTAATCGTGAAAGAGAGTCAGCCTTCACGTTTTGTGAACCAGGTCTGTAGGAAATGTAAAAATCAAACCTGTCAAAAAAAAGACTCCATCTGACTTGGCGGGCTGAGAGTGTCTTACATGTTTTTAGATGTTGTAAATTACGGTGATCCGTGAGAATGGTTATTGGGTGTGTAGAACCTTCTAATAAATGTCTCCAGTTTTGTAAGGCGTCTTTGATTGCAAGAAGTTCCTTTTCTCCAATAGGATAATTTTTTTCCGCAGGTGATAGGGTCCTGGAGTAAAATGCGACAGGATGAAGTGGTTCGGAGAGGGTTGGACGTTGTGAAAGAATAGCACCTAAAGCATAATGGGAGGCATCCACTTCCACGGTGAAATGATACTGTGGGTTAGGTAATTCTAGAATTGGGGCTGTAGTATAGGAGAGTTTAAGAGAGTCAAAGGATTCCTGGGCTTCCTTAGTCCAGGAAAAGGGTGTCTTGGTGCTGGTGAGGGCACTTAAAGGTTTGACAATAGCTGAGAAGTTTTTTATGAATTTACGATAGTAGTTGGAAAAACCAAGGAAGCGTTGAAGAGCTTTCCTTGATTGAGGAATTGGCCAAGAGATGATACAATCCACCTTTGAGCGGTCCATCTGGATACCGTCAGGTGTAATTTGGTACCCAAGGAATGAAATGCTAGACTGGCCGAAAACGCATTTCTCCAGCTTGGCATATAGAGAATGCGTTCTAAGCCTAGCTAAAACCCATCGAACATGTTTGATATGTTCTTCAATTGAATCGGAATAAATCAATATATCGTCCAGGTATATTACCACACAGATGTCAAGCAAATCTCTAAAGATGTCATTTATGAACCATTGGAATGTCGCGGGTGCATTACACAACCCAAATGGCATAACAGTGTATTCATAGAGTCCATAGCGGGTTTTGAAAGCGGTCTTCCATTCGTCTCCTGGACGAATCCTGATTAAGTTGTAGGCTCCTCTAAGATCTAGTTTTGTGAAAATTTTTGAAGTTTGGAGACGTTCGATAAGTTCCGGAATGAGAGGGAGTGGGTATCGATTCTTTATGGTAATAGTGTTTAAGGCTCTGTAGTCAATGATAGGGCGTAAAGATCCATCCTTGTTTTTGACGAAGAACATGGCAGCACTTGCTGGTGAAGTGGAAGGTCTAATAAAGCCCTTCTTTAGATTTTCGTCTAGGTAGACCTTAAGATGTTCAAGTTCTGGTTGTGAGAGCGGATAGATACGAGCAGTAGGAATTGGACAGTCTGGATTTAAATCTATAGGGCAGTCGTATATACGATGAGGGGGAAGAATGTCTGCGTTAATTTTACTGAATACATCTAAAAAATCCTGTATGTAAGCAGGTAAGTCTTTACAGCTTACATCTGTGGAGAGAATGGTATGTTTTGGGTAACAATTATTTTGACAGAAGGTGGAGTTTAAATTGAGAGAGTGCTTAGACCAAAGGAAAGTTGGTTGGTGACATAATAACCAGGGTAGACCAAGAACAATTGGGAATATTGGAGATGGGATAACATCAAAAACTAGAGTCTCTGTATGGTTATTCCCAGAAGTGACCAGTAGAGGTGTAGTCTGAGAGGAAATTGGGCCAGAAGAAGAGGTAGAACCATCAATAAAAGTGACAGAGAGTGGATTTTGTTTAAGCACACAGGGAATTTTATTTTCATTCACAATATTTAAATCAATAAAGTTGCCACAGGCACCGGTGTCGATCATTGCGTTGATAGTGATTCTATCTTGGTCCCACTGTAAGGTAAGGGAGACATAAATGAAACGATTAGTGGTACTTCTAGGTGGGATGGTCTTACATATATTAGATATGTTACCTTCAATGTTCCTCCTTAGGAGTGGGCAGGTGGAGACTAAGTGATCTGGAGCTGCGCAATATAGACAGAGATTATGAGCTCTACGGCGCTGTTTCTCAGCTTGTGACAGAGGGCCCTTGACAGCTCCCAGTTCCATGGGAACCTCCTTTGGTGGTGATTTAAACCTTCTGAATTGGGGAGGTAAGTAGGTGTTGCCTCTTTCAGTCTTCCTCTCTCTGAGGCGTCGGTCTATGGTGAGTGAAAGATGCATCAGCTCTTCTAGAGTTGCAGGGAGTTCCACACGTGCTAACTCATCCTTCATGGATTCAGACAAACCAAGTCTGAATTGGTTTCGTAAAGATATATCAGTCCACTGAGTTTCTCTACACCAACATTTAAATTCGGATATGAACTCCTCCACTGGTCTCTTTCCTTGTTTAAGGCTCCTAATATTATTTTCCGCTGTTAGCTGCCTATTAGGATCTTCATATAGAAGTGACATCTCATCCAAAAAGGTCTCGAAAGCACCAAGTAATTCACCATGTTCAAGCAGATATGCGTCAGCCCAGAGCCTAGGTTCTCCCTTTAAATAGGAGATAAGGGTGAGAATGCGAACCCTGTCTGAATAATAGGTTCGTGGGCGCAAATCAAACATGAGACGACAGGAGCTAATAAACTGACGGAAAATTTTTCGGTCTCCTGAAAATGGTTCTGGGGCGCAGACCTTAGGTTCAGGCCTGTCCCTAGCTTGGACAAAATTTTGGTTGCGCAAAGTATCATTTTCTAGGCGAAGTTCGTTCATAGTGGCTGTAAGGTTATCAACTCTTTGTGAAAGTCCAACAAGGTGGTTTGCAAGCTCTGCTGGTTCCATTACAACAATTTTCTTTATTAAAAGGTTCCGTTATTATGTAAGGATTGTTTTTATTTACTGCCGTGGAATGTTATTTATTGTGTATGGATCGCAGCTGCAGAGGCTTGTCAGGTCTAACCACCAGGTCACTCTCAATTCAGTTTAGAAAGTTTGGGGTTAAATCATCATATCCTCTAACCGATACCAACTTAAATTAGCTTATTACCTCATAAGCTGAAAAGGAAAGAATAATGAGCATACTCTTTTATGTGGACTATTAAGCGGATATTGAGATATTGATATTAGTGCATAGACATCCTCGATAGATAGAAACTATATTGTTACTTCACATTAGAGTGGATCATAGATATAGGTATAGTCCATTTATATCATGAGACATATGTAATGTGAGACCACAGAAATCACCAATGTAACTAGTATCAATGTTGGTAGATAATCAGATTAAATATCAAGATACTTGAGGTTCTGCTGAGAGCAGTAGTCCATGGGGTAAGCAACTAGTGACAATACTGACAGGTAAAACAGATTGATTATCAAAGATACTTGCGGTTCTGCTGAGAGCAGTAGTCCATGGGGATTAAGATCCTGTTTGTATAGAGATTGTCAGCAGTGAAGATGTATTAGAAGGATCAGTGGATGTCAGGTAGAAGTCCTCTGAGGTCTGTGCTGTCCAAGCGCTGCTGACTGTAGATGAGGACTGGTCTCTGGAGGCGACTGAGGTGGAGCGTGTAGGCAGGGTGTTCCAAGGTGACGGCAGGTATCCGACAAAATAACGGAACACCCTACCGTCATCTCTGGGGGTTTAAATAGCCGCGAATTCGCGGGGAAAATTGGAAGAGACGCTGGTCGCACTTCCGCGTTCCAGCGTGGAACGCACATGTCCGCGCACCGGAAGTGACGCGGGTAACCTGCAAAACCAAGCGCAGCTGTCTGAACAGGACAGAACTGGGTCTGTATGAGAGAAGTAGCATCAAAGATGTTACAGGTGCTCAGTGCTGAGGTTGTTTCCTGAGCATTAGTCCCACTTGGAGACACCCCTGCTGAAGCAATACAGGAGGTTCTCAGGCTCTTGCCACTTACAACCTTTTGTCTCAATTGTGATTCCATGTTAACGTTAAAACCTGTTCTAGTAAAGTTACCTTTTGCTTTAACATAATCTGTTGTGAGGCTTGTTAATTCTCCAAGCAGGTGTAACAGTGTATGCCTGGGTGACAACACAGGTAAAGTGAATAATCTGTGTCTATTTACCTGTCTTTTATTATTGAGCTTTACACCAGCACTGCACCACAGCTGTGTCAAGGGGAGTGAGACCAAATTATTGGGGGGTGTTAAAACAGAGTACAGGCCCAATCAATTACCAGTGGCTCCTTCGGGGGTAGCGCTACACATAAAATACCAAAGCTTCATATAAGGCTATAGTAGCATTTCATTTGAAAAAAAAAAAAATAGGTGGTTGATTTACTAAAGGCAAATAGACTGTGCACTTTGCAAGTGCAGTTGCGCATATTTTCATTAGTAAATGCAATGTGATAAAGCTTCACATTGTAAAGAATACCAAATCAGGTGCAAAAAAATTGCACAAAAAAAATGTTGCGTGCACATGATTAAATGATGGAAATCAGCAGAGCTTTACCACATTTATTAAGCTCTGGGGAAAATGAGTGCAACTGCACTTACAAAGTGCACAGTCTATTTGCCTTTAGTAAATTCACCCCATGTCTGTAAAAAAGGTATGATGCCGCGTACACACGACAGTTTTTCGGGTTGTAAAAAATAACGTTTTTTTAAATGTCATTAAAAACGATCGTATGTGGTCATTAAAAATTTAGAACATGCTCTAATTTTTCACTACGTTTTTAACGTCGTAAAAAATGGTCGTGTGTGGGCTTTAACGACGTGAAAAAAAACGTGCATGCTCAGAAGCAAGTTATGAGACGGGAGCGCTCGTTCAGGTAAAACTAGCATTCATAATGGAGTAAGCACATTCATCACGCTTTAACAGACAGAAAATCAGCAAAAGCAGCCCCAAGGGTTTGCGCCATCCAAATAGAAATTTCCCCTTTATAGTGCCGTTGTATGTGTTGTATGTCACCGCGCTTTGCTAGAGCATTTTTTTTCATGATCGTGTGTAGGCAAGGCCGTTTCAACGATCGTGTTGAAAAAAAAAAAACGTTTTTTTTTCTAGACCATTAAAAACTGAATTTTTTACAACCCGAAAAACGGTCATGTGTCTCATTTATGACTGTCTTTTTCCATATCATGTTTTTCCACCAATAAAGGCAAATGTATAGTGGGATATCCCATGTTTAACTAATGTGGACTTAAAGGAGTTCACTTACTAAAAGGTAAGAGAATCAAAGCTCTGTTGACTTTAATCATTCAAATATGTGTAAGCAAAAATGCAGTTTTTTTATTAATTTCCTTCCACTTTTCTTTGCAAGGTGAAAATTTCACTACATTTACTAAGCGCTAGCAAATTCCTTGCAAAGTGCAACTTCCCTTGCAAAGTGAATGGCTTATTTGCCTTTAGTAAGTCAACCCCAAAGAATTGCTGCAAGGGGAGGGGGAATATCAGAACAAAGGGGAGGAGAGGGGTCAAATTAAAGCAAGAAAACTAGTTGTGGGGGGGAGACTAGAGATAGACATAAAATCAACGTGCAATCCAACAGGGGTTAAAATGCTTCCTTACCAGTTATGTCAGTAACGGCGTTAAAATAAACGCTGTTACCTTATGCAGCCACTTTAGAGGGTAACGAGTAATCTAACTGATTACTCTTCCCCTCGTGGTAACGCCGTTCCCATTACTTGGGTGGCGTTACCGCAATTAATCTACCGCCACTAGTGGTGCAACAGATCGTCACCGATCCGTTCGGCACAGCACACGATCCACGGAGCGCTCCGGAGCCTCGGCCGTAGGAAAGTCCCCGGCTTTGGCCTAGCGAATGCCATCTTGCTCCACCCCAGTGGAGACAGTGTGCTTACCAGTGCACAGCGTGACACTCCTCACCCTCAGCACGCTGACTACAGACCTCGGGCCACCGACTACAGACATGTGGAGACAGCATCTGAGATCTGCTGCTGCCGGTAGGAGAGACACCATCACCCGGGGAGCATGGCTGTCTGTACTGAGCGGAGGAGGGGGACACCTGTGACACCAGAGGAGGGGGACACCAAACCTGTGACACCAGAGGAGGGGGGACACCACACCTGTGACACCAGAGGAGGGGGGGACACCACACCTGTGACACCAGAGGGAGGATGCCGTAACCAAACTCACTATATAGAAGGTAAGAAGAATAACCTGCTAAATGTCATTATTAAAGCATATTTTTTTGTTTTTCCACTTGCTTTCAACATAGAGCGTGTGTATAGGTCCACTATAGGATCATTTTACTAATACAGAATTTTTTAAGATGCTGACAGTATGTGGCATGGCCAGGACTCCCAAATAAAGTTGATTTGTATAACATGTTCAAATAATTTTTGACAAGTTACTCCCTGAGGCCTCGCACACACGACCGAACATGTCCGCTGAAACTGGTCCGCGGACCAGTTTCTGCGGACATGTCCGACCGTGTGTAGGGCCTAGCGGACAGTTTTACGGCCTAGCGGACAGGTTTCCTGGCCTAGCGGACAGGTTTCCAGCAGACAAAAGTTTCTTAGCATGATAAGAAACTTGTCCGCTGGAAAGCTGTCCGTCGGACATGTCCGATGGTTAGTATGACTCATCGGACATGTCCGCTGGTTATGATGTATAACCAGCGGCCCGAAATCACACGCATGCGTCTAATTGATTTGACGCATGCGTGGAAGCATTGTACTTCCGTGTCAGAGAACGTCGGTGTCGTATACGTCACCGCGTTCTCTGTCCGTGGAGATTTTGGTCTGATGGTGTGTACACACATCAGACCAAAACCTCCCGGCAGACATGTCCGATGAAAACGGTCCGTGGACCGTTTTCATCAGACATGTCTGGTCGTGTGTACAAGGCCTGAGGCCCCGTACACACGACCGGATCTATCCGCTGGGATTGATCCGCGGATCAGTTCCAGCAGATAGATCCGGTCGTGTGTACGGCCTAGCGGACATTTCCCAGCGGATAAAAATCCAGCCGACGGATTCCCAGCGGAAATCTATCCGCTGGAATCCAGTCCAGCAGACTGATCCGGTCGTCTGTACAGACTCACCGGATCAGTCCGTCCGCTCCCATCCCTCGCATGCGTCGTAATGATTCGACGCATGCGTGGAAGTATTTACCTTCCAGGGTCGCGCACATCGCCGCGTCATCGTCGCTGCGACGGCACGGCCACGTCACCGCGGATGTATTCCGCGGGGATTTCAATCTGATGGTGTGTACAGCCATCAGATCCAAATCCGCCAGAGGATTTATCCGCTGGAAACGGTCCGGCGGACCATTTCCAGCGGATATCCTCTCGTCTGTACGAGGCCTGAGAGATAATCCCTGCCACACATTATACAGTATATACAGTAGATGCTTGTTAAGGCATATATTTCTTCTCCTACCAAATATATATTCCTTTCAATACAGTCTTCAGAGTTGAGCTCCAAATATGTGTGCTGTTATGGCATTTTTTCAAAACTTATATAGACCAGCTTTGCTGTTATTGGACTCTCAGATAATCATTTAATTTATTCACTTTTTGGTATTTTTATTACTGTTTTTGAAGACTTATGATTATTGCGCAAAATCACTTTCTATATATGTTTATAATTTGTGTATTGTAAACACTATTAGGTTTTGCTGCACACTTTCCTTTTGTCTGGCACTTTATTGATATTTATTACTCACAGTAGCACGAAGAATACTTTTTGTATTTTTCAATACCATATGATGAACTTGCCAAACCCCCCAAATTTTTTTTAATATGGTCTTCATCTGTGTATCCCCAGTCTGCAATGCTGGTGGTACATTTTGATCTTGATTTTACAATAAAAAATAAAATCACAATCCCTGGTGTAATTTAACATCATAAAGTGATTGAAGGGAATCGTAACTCGGGGGCGTGAAGATGGGACATAAACCTCCACTGCTTTTGGAAACAGGAAATTAGAATAAATATACAGTATCAGTGTTTCATCCTATAACAAAAGGTAATCTACCCTATGTTTCTTTCATGTCATAGAGCATCTTTTTGGCATACCTTCGGCATACCTTTTGAAAGACAATATACTGTATTAAACATGGTTGCAATGATATGCGAATAACCAAAAATCTAAATTTATTTTTATTTTTTTATAAACTTTACGTAGAGGCATAGCCTGCATGCAGCTCAGGCCCAGATTATAACATAATCATATCCTACAAATTCCCCAATTGTTTTCCCTTTCCACAGTATTACAAGTTTGGACAGGAAGATGGCACTCATGAGAACCCCATGAAAAAATGCAAAACATGGTAAAAATATGCCATTTACTTGTGTCTGTTTATGAATGCATTGCTTAGATAAAAAAAAAAGATGTTTTATAAAATGTTTTGCTTATCTTACAAGAAATGGAGCTTGTCTCAGATAACATCTGTCTTCTTTAGATTCCAGACAACAAACTAACCATTAAAACTATTACATTCCGTGCTGCAGTGAACTTTTCCCCAATAACAACCTTTGAAATTTACTTGTAGTAAACTCATTTGCAACCTTCCGTGAAGGTACATCTGCAGGTCATTTTTCATTTTACAATAATGACCTTTATCAGTAGAGGCTCTGTCTGAGTCTTGTGATCCAGGCTTTCAGTATGCCAGTCTGCTACAAGCATAATGCATGGATGTGCCTACGACACACTTGTCATAGTGGAACTGGACTCTGCACCATACAAAATACGATAGGTGAAATTTCATTGCCAGAATCCTCTTGTGACAAGTCTGCACCTTTTTCTACTACACTCCTCCTCCACGCTGTGCCAAAGGCTATACAAAAAAAGCTTAATTGACACTTGACACAGCTTTGAAAATTGTATTAGAACGAACTCCATTCAAAATCTTTGGATAGAATCTATAATGGTTAGAGCCCCAGTTGGGATTTTACTGATGTCTGTGTCCCAGATTCACAGAGAGCGGGAGCACATTACGCCGCCGTAGCGCAAACAATGTACGCTACGCCAATGCTGGCTTTCGAAGGCGTACGCCGGCGTAGGTGGAAGTGGGCGTGAGCCATGCAAATGAGGCATGACCCCATGCAAATGATGGGCCGAGCACCAGACAGATACGTATCACGAACTGCGCATGCGCCGAGACGTGGACGCATCCCCCTGCGCATGCACACAACCACGTCGGAACAAATGAAAAATGAAGGAGATCGCGCTAAATAATTGTACAGTGAATAAAAAATAAGTGGAAAGTTCAAATTAGATTTAAAAAATCAGTCCCGCCACACAGGCAAATTCATATGAACAATCTCCCAAGTGTAACACCGAATCCACATAAGAAGAGTGCTTGAAAGGAAAGATCCTCCACCAAAGTTATAAGGGCCTCTTACCGGATGGAAATGATCTCAATCCCGTGACCAAGTCCCGTCGTGACGAAACGTAGGGAGGCGGCGTTCTGACGTCACCGCGCATCATCTACCCGGATACAGGCTGATTGTTAAGCTGCCGGCTTTTTACATGCTCTATGTTTGCTGATACTATGTAAGTGTATTTCCACTTATTTTATTAATTAAAGAAGGTTTTACACTATGTGAGCCCCTTCTGTTTTTACATACTCGTGGATGGTGTATCGGGAGTTCCTATCTAACATAAGGATACAGTCCATCAGGATTTCAGCCCTGTGGCTTCCTATGGGATATCATCCATGCTTGTCTCTTATCACGCTTTATTTGATCTCTTATAATTTGGAGATCATTTCCATCCGGTAAGAGGCCCTTATAACTTTGGTGGAGGATCTTTCCTTTCAAGCACTCTTCTTATGTGGATTCGGTGTTACACTTGGGAGATTGTTCATATAAATTTGCGTGTGTGGCGGGACTGATTTTTTAAATCTAATTTGAACTTTCCACTTATTTTTTATTCACTGTACAATTATTTATTTATTCTCCTTCATTTTTCATTTTGTCTTTGTGTGGTATAACACTTTTAGATCACTGCTTATTTTCTGGTAAACAAGCGCAATATTTTTCTGCACCACGTCGGAAAAAATGCCTAAACTACGCCGGATCCAGCCAGACACGTCCAACGTAAAATACGCCGGCTTGTGTTCCCTGGTGCAGACCTTTGCATGTCTGCTGCTGGGTTACACCTCCTTTATGGGGAATAACTTTACACCGGATGTACAACTTATGCGCACTCCGTCGGGCACATGTATGTCCGTGAATCGCCGTATTTCACTCATTTGCATATTTGAATGGCTAATTAAAGGGAGCGCCACCATGCGTCCACCCTAAATGTGCGCCCACCCACCCTACGCCGGCGTAGGCAAGTTACGTCGGCGGGATGAAGCCTATTTTTATGCGCATCTTAGTTTGTGGGTCCGGCGCACATTTGCACTTACATCGGCGTATCTTGTTATACGTCGGCGTAAGTGCTTTGTGAATCTGGGCCTGTGTCTCTGGAGCACTCTTCCCCATTTAGGCCAGCCATACCGGATGAATTTTGGTCTGTTCCTGCTGAACTGGCTGAGAGTCGATCAATGTGTGGATTTGTACCTGGCTCCATTCAACAAATCAACAACAAGTGTTTGATTGACTTTTGCTGAAAGAGACTGATGGAATTTGTTTTAAGCAAACAGCAGCTGCATCCAATGAGATGAAGCCACTGCTCAGGTATTCCTACACCTGCCATTTTCGCTGTCAGAATACAATAACACAGGGAAGATTCATTCATTCATGCTGTTAGTGTGGATGGAGAAATCCGTAGATTTATTTTTGTCATCCTTTTGGCTGAACAAGAGAAAATCCAAGAGTGTGTGGCCAGCTTTACTGTCAGGGCAAAAATGTTGGAAGATTTCTCAAATAAGAAAACAGACAACCCCCCCCCCCTCCCCCACAAAAAACAAATGGCACATTTTTAGTAGAATGGGAAAAAGGTTAAGACTTTTAGAAATGTTCTCACTTCTGCCTGTACCTCACTGTCCTGTTGACAACCATTCCCTGCATTTCCTGTCCTGGTGCCACAGTAACTAAAATTGAAGGAAAATCCCCCCAATGGTTTCACAGACAAAAACCTAAATCTAGCAGAAATTTTAACTCACCCCTTCATTTTTCAAAACAGAATAAACTGGAAATAATTTTACTTCAACTGAAATTCTTTCTATCCACAAGAAGAAAAAAAACAGCAATTCAAATGTGGGTCAGAAATGAATCTTTAATGATGACTTTTATATTATTTCTGCCATCTACAGTATGAATACAAGAAGATCAACCCATTTCACTTATGTACATAATTCTATACCAGTTAGGCTTCCTCTAATAATTAATAAAGTGTTCAAGCTTTCAATATTGTACTGCATGCATTGCACTAGTTCTGACACTTTTTGCCAAGCAGTGTTACTAACCCAGTTATTTAAGGACAAATATTAATCACTTAGCTACTTTTGGGGATTAAATGCAAATAAGGTAGTGGTTGATTTTAATTAACCATAGAAGACGTGTCATTTTAATGAATTATTCAATTGTGGTACTAGGCTGTTATTGCCTTGTCTTTATTTTCGCTATAGCTGAGAGACAATATATTAATAATAAAAATAATAATATTATTATTATACAGGATTTATATAGCACCAATAGTCTGTGCATGGTATTATCTGACTTGATTACTGACTACCCAACATGGGGGGAGGATTTACCTAAGTCGTTTTTGTTGCTTCAACTATTCAGGCATGTGCAAGGGAAGTATCTGTTTTTATGCAATACATTGTTGCACGTTACGTATAGATAGTATACTTCCTAAAACGTGCACATGTAACTTTCTCTATTTTTGCTTCCTGTATTGATTGATTGATTGATTGATTTAATGGATTTGTAATGCGCCAAATACTGACCCATCAGGGAAGCGTCTAAGCGCAGAAGACATACCTGTAAATAAATAAATCAAGTCAGGGAAAGAAAATAGAAGGAAAAGAAAAAAGGAGAGCACAAAAAAGCAAACTACCAAGGAACAACAGGGAAAACTAACATGACTCAGCCTGCTTTTCCCTCAAAAAACCAAGTTTTTATCCTTTTACGAAAGGCCATAATGGAGGGGAGAGACCGGATAGAAACAGGGAGACTATTCCATAGGGCCGTTGCTCTCACAGAAAAGCGTCTACCCCCGAAGGTAAGCAGGCGAGCAGATGGACAAGTGACGAGACCAGCTGTAAGTGATCTAAGTCCTCGTGCAGGGGTGTATCGCATTATCAAGGAATTCAGGTATTGTGGGCCCGTCCCATGATAAGCGCGATAGGCGAGACAGAGAGCCTTAAACTCAATGCGATCTACCAAAGTGAGCCAGTGCAGTGATCGCAGGGTAGGGGTAATATGCTCCCGCCTATTTAAGCCGGAGATTAGTCTAGCGGCCTGGTTCTGGACGAGCTGGATTTTCCTCAGCCACTTTAGAGGCATACCCAAATACACAATATTGTTGAAGTCAATCCGGGAGTTGACGAGAGATTAGCAAATTCAATTTCAAATGAAGGTCTGAATCTGATTGTTGTCTGGGTGAAACCTGTTAGAGAGCTGAGGCAGAATAAATGTTGATTTATATCAAATTATAATATGCATCTGGCATGTTATAAATTAAGGGAAGGTTACATATTTTGAAAAGAAGAGCACTGTATATGTTCTGACTATATAATTATAATCGCAAACATGTTAAATCAAAAATATATCACCCTCCAGAGCACTCACGGCTAGCAATAGAAACAATATATATTGTATTTATCGGCATATAACGCGCACCCCAATTTTAGGAGGGAATTTTCTGGAAAAACTAGAGTTACAGTTACAGTTATTTATAATCACTATTTAACATTAGACACAAACTTTTTATGAATTCTTAAAATTACTTCTTATTCTCCCATCTAGACTTTCATGATGTCACGAAAAATAAGCAGACTTTCTTTTACCTGGCACCTGTAGCACGGCTTGGGGCTTCAGCATTCTCATTCTGTGGTGAAGGGGAGGGTAAGGAAACCTAAAAGCGGGCAGAGCGGCAGCACTGGCCAAGACTGTAGCGATGGCCGAAACGGTAGCGCTGGCCGAGACTGTAGCGCTGGCCGAGACTGTAGCGCGTAAATCACCGCCGGAAATCACAGAGCCGTCATCTCCACTCAGCTCTCACTCGGCTGTCACGTCACACACGCACAGTACCGCCTCCGCCATCGGCATTGAACCATCTCCTGTGACAGACAGAACACTGGTCCAATGCTGGTGGCGGAGGCGGGACTGTGCATGTGTGACGTGAGAGCCGAGAGGAGATGATGGCTCTGTGATTTTTCCCCTATTTTCGGGGGAAAAAAGTGTGCGTTATATGCCGATAAATACGATATATATATATATATATATATATATATATATATATATATATATATATCGGCTTATTATAGATTGTATTCATTTATATATATAGATATAATATAGATCTTGAAGGTTTTGTGCCAATATGACTGGTATTTGGAACTGTTCATAATTTCCTCTACTTTGACTAAGGCCTCTGCTCCAGCTGAAGAAAAACAGCCCCAAAGCAGGGTGCTGCCACCACCATGTCACAGTGGGTATGGTGTTCTTTTGGTGTTGTGCAGTGTTGTTTTTGCACCAAACATATCTTTTGGAATTATGGCCAAATCAATTCAACCTCGGTTTCATCAGATCATAACACATGCTTTTGGGAGACTTTAGATGTGTTTTTGCAAAATTTAGCTTGGCTTGGATTTTTTTCTTCGTAAGAAAAGGCCATTCTACCCCATAGCCCAGACATATGAAGAACCATGGGGACGCTATGGGGAAGGCACCCTCAACTGCTGCCCACGCCCCATTACCCGGCCTATTTAAACATGGAGATCTCTCCATGTTCGCTGCATTGGAGCCCAGGTCCCAGGATAAGTGCATTACCGTGCACCCCACAGTAAGTCTCTCTCTTTCTACCTATTTCACTTAGCAGGGTGCTCCCATTCATCCTAATTCACCATCCTTATATTGTCTGCCTAGGTGCTAGCGCTGTGACCAGTACCGAATTGGTAACTGTGGGCCAGATTCAGGTACATCTGCGGCGGCGTAACTTATCGCATTTACGTTACGCCGCCGCAAGTTTTACGGGCAAGTGCTTGATTCACAAAGCACTCGCCTGTAAAGTTGCGGTGGCGTAGTGCGGCGGTGTAGCGCAAGCCCGCCTAATTCAAATGATCCGGGTAGGGGGCGTGGATCATTTAAATTAGGCGCGTTCCCGCGCCGAACGTACTGCGCATGCTCCGTTCTGAAATTTCCCGCCGTGCCTTGCGCGAAATGACGTCGCACCGACGTCATTTTTTTAACGTTGACGTGAGTTACGTCCTTTCCTATTCACGGACGACTTACGCAAAAAAAAAAAAATTTGAATTCGACGCGGGAACGACGGCCATACTTTAACATGGCAAGTCTCTGTCAACTCAGCTTTTATTTATTGTATTATCATCATCATTGAAACCTACTTATAACAATAGGTGTCCTTCAGATCCTTATCTCTGGCCTCCGTGTAAGTTACCAACTCGCCCCGGACCTTTCTGGGCTTCTGGGACAGTGTGCCCCTAAGTAGGAGACATGACCTCCAATCCCCCTACCAATAATGTTGTATTATGTTTTCCAGAGGGTGTCTGCCTCATACACCCCCTGGTTGAAGCTCTATATACATGTTTGATGTTATCGTACTGTTTTTGTATTTTAATTTGTAGATTGTCTCCTGACGAAGCGATATCCATCGCGAAACTAGTAGAGACTCGAGATTTTCCATCTCGTGACTCCAACTCCCAACCTGAACCCCCCCCCCTTTTCTAGGGATTGCATGTTTGGTGATCTGATTGCTGTCATGTCATGTGCATTTTTTTAATATTGTCTATGTGTGGTTTTAATTCTTGCTTTGTATACCTTGTCAATACATTTTATTAAACTTGTCTATATGATAGCTCTGGTTTTAGTTTATCCACTTTATCAAGTACCGCTATAGTCCTCCCCGCCCATCTTTTTCGGTTGGTGTTTCAGGGTCCACGCGGGTTCCCTGAACCCTTCGACTATTCTAGGTCACAATAAAGGTGAAAAAAGTTCTGAAATTATTTATCTTTGGCTCTTTTCTTTTACATCACAGAATCCTGATTTTTTTTGTATCCCCTGTATTACATATATGGACAAACTATCTATATCTATATTTGTATATCAGATCTACACTTTTTAATAATGTATTTGTGTTATTAATTAATATTTTTTAATAATTGTCAATTATTTATTTTTATATGTTGTGATTCCTTATGCCTCTGTAGATGTCTGTTAAAGCGGAGTTCCGGCCACAATTTCACTTTTTAAATATAAATACCCCTGTAATACACAAGCTTAATGTATTCTAGTAAAGTTAGTCTGTAAACTAAGGTCCGTTTTGTTAGGTTGTTACAGCATTTAGACACTTTATAAAATAGAAATTGACTGGGGCCATCTTAAGTGTGGGCATCATGAAGCCAGACTGTATGACTTCCTGGATTTCAGCCTTGCAGATCTCACACATGCTCAGTGCTGCACAAGCAGTGTAATGGACAGTACAGGTGCTGAAACCTGATCTGAAACCTAAGTCACATGATTCTTCGAGACTGGGGAGTGCACAGACTCCTGGAAAGTTACACCCACTACATTCCCAGGAGTCTGTGAGGTGTAGGTTAGGAAGCTTAAGCACCTAGGTGCAGGAAGAGGGAAGATTAACTATTCTGCCTAGCAACAACACTTTGAAGGCATCTAAAAAAAAAAAAAAAATTCTTAAAGGACTAATGACATTTTTTTAAAATTACTGATGTAATGTTATATTTATGGATTGAACTCCACTTTAAAGCTGGCAATAGTCTGCAGGATTGAGAGGGACAGGGAATTTTTTCATCTGTCTATCACGATCCACAACCAGGCTACTTGGAGTCTTCTGCCCAGTGACCGGAAAGCTTCCTGATTACATAGCAATATGAAACGTACGTCGAAGCGCCTTCCAATCACGACACTTCTGGGTCCCAGCTTCCGGTTCATCTCTAAGCGGCGGTGGAATGCACACCGGTCTTCAGAGTGGAATGCAGTCCCCATCAGCCTACACGTGATTATCCCTAGTGCAGGGATACAGGCACTGAATAATGTAAGCAGGCATTTGTTTGTTTTATCTATTTTAAAATAAAAAGCAGCATCAATCAATTGGTCCCACTTTGTTTTCTATCCCCTATGGGTTACTGTGGTGGAGAGGAGATTAAATTCTAGAATTTTTCTGATTTAACACTCATTTACGAGGTTTCAGACCATCTTTTTAGCTAAAGAGGTCATTGTTATCCTGTTAGCAGCAGGTCTATTTACTAGAGCACATTGGGTTTGATTTAAATGCTACTTAAGCGGTGGAGGGTTTCTACACAATTTGTTTGCATATATCACTAAATATTTGGATATTTCACTGAAGATTGATGGACTGCTTTAATAGACATTTTGCTTATACACATTGGGCTAGATTTAGGTAGCCGGGCGCATTGTTACGGCGGCGTAGCGTATCGTATTTATGCCACGCCGCCATAAAACAGAGAGGCAAGTGCTGTATTCACAAAGCACTTGCCTCCTAAGTTACGGCGGCGTAGCATAAATGGGGCCGGCGTAAGCTTGCCTAATTCAAATGAGGATGAGGGGGGCGTGTTTTATGTAAATGGGTGGTGACCCGACGTGATTGACGTTTTTTATGAACGGCGCATGCGCCGTCCGTGTACATATCCCAGTGTGCATTGCTCCAAAGTACGCCGCAAGGACGTATTGGTTTCGACGTGAACGTAAATTACGTCCAGCCCCATTCACGAACGACTTACGCAAGCAACGTCAAATTTTCAAATTTCGACGCGGGAACGACGGCCATACTTAACATTGGCTACGCCACCTAGTGGGCAGCTTTATCTTTACGCGGCGTATCTCTTACGGAAATGGTGTATCTTTACTGCGACGGGCAAGCGTACGTTCGTGAATCGGCGTATCTAGTCATTTACATATTCTACGCCGAAATCAATGGAAGCGCCACCTAGCGGCCAGCAGAAAAATTGCACCCTAAGATACGACGGCGCAGGCCATCGTATCTTAGCTAGGTTTAAGTGTATCTCAGTTTGAGCATACACTTAAACTTACGACGGGCTTAGATTCCGAGTTACGTCGGCGTATCTACTGATACGCCGGCGTAACTCTTTGTGAATTTAGCCCATTGTTTTCACTATGCATATGATGCATATTCATATGATGGGTTTATTATAAATTAATTTCACAGTGCCCCCTATCACAAACTTTTGAATCAGCACAGTAGGTCATCTACAGTATTTGGGGGAGCAGCTTCAATTAGTATATAATTTAATTCACTGGCGTGAGGTAATTCGCTGTTCACAATAGAGATAGATACCTTTTAATACAAGTTGTAACATATATGTGCAAAGTGTGACTATGTTTAGTTTTCTGAGCACTGCTGTAATACATTGTTTGGTTTTAGATATATGATTATTATGTATATTATATATATATGGTATATATTTTTATCATTGATCTTTATATATTTTACATTTGTGTCTCAATCCCTGCAACTGTCACTTTTGCTGGAGAGCTTGGTCTACATGTTAAATTTCAGAAAATTTTAAATAAAGGCATGAAAAACATCATAGACTGAATATTACTGCATGTATGAACCCTGTTCAACTATCAAATTACAAAATTCTTCACTATAGTGGTCCTTTTAAGTAAAAGAAAAATACCTTGTTTAGTACATCAGCCCCTATTAGCTCTCTCACATTAAGCATAATAATAAAGCACTCCACAGATTATTTGTTATTCCTAGCACATACCCATGCACAGAAGAAATATTCTTCTTCTAATTAATAAATAGATGAATGTCTTTAGTAGCCTGCATTGTAATTAACTGAAATATTTACACATTGACTTCATTTGTTTAGCCACCATGTATTGTTGATGAACTGTCACTGTTTAATCAATGAGTTTACATTATTAAAGTGCCTTCTCGCAGAATTCAATTTCTATAGAGATATGTAGCGCCGTGATAACTACATTATTTCATCAGACACAGGCCCCCATACACAATATAACTAAACACTTTCACTATAGCCGGCCAAACTGAAAGCATTTATTATGTTCTGCCTTATACATGATTTATGAACCTACAGGGAATGGAGGGGTATATGACTGTGACCAAGAAAATTACTTCCTTTTTGAAATAGAGACAGAATTTTATAACTGTAACAGTTGGTTCAGTAGAAAATATTTACAGCAGGTACGCTCAATATGTTAAGAGCTATGTGCAAGGTGCAACAAGCAAATAGCAATTATTGCTAAGTCTGGATGCACCATAACATACTGAAAGGTGTTTGGCTACTACATGTTGCTGAGCTCAAATGACCCCCTCCCCTCCCCAAACAGACACCTTCTTTACTAAAAAAAAAATGGTTTAGTCCAGTAGCGGCCGCTCCATTAGGGGCACAGGGGTGCTGTCCCCCTAGCCCATGCACCCGGCCCCCTAATCTACATGCAGGGTGCCAGAAACATGGATTTCAATGTTTTTTTTTTTTCTTTTTTTAGAAGCACATGATTAGAGCCTGAAGCCTCGTACACACGCCCAGTTTACTTGGCAAGAACCAGCAAGAAAACTGCTGGCAGAGCTTTCACGCTCTCTATTTTTCTCATCGTGAGATTCTCTGCAGTTTTGCTGCCGAGAAACCCGAGAGTGTGTATACTTACCTGTCGCCGTGGAAACCCGCGCATGCTCGAAATGACTTTGACGCATGCTAGGTAGCTTCCTAGGCATAGGTAGGGTGCATCAAGATGGCGGCGACGTCATCGGATGACGTCATTGCGTTCTTGCCTTTCAAGAGAACCACAGTTCTTTTGAAAGGAGAGTCTGTACACTCGGGTGGCAAGAGATTCTTGCCAAGAATCTTGTCAGGAAAAACAAGAGTTTTTTCCTGGCGAGATTCTGGCCCGTGTGTACAGGGCTTAAGGCTCTAATTGCCTTCAAAAATGGTAGGCTTGGGGCGCAGAGTATTGCACCCTCAGCCCACCCAGTTGTGTGACAAACAAATTATTATTTGCTAATGTTTTCCTGCTTCTCCTCCTGGCCAATTCAGAAGCAGATCCCGAGATCCTGAGACCCAAAATATTGAGCACCAGCTGCCACTGGTGTAGTCTTAGTTTGCCAAACAATAAAGTTTCTCACAGTCACTTGCCTATTTAGTCTTGTCCCCATGCTCTTTCATTCTCTATTCCCCCCAGGTCTAAAATCCATGCCATAATTAAAAATCATAATCAGCAGCAAGCATCTTCTTCTTCATTCTCTGTGACCCATCAATGACGTCAGCATCTATTCTTGAACATGCACCATTACACTAGTCTATTACAAAAAATCTTCCAAGAGTATTTAAAATCTCTCAAGATCTCAGGGGAGAAAGTTATTTTTATAGAAAAGTGTAATATGGTATGGTCTTGAGGTAAGGTGCTGATATAATGAGCCTTTAGGCAGGTTGCCAACAGTTTTCTAGCTAGACAGGGGCTGACCCAGGCTTTGAAGGGGTTAATGCTGTACTTTGCTGTTCCAATGCTTTTTGGGCCCACCCGGTATGATAAAAAAAAGGAAGACTGGGGTCCAGGGATTCCCGCTAAAAAGAATATGTGATTGCTGCAGAGGAGGACTGCTGCATCTTGCAGCCTGTTGGAGGCACCGGGAGTCTGGAGATCTATGGAGAGCACCAAGAGTGAACTACTACCTTATGGAGGTATGCCTGGGTAGCCTGCTAGAGATAGTCAGGGACACTAAAATGTTACTTTTCATGTTGGACTGTACTATTCGGTTAATTAATGTTAAAGTTGTGAGACTTGTCTGAAATTATTTAAAGGGGTGCAAGCAGGACTGAACCCACTATACTGAGACCTCTAGCCTGGCCGCATGGTACAGGTGAGAATAACAAGTGCACACATGTGCTAAGTGATCGACGGGACACCATTCTGTCACTGGTAATGAAATTACAGATACGCTGGACTGGTTTTCCTTTAAAATTTCGCAATATTAGTGGGCCACGGCAATGGGCAATTTTCATGCGGTCATTGAATTTGAGTGATCAGGTATGTTGGAAATTTTTTGAAAAACAAATGGTTTTCTAATCAGTGATGGGAGAATCGTGTGAGAAATATAATCAAATTTTTTTTTTGCATGAGCGCAAGAAAAGAAAATCCCGGAAAGAAAAGAAGATTCCCAGCCACGAACATTCTTTTCTGTAGCAACATGATGATAAAATCAGATTTTGAAATTAATCGTGGCACCATTGGATCACAAAATTTCAGATTTTTTTAAGAAAATTTGTTCAGACATCGAACCATGTATGGCCTGCATAAGAGGAGTGACTCCAGAGTGGTAGTGAATACACCTGGGAAACATTAGTACCTTAGAAACAATGCTGTGTCTTCTGTACGTTACAGCTTATGGTCTGATGAGTGTGCATTTGTGTTCTCGTTACACCACAAAGAAACTGCTGGATGGTGGGAGATCTTTTTTTTTTATCTGAATATATATGGACTTTGATTTAGGTGAGACTTCACATTTGACACATTAAACACTGTTTACTTATTTGTTTTTTTGTATGTTTTTGTTTTATTCACTAACACTGCATCACGATATTGTTTGATTAGACAATAAATGACCATTAACAGTCAACAGGGTCATGCCTCTGCTCACTTTGCTCTTTCCTGTGAAAATATTTATTGCAAGCTCATGAGCTTTAATTGGCTCTTTGTGCTGCCCTACCCTTTCCCAGACTGAGTGCTATTGGAAATGGCTGGTGATGGGATAGATTCAAGTACTTAAAGTGATTGTAAAGTCTCGTTTTTTTTTTCTCTAAAAATAATAAACATGTTATGGGTACCTGCTCTGTGCAGTGGTTTTGCACAGAGCAGCCCAGATCCTCCTCCTCTCGAGTTCCTCTTCTGTGCTCCTGGCCCCTCCCACCTGTTGAGTGCCCCCACAGCAAGCAGCTTGCTATGGGGCACCCAAGCAGAGCTGCAGCTTCATGTGTCCATTCAGATACAGAGCTGCGGTAGGCCCCACCCCCTATCTCCTGGTTGGCTAACTGACTTTTACAGCTGCGGGAGCTGCAGTGCGGTGCAAATCACATGCAATGTCTGACATTGCATATGTGTGAACCCAGGCTCAGGGTTTAGCTCTGAGACGCCGTCTTCCACATGTGCTTTGTCAAATAACATTTATAAATTACATACATTTCCAATTTGTTTACTGTTGCTGTTGGCATTCAAATACTGATTGTGTTGTGTGTTACCTTTTTTAAAAGCGCAAACAAAAAAATGTAAAGCATTTCATTTCTAAAGTATATACAAATTGGATGATCCGTCCCCAGGAGTGAATTAGGCAAGTTACTAGCAAAGTGAATCTTGAGACGTTTGGTTATCGTTGAAGGGGTAGTAAAGTTTTTTTTTAAAAACTTGTACCTACAGGTAAGCCAATAATAAGGCTTACCTCTAGGTACAGTGAATATCTCCTAAACTTGCACTGTTTAGGAGATATTTACACTTCATACAGGCAGCGATGTCACCAGCACATACGCTCTAAAGAGAAAGCATACCCGTGCCGTCCCTTCAGAGCTGCGTGATTTTTTTTTTGCAGCTTGGTCAATGAGACGGCCGGAGCACGCAAACTCCGAAGGAAGACCAGGTGAAGATGAAAGTCCTGTCAGTGGTGACAGCAGCGGCGGGAGCTGTGTCTCAGCCAATCAAGAGGGAGAGTCCCGCATGCCCGAGACACTCGTGGACATCACTGGACAGAGATGGGGCTCAGGTAAGTATTAGGGGGGCTTCTGCACACAGAAGGCTTGTTATCTTAATGCATAGAATGCATTGAGATAAAAAAAAAAAAAAATTCTGACTTTACAAGTTGCTTTGTCTGACTATACAGAGCTGTCTCTCCATTAATAAAAAGTCTGTTGTTTTGTCAAAAAAAAAAAATAAATAAATAAAATAAATAAACTTGTTTAATCAAATAAATATTTTTTAAAATAATTGTGCATTATCACATTACTGCATTGATTTTTTAATATCTGCCTGGAGTTCAAATTTAAGTAACATCTCACAGAATAATTGTCAATCTCCTACATAAACACAATGTTGCATAGAAGCATCTTATTAATGATCTGTAGTAGAATGATAGACAAACACAGCAAAGCGATACATAGGGTATTGCTGCCATGTCCGGATTCAATTAGTCATCAGAGTTAAGCAGTGGCAGCTGCACCAGTTACTCATACCTCTGTTCTAAGGAATGCATGTTCCAAACACATGCCTTCATCCCCTTTTAGATGTGCAGTATACCCTTTCCATTACCACTGGGGAAAATTGCATTTGTATTTTGTCTGCATAGCATGTCTGTACATGCGAGTCTATAAAGTATCATATACTACAGCCAGCAAGTATCTGCGGATTTCCTAACCCAGCCAAGCACCTTTCTAATTGTCATATGCCCTCAACAAGTACATATTTGGATAGCCTCCTGTTACCACTCAATGTCTTGTCCTTGTCATGATCATGAAGCAACTGCCTTTATTTGCTATGCCTAAGAAGAGGTTGAGCAGAAGAATTAAAAAACATTATTATTTTTATTGAAAATAGGAAACAGCACATAGGCAACAATAATTATACATTCGTTTTTTGAAAGGGGTAGCAAACTGTAGCATTGAATAAAACTAGCAGGTTATGAAATGCTTACCTTAGAACGAAGCGATCCAGGCACGAGCTGTCACCACTGACAGGGCTTCCACCTTTAACTGGTCTTCCTTCGGAGTTTGCGTGCTCCGGCCGTCTCATTGACCGAGCTGCAAAAAAATCACGACCGCAGCACGGAGCTCTGAAGGGACGGCATGGGTATGCTGTCCCTTCAAAGCGCATGCGCTGGTGATATCACTGGCTGCAGGAAGTGTGAACATCTCATAAACAGTGCAAGTTTAGGAGATATTCACTGTACCTAGAGGTAAGCCTTATTATTGGCTTACCTGTAGGTACAAGTTTTAAAAAAAACTTTACTACCCCTTCAACGATAACCAAACATCTCAAGATTCACTTTGCTGGTAACTTGCCTAATTCACTCCCGGGGACGGATCATCCAATTTAGAAATCAAAAAGGCTTTACATTTTTTGTTTGCGTTTTTAAAAAGGTAACACACAACACAATCAGTATTTGTCTGCCAACAGCAACAGTAAACAAATTGGAAATGTATGTAATTTCTAAATGTTGATTGACAAATCGCATGTGGAAGACGGCATCTCGGAGCTAAACCCTGAGCCTGGGCTCACGCATAAGCGATGTCAGACATTGCATGTGATTCGCACTGCACTGCTGTGCAGATCACGTGCGGTGTCTGTGCAATGCGAGTTCAGGAATACAGTTGTATGGCTAAAATCACATTGGATTTGCATGAAAATAGTGCACAAACCTTTTTTTCCCCTGCACTGGAATCAGATTGCATTGGTGTTCACACCCATTCAATCCAATTCCTGTCTAAATTCACAGTTCGCCCTGCAATCTGCAAACCGATCTGGGGGAGTCATTAACCTTATATTGACTCCTGCAGTGGTTCGCAGAGGGCAGTGTGAACTGCCTGCTTGGGAGATGCGATGTGGGAACCGGCACTGGAATCGCGCTGGTTCCCACAATCGCATTTATGTGTGAACCAGGGCTTCTGCTGCCTAAAAATATGAATTTGCTACACGGAAATCAATTCTGAGCCTAGGTTCACACATATATTTTGTCCAAAGGGCGTTGGCTAGAAACTTGTATTGGATGCAAACACCAGCTTTTTAGCGCCCCCCTTTGGGCAACTTCTGCTAATGTTGTGTTTGGTGAGCATTGCTTCTGAGCATGCGTGTTTGTACTTTAGAGTTTTGTCCGAAGGACTTGTATACACACTATCGGATAATCCGACAATACACATTTGTTGGCGGACAACTTTAAAGCATGCTATCCCACATTTGTCTGTGGAAAATCCGACAATTATCCGATGGAGCATACAAACGGTTAGATTTTTCGACAACAGCATGTCACCACACAATTCCTGTTGGATAATCCGATCGTGTGTACGATGCTTTATCTTTAACTATCAACAATTCTGGCAATTATATTTGCGGAAACAGACACCATTGCTGGCAATTATTTTTGCGGAAACTGACACCAATGCTGGTGGTTATCATTGCAGAAACTGGCACCAATGTTGGGGATCATTGCAGAAACTGGCACCAATGCTGGCGGTTATTATTGCGGAAATGTGGGGTTGTAATTTCTTAGGGAGTTCTATTTTTTTCATATCATATTATTTAAATTTGCTAGTTACTTTATAGTTGTTAACGGCACTATTATTGCCATTATATGCAGTGTTCTATTTGATATTTCATTTTTGATAATTGTTTGGGGATTTACATCTGTGCACTGGCTAACCATTATATTACTTGTCCCATATGAAATTTATAGAAAATATCCTGTAGACAGTTGTTCAGAGGTATTCTGCCTGAATACAACATCTGCATACAGCCACTAGGAAGAGGATCCATAAATCTGTAAAGGGATTACATTCTGTCCAGGTTATCCATTTGTTTACTAGCTGACATCCTGCAGGGTAGGGGAACACAAATGACAATGCTGGCCAATGACCCATCTCAAAGTGTATGGGAAAATTGGATAGTGAACAGCTATGAGGTCAGTCAGGGATTGGGCAGAGAAAGCAAAAAAAAGGAGACAGGGTGATCCGAAGAAACTGTGATAGACAGAACACAAATTGCCAGCAGGTGGTTTTTGGTTAACAGGATGATTGGCCCTGAATGAGGAAACCACAGGTTTCAAATTTTATATTGCTCATATTACACAACAAATATTAGGTATACGCAGCTTGCAACAGACCTCTAGGACCATGCATGCATTGACTTAATTTGACGTGCAGGCATTGCAAGAAAAAGGTGACAGGAGCATGGAAGCTACACTTCTGTGACCTCAAAGGCTTGAAGGTCAAAAGAAGCAATTAACACTTAACAATTAACACATTTGATTTGCTTTTACTATATTTGTAGCTTCTTAATTATCTATGTATAATGTATTATACATCAGACAGGAGGCTCATATCTTATGCATTAATCCTTCTTTATTAATGCTCACAGCAGAAGTGTAAAACATCTAACGTATGTAATAAAAAGAAAAAACTGGTAGAACCACACCTCCCAGCAGTCCCATGGCCTAAACCACTCCCATACTAGTCTCTATAAATGGACTGCTCTCATCTAGGATCTTCCTCTTTCTTTCTGCTCACGGCGGAGCAAGTTAAGTATCACCAAATGAATTGATATATATTGATATTGATATTGATAATATGTTATTTGTCATTATACATATCTATTATAGTACGGTTTAAAGATAACCTTGCCTTGCCACCCAAGGCTTCATTCACCAAAATTTCTTTGCATCCTCTTTTATCGCTATTCCTCTCACCGCTGTACTACATTACCCCAGTTCCGCTGGGACCGCGATCGTCAGCGGTCACCAGCGGCCATACGCACCCTCTCTCTTTACCTGCCTTCCTTCTCCCATGCGGCGCGCCATCTTGGGCTTATTCCCTCTCCTCTCCCCTCTGTAGAACGAGCGCGCGTCGCCAAGGAGGCGGATCCACCGCCTCGCTCTATCCCCGCAGAGCCGCCCCCGCCGTCCTATCACTTCACGTGCTGGACTCGGGAGGCGGGTCCCCTCGATCTTTTCAGCCAATGGACGCCTGGGAACCGTAGTCTCGCGAGACTTCGCCCCCAGAGCGCAATCGATCCCAGGCTCTCCTCCCGTCGCATGCCAGTCAGCGCTGGTGACCGGAGGGAGAGCCTGGTATAGTTTTCTGCCACAAATTTCTGCCACAATTTTGTCCTGGGAATTTTATTCCCACCAATGCCCTGTGCCCACAGTTCTCTCCAAACTACCTATTATAATCCCTAGGTACTACAGAGCCATCGCTCACTATATATATATTTTTCCTCAACCGCAACTGTCTCTCACTAACATGACAGAAGAAGGTTCCCCCTCCCCATTAGAGCAGGACTTGGTTCTAGAACCAACTCATCTCCTTAGTACAACCCAACTACAAGACATCATTAACCAATCTGTCCAAGCAGCACTGACAATAGCTGCCACTTCCGGACCATCCCAATCCAATCATCCCCCTGTGCCCGTACCCCTCGGCACAGAACCGATCACAAAGAAAGGAAAATCTTCTTATAAAAGGAAGAATGTGGTGACGGTTTATGACTCCCCGGCAGGGGAAGCTAATAATATGCGGCGAGCAGATCCTTCCACGGACTGCCACCCCACGCATCCTACAGATCCTTTTCAACCTCTGAGCCTCAGAGAGTCAACAAAAAGGCACGGTTTAGCTAAGAGAGCCAAACCAGACTCATACGTTTTAGAGTCAGACGACGATTCATCTGCCGAGTCGGATAAATCGGATGTCTCAGGATCTGATTACTATGAGGAAGAGGATGCGGGGGCTTCGGCAATCCTCCCGGATGCCAACCCTGACGACCAGGGCAAAGACGTACTAGACGCCATGGGGGAACCCCTATTCAACCCGGACACCATTTCCCATCCCCGCTCCGGGGACTGGTCCCCACTGCCCCACGTGTCCCAATATGTAGAACTCTGGGCACGCAAAACTTTGGATAAATCCAATCGCAATAAGCTTAGAGCGGAGTGCCCCCGCCCGCATATCCCCATGAAGGCGGTTGTCACACCTACAGTAGACCCCATTTTAATGAAATACCTGCTGAAGACAGGTAAAATGCCTAAGAAAGGGATAGACCGGTCCTTTACAAATATCCAAGACCGCATCCTGGACCTGTTCGGGCCTTTGACCAAAATTCTGAACTTAGCGGAACAATCCGCGACAACAGGCCAAGGGGTTGACTTAACACAACTTCGCGGTTGGGCCCAAAGAGCCATATGCCTTACGGGCAACGCCAACACCGCCTGTTCAGTTGAACGCAGGCGCTCTATACTCATGCGCCTCGACCCACAGCTAGCCCATCTAGCGGAGTCCGAACCAGGCCCCTCAGCAGGGGGCATGCTTTTTGGCGAGTCCTTAATAAAGGACATTAACAAATTTGTGGGTATGTTCAACAGCCTGGATAAGGCACAAACGTCCCTGAAAAAACCCAACAATGCCAGAGTTTTTCCCCGGGCCGGCAGATACAGGGGCCGCTCTGCCGGCCGATACAACTCGGGCAGACCCTTCCAGAGGTCTTCCGCTCAAACGCACTATACTCAGGCTCCCACCCACTATACCACCACCGCGCAACCGGCACCATTCTTCCCTCCCCGTGGGAGACCCTGGAGGGGACGCGGCCAAAGAGGATACCCTCGTTCACGCCCGTATTCCGGTGAGTACCACACCCATTCCCTTTCCCCTCATACCGGTGGGAGGCCTGGTCTGCGATTACGGCAGACTCCTGGGTTCTGAATACAGTAACAGGTTTCCAAATAGACCTTGTTTCCCCACCGACTCTGGGGATATTGCCACCCCCTATCCATTTTTCAGAAGAAAATGTGACCCTCATAGACACCGAACTTCGGGAATTGATAGCCAAACATGCGGTCACCGAAGTCACCACCCCATCACCGGGTTTCCTCAGCAACCTCTTCCTAGTCAAGAAGAAGGGGGGGGGTTATCGCCCGGTCATAAACCTCCGGGACTTGAACCAACATGTCGCCTATCGACATTTCAAAATGGAAGGCATTCACTGCCTCCGAGACCTACTCACCCCCGGGGACTGGTTAGTGAAGGTGGACCTAAAGGACGCCTACCTCACAGTTCCCATGCACCCGGACTCCCAACATCTCCTCCGCTTCAGATGGTGGGGTCGCATCTGGCAATTTACGTGCCTACCGTTCGGCCTGTCCTCAGCCCCATGGTGTTTCACCAAGCTGCTGAAACCGGTCGTGGCAGCGTTGAGGAGCAGGGGAGTGCGTCTGATCATCTATCTGGACGACCTCCTCATAATAACTCACTCCAAGAATATGGCCTATCGCCATATGAATTGGACCATCGACCTGTTACAAACCCTGGGTTTCATTATCAACCGAGAGAAATCGGTTCTCGTCCCTGCTCAGGAGATGGAATTTCTGGGTTTCTCGATAGACACCCACCTCGCCATCCTTCGACTGCCCAGCGCGAAGCTGGCCCTAATCCGAAAAGAGATCAGGGCGGTTTTGCGCAAGGGTTTCCTATCCCTACGCATCCTGGCACGCATAGTGGGCCTATTAGCTGCGTCCATTCAAGCCATCTTTCCGGCTCCCTTACATTACCGAGCCCTCCAGAGGTTAAAAATCCTACACCTGCGTCAGGGCCTTCGCTACGCGGACGAAGTGTCCCTATCCCCAGAAGCTCAGGCCGAGCTACGCTGGTGGCTCCGACACGCCACCGACTGGAACGGCCGGACGATTTTCAACGCACGACCAGACGTAGTCTTAGAATCGGACGCGAGCCGACGGGGCTGGGGCGCCCGCTTGGGGATGAGGTCCACGGGAGGGATCTGGTCCAGGGAGGAATCCCTGTTGCATATCAACGCTTTGGAACTCTCAGCGGCTCTCTTCGCCATTCAGAGTTTCTTGGCAACACGGACCAATTGTTGCGTATTATTGCGCATGGACAATATTGCGGCGGTTCAATACATCAACCGCCTGGGAGGTACCAGATCCAAGATTCTAGCGGACATCTCTGCAGAGATTTGGCACTTCTGTCTGTCTCGAGACATCTCTCTTATAGCAGAGTACATTCCGGGGGTCTCCAACACAGTAGCAGACTGGAACTCTCGATATCTGGTAGATTCCAGCGACTGGGGTTTAGACCGTTCGGTTTTTCACCCAAATAGAATTACTTTGGGGCCCCTTGGGCATAGACCTTTTCGCCTCTCGCCTCAACCACCAACTGCCCCTCTTCTTCAGCTGGAGACCGGACCCAGGGTCCTCGGCTGTGGACGCTTTCCGCCACTCTTGGACAGGGGGTACGCACTATGCGTTTCCCCCATTCTCGATGATCCCCAGGGTCCTTCTACAAATTACCAATCAGGGAGCTACGGTGGTTCTGATCACGCCGTGGTGGCCAGCTCAACCCTGGTTTCCCCTGCTGTTGGACTCGATCATCGACCATCCCAGACTCCTTCCCCGATTCCCTCGTATCCTGTCACACCCGACCAAGGGCATTCATCCCCTGGTGGAGGAAGGCACTCTGACGCTCCTGGCGTGGCTGGTCTCCGGGTGCCGGACCCGGGTGACGGCCTTTCAAGCTCGGCTAGAGACCTCCTCGCCATGGCCTGGGCCCCCGGGACTCGGTCGGCATACCGATCAGCCTGGCAATTCTGGGTACGTTGGTGCGACCAACGGCAAGCTGATCCCTTGCGTGCCCCTGTAAACGTCATTGCGAACTACTTGGCAGACTCTTTCTCCTCTGGCAAGGCTTATAGTTCCATCAATGTCTACAGGTCAGCCATATCGGCCTACCACTACCCAGTGGATTCCATGCCTGTAGGCAAACACCCCCTGATTTGCAAACTTCTGCGGGGTATCAGATTCAAACGACCCCCGCGGCCTAAGTACCAGTCCACCTGGGACGTTTATAGGGTCCTTACCATGCTCTCGGGCTGGGGAGACAACGATTCGCTGTCTCTTAAGATGCTGTCCTTCAAGCTTACTATCCTGCTTTGCCTGGTTTCTATAAAACGCGTTTCCGACGTTAGAGCCTTGGACATTTCAAGACGCCAATTTTCACCTCAGGGTGTCAAGTTCACGATAGTCCGCAGGACGAAGACCGGTCTGCATTCGGTCTCCTATCCCTTCTTCCCTTCACACCCACGACTCTGTGTGGTCAAATGTCTACAGGCATACGAAGCGCACACTGCGGACCTACGTAGCCCAGGCTCCTCTCAATTGTTAGTTTCTTACGTCAGACTCCATCACCCAGTCACAACTGCCACCCTGGCACGTTGGGTTAGATCCACCATGGCTCTGGCTGGTATAGACATCACCCTGTTTGGAGCACACTCCTCCAGAGGGGCCATGGCTACCAAGGTGATGGCGACCGGAGGCTCACTCTCTGATCTGTTAATGGCGGCCGACTGGTCTTCTGAATCAGTCTTCCGTCTTTTTTATTTCAGACCAGAAGATCATGTTGCCATGTCTGTTTTATGATGCTGATTGCTATGTACTGTCTTGTTTTTCCTTTTGGTATATACATATATTTATGCTGTGTTAGCTTTGAACTTGCATAAGATATGAGCCTCCTGTCTGATGTATAATTCGAGATTTTCCTAGCTTGTGACGGAAAATATTGATTATATGAAGACAGGAGGCGAGTATCTTCCCTCCCTTCCCAACCCTTTCACGTTTTGTGTTTTGTTTCAGGTTATTGACATATCTATTACCTGGAATTTTCGTTTAAACTATGGTTAGGGTGATGTTCCCCTGTTCGGTTCAATCAGCAAGTCGACGCGACACCGTGGCCCAGCACAGTCGGGACCTACAGCCTACTCTTCTTTGGAAGTCTTCGGTTACGTATAGTGGGCCGGCTGGTCGAAGAGTCGATAATCAGAGACTAGAAACGACACCTCGCACTCACACAAAGAAAGAGGAAGATCCTAGATGAGAGCAGTCCATTTATAGAGACTAGTATGGGAGTGGTTTAGGCCATGGGACTGCTGGGAGGTGTGGTTCTACCAGTTTTTTCTTTTTATTACATACGTTAGATGTTTTACACTTCTGCTGTGAGCATTAATAAAGAAGGATTAATGCATAAGATACTCGCCTCCTGTCTTCATATAATCAATATTTTCCGTCACAAGCTAGGAAAATCTCGAATTATACATACATATTTAATGTTATTCCACAAAAGAAACTATAACAAGTATTTAAAAAAAGACTATGAACTGACTTTACTGTCCATCTCCAGGTTGAAAAGACCACTTGACCATCCACACCCACATTGTTTTTTTTATTTAAACATATCTTCTTGTCTATAGTCCGTTCACATAGTGTTCCAAGGTTCTCGCCATCTTTTTTTTTTTCCTGAGGCAGTGGATGGCCCTTTGTAATGTCATGAGTACTGTTCTATGCATCATTCTCCTATGAACCCAGAATGGCTTAAAGCCACATTCCAGGGGGTAGGTCCTTGATGCCCTGTGCTCATAGGGAGTGGTTGACGCTGAAATAACAGCAGAGGGTGCAATACACAATATTAAAGCATAATAATTAGTAAAAAAGACAAATGGCAACTTACATGTCGGTGAAAATGAAACGCATATCACAGGGGGAGGTGATTTACTAAAACTTAAGTTTGCAAAATATGGTGCAGCCCTGCCTAGAAACCAATCAGCTGTTCACTTATTTTGGGCAAAGCCTAATTGAACAAGCTGAAGTTAGAAGCTGATTGGATCCCATGCACAGCTGCATCAAATTTTGCACTCTCCAGTTTCAGTAAATCCACCCCATTGTCTCAACCAAACATGGCTATCATCTCAGAGGTAGTAGCAGGAATCCAGTCCAGTAATTTAGACCAGTGGTCATCAACCCTGCCCTACAGGGCCCACTAACAGGCCAGGTTGTATGTATTACCATGGGGAGATGCAGTCTAGAATATTGCAATCACTGAGCAGCAAATGATATCACCTGTGATGTATTTCAGTTATCTTGCAAACCTGGCCTGTTAGTGGGCCCTGTAGGGCAGGGTTGATGACCACTGATTTAGACCATAGCAGGCTGTATATACCTGAGATGTAGGAGAATCTGACAGCTTAGGAAAACAGAAAAGAAGGATGTCAGATTCCAGGGGCATCAAAGGGCCATGGCTGTGTGTTTTCGAGGCTACCCAGCCTCTTTCTCAAACCATGAGACCAAGCCCCATTGATTCCTCCCAGCATCTCCTATATCTAAGCTATATCCAGCCTGCAGCAGTGGTTTTGCTTCCTGAACTAAATACCTGCTGCTACCTCAGAGATGATAAACATGTTTGGTTGAGGCTGGCGCTTCTTATTCACTAACCTGTGAGTTGCTATTTGTATTTTTACAAATAAATATGCATTTATTGAAAATTAGTAAATACATACAATTGACAATGTTGCAGGGATTTGACATAAAACATAAATTGAAAAACAATGTCTGTTGATAAAATAATAAAATATAATTGAAAATTCGTAAGAACAATTGTATTAACAAAGTTATAATTATTGAGTTTCATGGAGGAGAATTTTAATTGGGAGGAGATATAGGGGGGGGGGAGGCTAGGGTCAAGAGGTGAGAAGGAGTTGGAGAGGGGGGTGATAATGGGGAGTATTGTACCATAACCTGTGTTTGCTTATAAGGATACACATTTCCTATGTGTAATGGTCAGGGGTTAACACCGTTTACGATATTCCATTCCACCAACCCACGACCGCTTATCTGACACTCTAACAATCCAGCAGACACGATCCATTGGATTTTCCCCAGAAACGAGACACACACAGCTCTGTCTCTGGTTCCAAAACGAATGAACACTTTAATGGTAAACTCAGCTTGTTATATACAGTTAGAAACCAAATCTGGACAATAACTTAACTCCACCCACAACATCACACAAAGGGGTGCTAACGAGCCCCCCTCAATCCACATCTTAGACAGACTTTCTGACTCCGCGATAGTTATTCTCACCTGCTACATAATGCACATTCCTTTAGTAAACATAATTGACATGCTAATCCACTACACCTGAAAGGTCAGACATCTGACCTTTCAGACTGCCAACACATATCTATTATCAATAGAACTTTCACACAATACAGTGTCATTAGCATACTGTCAGGGCACAGACCTTTTCACGGTCACATTCCCCAGCTGGTTCTGGGTAGAATCGAACCTGGGACTTCTTTGTTTTCAGGTCCGGCTCTTTGTCTCTGAGCCACTGCTCAGTTCTATTCTGTGTGCTGTCCATTGGAGCCTGGTTCTGAAACCTGTACTTCTGTGGACCAATCAGTGGCCAGTGCGGCCTATTTAAGCCAGCCCCTTCCCCTTTGCTAATTGCTGGTTCGTTGTCAGCTTTACCTTGTTTGAAACACTTTGAAGAAACCTGAACCTTTACCTGTTTGACCCGGATCTGGACTTGACTACTCTTTTGCCTTCTCCTGCACTTGACCCCTGGATTGTTTATTGGACCTGCTGCCGTCTCCACTCCCTTTGACCATTGGCTTACTGACTTGGACTCTCTGCCTTCCGGAACCCCTGACCATTTGGCTTGCTTCTTGGATCTCCTGTTGTCCTGACCTGAACGGGCTCTCAGCCTTCTGGACTTTGTTTTTGCACCTGCATCTCTGCTATATCTACCACAGCTCCCCTGGTGTCTTCGCATCACATCTCCAGTGATTCTCGTCTTACCATCTTCCGCTGCTGGTAGCCGGTGCCTCTTTGTGCCCCTCCTCGCTGTTACCACCTCCAGGGGGTGAGGTGCACAGAGTCGCAAAGGTAGCCGCCCTCGGCATCTCGGCCTCGGTGAGTACATACCTTAACGGTCCTGACAGTACGAACCAGCCATTATGTCTGAGGCCGACAGGGCATGCTCACCCCTTGAAAACCTGTGTCAACAGGTGTCTGTTTTGACGGTTGCCGTTCAAAAATTGCAAGAAGGTAAACCTTTACATAATGGACTAACTAATAATATGGAGTCCGCAGACTTGTACAAGATGCTCACCTCCCTGGCTCTGCAAGTCTCCAGCCTGAACCATACTATTCAGGAACTACAACAAGAAGTCCAAACATTTAAAGGGACAACACGCCCAGCCCCGGAACCAGCATGTTATGAACCTTTTGTTGTCATGCCAGAAAAATTTGATGGTAGCCGTGCATCCTTCTTGTGCTTTAAAACCGACTGTGAGCTATTGTTCACCCTTAAACCTAGGACCTATGCCACGGACTATATTAGGGTTAGAGCCTCCGTCAACTTGCTAACAGGGCAGGTCAAATCGTGGGCTCACCTGCTGCTGCAGGAAAAAAGTCCAGTCTTGGACAGCTGGGAGACGTTCATGTCTGCTCTGGACTCATATATCCCTGCTTCCAAGAGGACCAGCACTCCCAGGTCTGCTCTTAATTCACGAGGCCTACGTGTACCCAAGGATAGGAAGCCCCAGTACGGTTATGACCTCCAGCCAGCCCAGTGTGTGCCAAATTATGAGACTCCGTATGTGCCCAGCCTGGAAGTTTCCCCATCACAAGGTCTTGACATTTCTGCGGATGCACACACGCCTACCTTGGAGGAGGAAGAACCCATGCAGATCGGGGCCATCCGGTCCAGCCTATCTGAGGTAGAAAGAGAGCGGAGGAGAGGCTATGGACTTTGCTTTTATTGTGGTGCTAGCGGGCACCTTATATCGCTCTGCCCAACTCGCCCACCTCGGCCAAAGCTTCTTCAGCTGGGTTCTATTGGGAGTTTTTTCTATGCCTCAGAATCTGTACCTACCTCTCCAGTGTCCCCAGTTCCGGCTCCAGTGTCTTCAGTTCCAGTGTCTTCAGTTCCAGTGTCTTCAGTTCCAGTGTCTTCAGTTCCAGTGTCTTCAGTTCCAGTGTCTTCAGTTCCTGTGTCTTCAGTTCCTGTGTCCCCAGTTCCAGTGTCTTCAGTTCCTGTGTCCCCAGTTGAAATTCCAGATCATATCTCCCCAAGTGAAGTTCTCCCTCCAGACTGCACATATGCCTCAAATGGTACCATAGTTTGTAAACGGGATCTGGAGATATTTGAACGAGCTTTACAAGCGAGGAGGGCACCCCCTACCAGAACTTCAGGATCAACTAAGTCCAAAAAGAAAAAGTAAAGATCTACATGCTCCATGTTCTATCCGAGCTTCCATCAGGAGCATCCGGAACTAATGGACAGTTTGGGTGTCCGGAGTCCGCCCCTAGGGGGGGGCACTGTCAGGGCACAGACCTTTTCACGGTCACATTCCCCAGCTGGTTCTGGGTAGAATCGAACCTGGGACTTCTTTGTTTTCAGGTCCGGCTCTTTGTCTCTGAGCCACTGCTCAGTTCTATTCTGTGTGCTGTCCATTGGAGCCTGGTTCTGAAACCTGTACTTCTGTGGACCAATCAGTGGCCAGTGCGGCCTATTTAAGCCAGCCCCTTACCCTTTGCTAATTGCTGGTAGTGTTCAGCAGAATATGCCATATTCGATTTCGCGATATATCTCGAATATATATTCGAATATTCGAGATATATTCGCTAAATTCGAATATTCGTGATATTTTATCGAAAGTAAATGATTGCGATTTTTCGCTATTGCGAATGCGAAAATAATTGCGATTTTTTGATAACTGCGGTAGGAGCACTCTGATTGGCTCAGAATATTCGTGATATTTTATCGAAATATCGCAACATGCGAATGCGATATTTATTGCGCAATTTCGAGAAATGCTGGAGGAGCGCTCTGATTGGCTCAGAATATTCGTGATATTTTATCGAAATATCGCAACATGCGAATGCGATATTTATTGCGCAATTTCGAGAAATGCTGTAGGAGCACTCTGATTGGCTCAGAATATTCGTGATATTTTACAATACAAAATAATTGCGAATATTCGGCAAATGCGGAAGGAGCACTCTGATTGGCTCAGAATATTCTTGATATTTTACAATACAAAATAATTGCGAATATTCGGCAAATGCAGAAGGAGCACTCTGATTGGCTCAGAATATTCTTGATATTTTACAATACAAAATAATTGCGAATATTCGGCAAATGCGGAAGGAGCACTCTGATTGGCTCAGAATATTCTTGATATTTTACAATACAAAATAATTGCGAATATTCGGCAAATGCAGAAGGAGCACTCTGATTGGCTCAGAATATTCTTGATATTTTACAATACAAAATAATTGCGAATATTCGGCAAATGCGGAAGGAGCACTCTGATTGGCTCAGAATATTCTTGATATTTTACAATAGAAAATAAAAAGTGTTTTGCATTGGTGGTGATTCTTTACTCTATCCATCTGTCACAGCCATTTGTCAATCAAACACCTTAAAGATTGAACACGTTCATGCAGCATGCTTTGGACTTTTTTTCACTTCACATATCAAAGACATTTTTATGAAAGATTATTTTTCTATTATTGGGACTATATTTCTTTATATATTTGTTTCACTGTGTATTTCACAAGTTATTTGCGCTTGCTTATTTTATAATTTGCCCACATGTCTTGTCACTAGACATATTTTTTATTCTTGTAGAGCGACTCCATTTTCTGTCTTGTATTAATTTATGTTGTATAACATTTTTGAGTTGCTGCTGTATTCTCCCCTTTTTTAAGGTATGCGCAATTTTTTCCTTCTTACAAAAAATAATAATATCAAACATACAAATATTCATAACATACACATACACAAAGCCCCCCCCTTTTGCATCAGAGACAATCAGAGTTCTCCTACCACAGTTATCGAAAATTCGCAATCATTTTCGCATTCGCAATAGCGAAAAATCGCAATTTTTTTTTTTTCAATTTGGCAACATAAAAGGATCGCCTCAGCTTAGCTACTCGGCCCAGGGTCTCTAATCATACCAGCAATGCTTTTAGACGTCGATAGGATGTGATCTGTTTTAAAAATCAAATTGAAAAAATGCGAATATTCGGAATTGCGAATATTCACCGCAAAATTCGAAATATAGCGCGATTTCTCGAATATGCTATATTCGAGTCGAATATTCGCAATGCGAATATTCGTGAGCAACACTAATTGCTGGTTCGTTGTCAGCTTTACCTTGTTTGAAACACCTTGAAGAAACCTGAACCTTTACCTGTTTGACCCGGATCTGGACTTGACTACTCTTTTGCCTTCTCCTGCACTTGACCCCTGGATTGTTTATTGGACCTGCTGCCGTCTCCACTCCCTTTGACCATTGGCTTACTGACTTGGACTCTCTGCCTTCCGGAACCCCTGACCATTTGGCTTGCTTCTTGGATCTCCTGTTGTCCTGACCTCAACGGGCTTTCAGCCTTCTGGACTTTGTTTTTGCACCTGCATCTCTGCTATATCTACCACAGCTCCCCTGGTGTCTTCGCATCACATCTCCAGTGATTCTCGTCTTACCATCTTCCGCTGCTGGTAGCCGGTGCCTCTTTGTGCCCCTCCTCGCTGTTACCACCTCCAGGGGGTGAGGTGCACAGAGTCGCAAAGGTAGCCGCCCTCGGCATCTCGGCCTCGGTGAGTACTTACCTTAACGGTCCTGACAGTACGAACCAGCCATTATGTCTGAGGCCGACAGGGCATGCTCACCCCTTGAAAACCTGTGTCAACAGGTGTCTGTTTTGACGGTTGCCGTTCAAAAATTGCAAGAAGGTAAACCTTTACATAATGGACTAACTAATAATATGGAGTCCGCAGACTTGTACAAGATGCTCACCTCCCTGGCTCTGCAAGTCTCCAGCCTGAACCATACTATTCAGGAACTACAACAAGAAGTCCAAACATTTAAAGGGACAAAACGCCCAGCCCCGGAACCAGCATGTTATGAACCTTTTGTTGTCATGCCAGAAAAATTTGATGGTAGCCGTGCATCCTTCTTGTGCTTTAAAACCGACTGTGAGCTATTGTTCACCCTTAAACCTAGGACCTATGCCACGGACTATATTAGGGTTAGAGCCTCCGTCAACTTGCTAACAGGGCAGGTCAAATCGTGGGCTCACCTGCTGCTGCAGGAAAAAAGTCCAGTCTTGGACAGCTGGGAGACGTTCATGTCTGCTCTGGACTCATATATCCCTGCTTCCAAGAGGACCAGCACTCCCAGGTCTGCTCTTAATTCACGAGGCCTACGTGTACCCAAGGATAGGAAGCCCCAGTACGGTTATGACCTCCAGCCAGCCCAGTGTGTGCCAAATTATGAGACTCCGTATGTGCCCAGCCTGGAAGTTTCCCCATCACAAGGTCTTGACATTTCTGCGGATGCACACACGCCTACCTTGGAGGAGGAAGAACCCATGCAGATCGGGGCCATCCGGTCCAGCCTATCTGAGGTAGAAAGAGAGCGGAGGAGAGGCTATGGACTTTGCTTTTATTGTGGTGCTAGCGGGCACCTTATATCGCTCTGCCCAACTCGCCCACCTCGGCCAAAGCTTCTTCAGCTGGGTTCTATTGGGAGTTTTTTCTATGCCTCAGAATCTGTACCTACCTCTCCAGTGTCCCCAGTTCCGGCTCCAGTGTCTTCAGTTCCAGTGTCTTCAGTTCCAGTGTCTTCAGTTCCAGTGTCTTCAGTTCCAGTGTCTTCAGTTCCAGTGTCTTCAGTTCCTGTGTCTTCAGTTCCTGTGTCTTCAGTTCCTGTGTCTTCAGTTCCTGTGTCCCCAGTTCCAGTGTCTTCAGTTCCTGTGTCCCCAGTTGAAATTCCAGATCATATCTCCCCAAGTGAAGTTCTCCTTCCAGACTGCACATATGCCTCAAATGGTACCATAGTTTGTAAACGGGATCTGGAGATATTTGAACAAGCTTTACAAGCGAGGAGGGCACCCCCTACCAGAACTTCAGGATCAACTAAGTCCAAAAAGAAAAAGTAAAGATCTACATGCTCCATGTTCTATCCGAGCTTCCATCAGGAGCATCCGGAACTAATGGACAGTTTGGGTGTCCGGAGTCCGCCCCTAGGGGGGGGCACTGTCAGGGCACAGACCTTTTCACGGTCACATTCCCCAGCTGGTTCTGGGTAGAATCGAACCTGGGACTTCTTTGTTTTCAGGTCCGGCTCTTTGTCTCTGAGCCACTGCTCAGTTCTATTCTGTGTGCTGTCCATTGGAGCCTGGTTCTGAAACCTGCACTTCTGTGGACCAATCAGTGGCCAGTGCGGCCTATTTAAGCCAGCCCCTTACCCTTTGCTAATTGCTGGTTCGTTGTCAGCTTTACCTTGTTTGAAACACCTTGAAGAAACCTGAACCTTTACCTGTTTGACCCGGATCTGGACTTGACTACTCTTTTGCCTTCTCCTGCACTTGACCCCTGGATTGTTTATTGGACCTGCTGCCGTCTCCACTCCCTTTGACCATTGGCTTACTGACTTGGACTCTCTGCCTTCCGGAACCCCTGACCATTTGGCTTGCTTCTTGGATCTCCTGTTGTCCTGACCTCAACGGGCTTTCAGCCTTCTGGACTTTGTTTTTGCACCTGCATCTCTGCTATATCTACCACAGCTCCCCTGGTGTCTTCGCATCACATCTCCAGTGATTCTCGTCTTACCATCTTCCGCTGCTGGTAGCCGGTGCCTCTTTGTGCCCCTCCTCGCTGTTACCACCTCCAGGGGGTGAGGTGCACAGAGTCGCAAAGGTAGCCGCCCTCGGCATCTCGGCCTCGGTGAGTACTTACCTTAACGGTCCTGACACATACACAATGAAAGGTTCTTGAGAGGCAGACTTAATTAGCACAATAGACAATAGAATGCAAACACAGCAAGCTTTTATCTCTACAGCCAGGTTGACTTAATTAGCACCTCAACAGTATGTGTCCCCACATGAATGAGTCACTCTGCTATTGACCTGTTGGGGTCAGAATTAACCACCTGTAATATTTCAAGATATCCTGCTGCAATACATGAATTATCGTTACTGTCCCATCTCATGTAATCTGAGATATAATTTCTCAGTCATCCTATGCCCCTATTGGACATAGGATGACCCTAGATATAAGAGTCATTGGTGAAGCTGGCACAGGAGTACCCCGCATCCTTCAAAAGTCTGTGGGTATCACGGGCCATTCCGTTACACTATGTGTGGTCATATTAGCAAAAACATCACAATGACATAGCTAATGAGTACTTCGGAGTTATATATCAAGAATTGCGTTTTACAGCCGTTTAGTTATAAAGTAAACGATATTCACTTGAAAAAAGGAATAGGACCCAGGTTTGCCACGTCAGGTTGAAGTTATCGCTGTTTTCTTTTTTCATTGCCACAATCTCATCCATCTTATATAAATATTTTACCCTGTCTAGCCAATCCCTGACCGTCAGAACTTTGGATCTCCAATGTAATGGAATAAGAGTTTTTGCTGCTGTTAGGAGGTGTCTGGTTAATGATTTTTTATATTTACTAAGCGTTAAGTGATTAATATGTAACAGACAAGCCTCGGCGTTCAAGTTTATTTGGGTGCTTGTAATATGCTTCATCCAATTTGTAATCTGTTCCCAATAGTCAAGGATTGGCGAGCAGCTCCACCAAATGTGTAAGAAGGATCCCGTCTCCTTGCCGCATCGCCATCAGGTATCTGACGTTGTGTGTGACCATTTTACGGTTTTCTGCGGAGTCATGTATCATTGCGTTAACATTTTGTAGGAGATTTCCTGGTATTTTGTGCTAAGTGAGCATTTGTGTGCGAATATACATGCTTTTTCACATTGGGCGTTGCTGAATCTGTGTCCCAGGTCAGTTTCCCAGTTTGTTTTGTGTTTACTACAAGCATCTGATTGTGACTGATTCAACCAAGTATATGCTAAAGAAGTTGTTTTCGAGATCCGCATTCTGTTGTAACAGATATGTTCCAGTGGAGTCAGTCTATGACAGTATGCGCTTCTGTGTTTATTATTTAGTAAAAAATCTTTCAGCTGCATGTGGAACCAAATACTTGGGAATGTATCTCCGAATTCTGCTTTGAGAGCATCTAGTGTTTTGACTCTATTTCCAGTAAAACAGTGAGTGACAAGGAATTTCGTGCCTGGAAGAAAAACTGGGTTGTTGGCAATCAGGGTTAACTGACCTGGGATTGTGGCTAACTTTACGGTTCCGCTATCTTGTGCCAAACATTTAGAGTGGCGGCTACCAAAGGGTGGCTTATGTTTTTGGCGAATTTTGAGTGGGTGGACCAGGGGTAATATAACATTTGTTGCTTACTGTGGCCCTGTTCCAATTGTACCCAGTCTTTATTAGGTCCATGGCAATGCCAGTCGATCAATCTGGTGATATGAGAGGCATAATAGTACTTTTTAAAGTCAGGGAGGCCGATGCCTCCTTTACTTTTGGGTAGTGTAATGAGGGTTCATTTTATCCTCGATTTCCTGTCTGCCCAAAGAAATTTTCTTTGTTATTTTTGTAGACTGAGAAAAAAGGAGTTAGGAATTGTTATTGGCAAAGCATTAAAGAAATAAAGTAACCTCAGGAGAATGGTCATTTTTAGAATTGACGCTCTTCCAAACCATGAAAAGAGCTTTGGTGTCCATTTATGTAAACCTTGAGTGATAGATTTAAGAAGGGGAATGAAGTTAGCGGAGAAAAGTGTTTCAATGGAAGGGGTTCGTTTGATTCCCAGATATTTGAGGGTGGTTTGTTCCCACTTAAACTTATGATTTATTTTTAATAAGTTATATTTGTCAGGAGGAAGATTTAGGTTGAGTGCTTCTGATTTAGTTTAATTAACCTTACAGTTAGAGATAAAGCCAAAATGTTCTGAAGATTTGTGTGAGATTGGGGATAGATATGTGAGGTTGCATAATAAAAAAGAGGAGGTCATCTGCATAAGCGGCTAGTTTATACTCTTTATTGTGAATTGTGAATCCTTTGATATCTTGAGACAAATTTATGGTTCTGATTAGGGGTTCCAATGATATAATGAAAAGGAGTGGAGAAAGGGGGCATCCCTGGCGCGTGCCATTCTGGATTTTTATTGTGTCTGAGAATACATTGATGATCTTGATTTTAGCTTTGGGATTAAGGTATAAGGTCTTTATCCAATTTAACATATTATCTCCCAAACCAATGTGAGAGCAGGTTGCTAACATGTAATCCCATAAAACTCTATCAAAGGCCTTCTCTGCGTCTGTGGACAAGAGAAGACCTTCGGACCTCGAATTCTTAGTGTAATGAATAAGATTTAGAGATTTGGTGATGTTATCCCTGGCCTCTGTACCTGGCATGACGCCTACTTGTTCCGGACCTATGATCTTTGAAAGAAGTGGTTTCAGTCTGTTGGCTAGTATCTTCGCAAATAGTTTAATGTCAACATTCAGGAGTGAGATTGGTCTGAAGTTTGCACAGTCTGTGTGATCTTTGTCTGGTTTGGGAACTACCGCTATGTGTGCTGAGAGTAGGGAGGTGGAGTTATGTTTGTTTTTGGCTAGGTAGTTAAAGGCTTTCAGTAATGGGTTGGTGATGATCAACTGTATGAATTTTGTGTAGTACTGGGAGGTAAATCAATCATGTCCCGACTTTTTCCCTGTTTTTAAGTCTTTAATTGTCTCCTGCAGTTCCAAATCATTTAGAGGGGCCTCTAGGCAGTCTATGTCATCTTTGGAGAGTGTTGGTAGCTTACTGTCTGTTAGGAATTTTTGGATAGTGTCTTCTTTGCTTGTCAATATGTGGGGGGGGTTTATGTTGGGGAGGGAGGTCGTAGAGTTTGGAGTAGAAGTTGTGAAAGATTTTTGCTATTTGGTCTGGCTTGTGTTTGAGCATACCTTGTTTGTTGCGAATGGCATGGATATGGTTTGCTATCGTGACATCTTTCAGGGCTCTGGCTAGTTGCTTTCCATTTTTGTTGCCGTGTTCGTAAAAAATACTTTTCTTGAAAAAAAAGGATTTTTGGGTTTGTAAATTCAATATTTGTTTTAGGGAGTTCCTATTATGAATGAGTTCATCAGCTACCCTGTAAGAGAGGCTTTGTTTGTGTTGTAATTCTAATTTAGTTATAGTGTTGGATAGTTGCCTGATTTCTTTTTCTCTATCCTTTTTCTTCCTGGCACCCCACTTAATAAATTCACCTCTGATCACACTTTTATGGGCTTCCCAGTTGTTAAGGGGATTTGTGCAGTGGTGTATTTAGGTTTTGTGCTGCCCTAGGCCTGACTAAACTCGTGCACCCCCTACTTTAAAAATGACCCACCCCTTCCGGTCAATGCCACACCCCTTGCTGTTTAAGATCCGCCCTGAAATTTTAGAGTGGGGACTCGAGTAGTTATGAGGACCTGGGGGGCGGCAATGTATTCCCTTAATTTGCATAGATTTCCTCTCACTTCCTGTTTGGCTATGGGGCAGGAAGTGAAGGGAAGTCTCTGCAATGGGACAGGGATGGTAAGAAATAATCTGACATGGGTTATAACCCTCCCTTACTCTCCAAAATGAAAAAAATAAAGTGTTGCCTATAGTTCTACTTTAAGCACAAATTTCTGATAATTTTATGGAGAGGACTAAGAAGATATAACCATGCCAATGGTGCAGCAGAAAACATATAGCACAGTGAGGAAGGTTTGTGATCAAGGATGATAGGACAGTCAAAATTATAAGTGGCGCCCCCCACCCCCCAAACAGTTGCGGAATTCCGCCCGCCCGCATACCAGAAGCAGTGTGGCCACTTTATGGGGGCACTAGACTAATTTACCTCTCAGCCCAGTCCGCCCCATAAGACTGGCAGTGAAGCGCAAGCCGGTGGGGACTCTTTCGGTGCTGCCCCCCTGCAAAGTGCTGCCCTAGGCCTGGGCCTTGTTGGCCTAGGCCAGGATACAGCGCTGGATTTGTGTCAGAGTCTACATTATTTAAAAAATACGCCTTGATAGAATCCTGGACCTCATCACGGATTGATTGATCAGTCAACAGGGCAGCATTAAGTCTCCAATTGAATGTTGTATTTTTGGGTGTGCTAAATTTTAGAGTAACCGCCGTAGGTGCATGGTCAGAAAAGGTGATGATTCCTATTTCTGCTCTGAGTAGGTTAGGTAAATCTCTCTGTGAAATGAATATCAGATCATATGAATATTAGAAAAATGAACCTGCCTTCCGGGTTAACAAGTTGTTGTTTAAGTTCGAATGATGCATTTTTGTTTAAAAGTATAGCTACCCCCTTTGTTTTGGCCAGCGGGTTCATGGCATGATGGACCACAGTGTAGAGATTGTCTGTGATTTTAGGTATGTTTTGTCCCTAGAAGTGTGTTTCTTGGATATATACAATTGACGGTTTTATCTTTCTGAGTTCTTTGAGCAGTTTGGATCTCTTTTCTGGGATATTGAGGCCGTTTACATTGTGTGAAATTGGAGTAGGCGATTTACCCAGGAAGGAGTATGACATTTTGGTGATGGTTTGGTACTATATTAACAGGAAGAAGAAAAAAAAAGTAAAATGAGGGGGTGTGGGTTAGGGAAAAATGAGAAGAGGGAGTAGGGGATGGGGTGTCTACTGAACACCATTTGGGTAAGTTAAGTAAGTTAGGGAAGGTGTTAGAGAAAAAAACCTTGTATGAGTCTTAGCTCTAGTTATCCCCAGAGGGTCTAGGGCCAATAAGTGTTATTGGGTAAGAACACTTGAGGTGACTCTTGGGCATGTGTGGGAGGTGCGCTGGTGGATGTATTTGGTATATTACATTTTTCAATTCAGTCAATGAGGTGGGTCCAGAGGAGATCATGCCATTGATCATGAATATAGGAGTAGGTTGTAGTTCGTTGTCATCAGTAATTCGTAATACCAGCATGGCCATTAAGGTTTGTTGAATTCTGATAAAGTTAGACAGTGTTCAGACACAGTACAATGTAATATAACAGGCTACAACCTCAGCTCAGTGTTATTCTGTAAATCAGTAGTATAACTAAAAGAGTCTTCATCTGAGTGTCTCAACGACAGACCCCTATCTTGGGGTTATCTGTAGAGTTGAGCGGACACCTGGATGTTCGGGTTCAGACCCGAACCCGGACTTTGAAAAAAAAGTTCGGGTTCGGGACCGAACCCGACCCGAACTTTGACCCGAACCCCATTGGAGTCAATGGGGACCCGGACTTTTGACTACAAAAATGTCTCTAAAAAATGAAGGGAAAGGGCTGGAGGGCTGCAAAATGTCGGGAAGAGCATAGGGAAATAACTTAAAATAACATAAAAAAATAAAAATAAAAAATAAAATCATTTTGACCTAGGAGGACGAGGTCCATATGTAGTAGGAGGTTGAGGTGGATGTGGCGGTGTAGGTGGAAGCGGCGGTGGAGGAGGAGGAGGTAGAGGGGACAGGTAGAGTGCTGGTGAAATATGCAGAGATTCACCTATATATTTCTCTACCTATAGCAAGAAGCAGGAACCTAGCCCTAAACAATGTACTGCACAGACAGTATATCACAGGGGACAGGTAGAGTGCTGGTGAAATAGGCAGAGATTCACCTATATATTTCTCTACCTATAGCACAAAGCAGGAACCTAGCCCTAAACAATGTACTGCACAGACAGTATATCACAGGGGACAGGGAGAGTGCTGGTGAAATAGGCAGAGATTCACCTATATATTTCTCTACCTATAGCACAAAGCAGGAACCTAGCCCTAAACAATGTACTGCACAGACAGTATATCACAGGGGACAGGTAGAGTGCTGGTGAAATAGGCAGAGATTCACCTATATATTTCTCTACCTATAGCACAAATCAGGAACCTAGCCCTAAACAATGTACTGCACAGACAGTATATCACAGGGGACAGGTAGAGTGCTGGTGAAATAGGCAGAGATTCACCTATATATTTCTCTACCTATAGCACAAAGCAGGAACCTAGCCCTAAACAATGTACTGCACAGACAGTATATCACAGGGGACAGGTAGAGTGCTGGTGAAATATGCAGAGATTCACCTATATATTTCTCTACCTATAGCAAGAAGCAGGAACCTAGTCCTAAACAATGTACTGCGCAGACAGTATATCACAGGGGACAGGTAGAGTGCTGGTGAAATAGGCAGAGATTCACCTATATATTTCTCTACCTATAGCAAAAAGCAGGAACCTAGCCCTAAACAATGTACTGGACAGACAGTATATCACAGGGGACAGGTGGAGTGCTGGTGAAATATGCAGATATTCACCTATATAATTCTGTCCCTATAGCAAGAAGCAGTAACCTAGCCCTAAACAATGTACTGCACAGACAGTATATCACAGGGGACAGGTGGAGTGCTGGTGAAAGATGCAGAGAGTCACCTATAAGATTGCTGTCTCTATAGCAAATAGCTGGAACCTCTCCCTAAAGTATGTGCTGGACACACACAGTATATCACAGGTGGTGACAGGTGCAGTGCTGGTGAAATATACAGAGAGTCACCTATAGATTGCTGTCCCTATAGGAAATAGCTGGAACCTCTCCCTAAACTATGTACTGGACACACACAGTATATCACAGGTGGTGACAGGTGCAGTGCTGGTGAAATATACAGAGAGTCACCTATAGATTGTTGTCCCTATAGGAAATAGCTGGAACCTCTCCCTAAACTATGTACTGGACACACACAGTATATCACAGGTGGTGACAGGTGCAGTGCTGGTGAAATATACAGAGAGTCACCTATAGACTGCTGTCCCTATAGGAAATAGCTGGAACCTCTCCCTAGGTACCCTTGACTTTGTTTGCGGAAACTGGATGTGTTATAGGTCCTAAGGTTGGGAGTGAGCCTTGAAACTCTGGTTAGGTGGAGTAAGATGGCCAACGTGCCCAGGGCCAGCACAGGTGACTCCTTGCAAACCGCAGTTTGGTGATAAAGTAATCCTTAGCTAGTAAATCAGAACCGGTAGCTAATAAGAAGCAGGTCTGGATGCAAGGAGGCCTGTGGAGCCTGCAGCAGGAGTTGTTACCACGGCCGGGTGAGGCAATATGGCCGCTGTGCTAGAAGGCAGAATTGACCAGATCATCCATTTAACTATTTATTTATTTTTTGCCAGGGAGTCCCTTTAAACTGCTGCTCGGGACACATTCCTAGCAGGCAGGGAGTTATTGATGAATTATGGGGTACAGGCACTGATCAGGAGGGAGGGCAAGGCTGCTGGAGGGTTTTGGGTGTGCCAAGATGGCCGCCGCTCACCTCTTTACACGGAGCGCTGGCTTCTGCAGAGTGCCTCCGCTGGTCTGTGGGTCCTCCTTGCGTTCCTCCCGGATCGGGATCACGGCCGTAGGTAAATTTCGGGGAGAGATGCCGCCCATCCCGCGATCACGGCACTTTAGCGCGGTGGTTTCGGAGGCCTCGTAGACTGCAAGATGGTGGCGGATCCTCAGTGTGTGGAGCTGGTCCCGGCTCAGATTGCAGTGCGGACGGCTGTTTTGGAGCTTCAATGCTTGGTAAGCAGCTGAGGATGGGTCCGGGGAGGGTAATCTCCTGGTCTGTGGCCGCAGCACACAAGTGCGGTGTTTCCGGAGGCTTCACAGGCCTCAAGATGGCAGCGGCTCTCAGTGAATGGAGCCGACCTCGGCTCGGATCGCAGGGCTTACGGCCCGTCTGGAGGCCAAATACAAGGAAGGATCTGTACAGGGTGAGTCCTAGAGTCAGGATCGGGGATTTAGCGGTCAAAATGTCGGGAATCTGCACAGGATGGCTCTAGATTTTGTCAGGCCTGACAGAGCACCTCCAAATCACGTCTATTCCCGCTCACGTTCGGACACACCCCCCCTACTATTGAAATTTAGCCCCCTGGTGTTTTTCTTGTTGGTCTTAGAGATTTCTTCAGTCTTTATGGGGATCTGCAACAAGTGCATTGGAACAAGCAGGAGTAAACCCTTGGTGTACAAAACCAGACTTGATTAATTCTTGCTTTATATTCATATCTCTTGAAGCACACAGAAAATGAGGAGGTGTGCAGTGCTGGAACAAAGGGTGGGTGAGTACTGCTCTAGGACCTTTTTTTAATTCAATGGGTGAGGGGGTTTCATAGGAGTTGGGCTTTACAGGCCTGGATATTTCCCATGTACCATACATTCTGTGGTGGTGGGACTCTGTGCGACCTTGAAGATTGCTGGCATACGCCAGAGAGAGAGAGAGAGAGAGAGAAAGATGCACTAATTGCACAGCTGTGTGTTTAGCTATTTAGTTCTGACATGACCAGGGCCGATCCGCCCTATAGGCTCACTATGCAAGCCGCTTAGGGCCCCACAGAGCTGCGGAGGGGCCCCCAAATTACTAGAGGCCTGGTGAGAAGTAATTTTTGGCCCCTCACCCAGCTTCGCAACTTTCTGGCTGCATGGGAGAAGAGGTAAGAAGTCAGCACCCACCACTTCTCACCTTTAATGTAAGATGTCATTTCCGACAGCAGAACACCCCCTCCCCCCGCTTCTCAACTTCTCAACTTTAATCTTTAACGTTACATGTCACTGTCGGCAGCGCCCCCCCGCTTCTCAACTTTAATGTGACATGTCATTTTCGTCAGCCCCCCGCTTCTCAACTTTAATGTGACATGTCATTTTGCTTAGGGCCCCAGGGAGGTCAGCATCGGCACTGGACCTGACTATGGCTCAGGGCCACACCCAACAGACAGGAAGTCTGTGCCTGGGAGTCGGGTGGACTCCCATCCCTCTAAGAGGAGTCAGAGACGCTGCATTGGTGCAGCCAGAGCATGTATGTCTGCAGGAGGCAGATGTCATTGGTGATTGAGCAGCAAGGCATTGACCAGGAGTAAGCGAGGAGTGAGCTTAACTCTAGGAAACTGTTTTGTTCTGAGGAACAGACCTATGGCCTAGGCTAAAGGCCTGAAAGAGCCGGATGGCAAGAATGAAAGCCAGGAGGCCAAAGTGTTGAATAGGGATGAGCTTCGAGTTCGAGTCAAACTCATGTTTGACTCGAACATTGCTTGTTCGCCGAACAGCGAACAATTTGGGGTGTTCGCGGCAAATACGAAAAGCCGCAGAACACCCTGGAAAAGTCTATGGGAGAAATCTAAAGTGCTAATTTTAAAGGCTTATATGCAAGTTATTGTCATAAAAAGTGTTTGGGGACCGGGGTCCTGCACCAGGGGACATGTATCAATGCAAATAAAGTTTTAAAAAAACCTCAGTTTTTTCAGGACCAGTGACTTTAAAAATGCTTAAAGTAAAACAATAAAAGTGAAATATTTCTTTAAATTTCATACCTAGGGGGTGTGTAAAGTATGCCTGTAAAGCAGCGCTTGTTTCCCGTGCTTAGAACTGTCCTGCACAAAGTGTCATTTCTGAAGGATAAAAAATCATTTAAAATCACTGCTCCCAAAATAACTGCCCTTTTTAAAACTTTTTTTTGCATTGATACATGTCCCCAGGGGCAGGACCCAGGTCCCTAAACACTTTTTAGGACCATAACTTGCATATTAGCCTTTAAAATTAGCACTTTAGATTTCAAATGTTCGAGTTCCATATACATTAATGGGGTTCTAAAGTTCACACAAACTTTTGGTCTGTTTGCAGGTTCTGGTGCAAACCGAACAGGGGTGTGTTCGGCTCATCCCTAGTGTTGAATATGCAAGATACAGTAATGGTGGAACCCCCTGTGAGGGCTACTGATGTGTTTGTGAACTTTTTGTGCTTTTAAATAAAAGTGGGCTACCAGGCCCTTAAAAATTCAGTTCTGGACTGGCGTGCTCACTAAAAACGCGCCTACCGCTGGAGTCTGATCACCCCAATCTTACAATTCTAGAAAATATTTTTTTTTCCAAACAGAAAACAACATTCAAATTTGAATTTAGGACTACAATATAGAGTTGTGTTAAAAAAAATCTAATTATGGTGCTATTTTATTTTAAAAAATCTGCACATGTTTGCTTAAAATGTCTGACAATATATGAAATGACATATGTTGTGCCTGGCATCAGGGGCAGATAAGGCATATTTAATTGACCATTACACGACTTGTTATTTAGTCTTCAGTATTATTTCAAAGAGACATGCCTAATGTGCTCATGGCTTATGTTATTTTTAATAAACCAGTGATGTATCCATTCATTAAATATAACACAAAGAAATATATATACAGATAGAAATATGACACCGTCAAAAAAAGTCATTTCGAATGATAGAAATTTCTCCTGCCTGTCTCAGTCATAATGTAGTGAGAGGTTTCAGCAATTTTTCCTTGTAATTATGTATGCTGGGTGACGCTGCACACCAGGGTTCTTAATTATATGGAAATTATACAAAATGGTTGTGAATAATGTAGTGCTGGATAACTTCCACCACAGCAGTAATTAACAGAAAAGCTTAGAAAGTAAAGAGCAAGCTGACGAGGGAAACATTTCATGAGATACAAGCTTCTTTTATAGAGACCTTAACAGTTAACAAGTAGAAAATGCCATGCAGTACTAGATGTGCGATCAAGCAGGCAGGTGGTCTGCAGACTTTAGCCACAAGAAATTGGGCCAGGAGAGAATCTGAGCTGCAGAATGTAGGAATGTCATACATTTATAAACAATAGATCAATATGTACATATTAGATTTGATGCAGAATTGATAAAACGTGTTATGCTGTAAAATTAAGTATTACAAAAATCCAGCATTTTTAAGTTCTCTCTGGTCAGATTGATGTAGATCTAAAACTCTAAGGCCCCATGCACACGAGACGCTGCTAAACTCGAGTTCAGAGGCATTTGGGCATTTTTTCCAAATGCCCCTGAACACATTTAATGTTATCCTATGTGTCCATGCACACAATCACGTTTTTTGGCATTTTAAAGCAGTTGGGTTTATGTCCGTTTTTTCAGACGCAACATTTTGGGTTCAGAAGCGTTTTATTTTTGCGTTTTAAACTTTGGGAGGGTCTACAATGTCTTTGAGATAAGCACTGACAGCCGCAAACGCGGTAAAACGCCGCAAATCGTGGCAAAACGCCGCGCAATTCACGGCAAAAACACGCCGGTTTTTGCCTTTGAAAACATGAGTTTAGAGGTGTTTGTAATTGCTTCTCGTGTGCATGGGGCCTAAATGCAAACCACTGTAAATGATAATTCCAGGGAATATCTGATTGCCTCTTGGGGATCAGAATTTTTTTTCCCCTTGCTGAAGAAAATTGGATCATGCTTTGCTGTTTTTTTTTTGCCTTCCACTGGATCAACTGTGGGTATGGGATTGTGTACAGTATATAGGATTTGTTTCCTTTTAATGGTTGAACCAGATAGACTTGTGTCTTTTTTCAACCAGACTAACTATGTAAGTATGTACTGCATTTTTTTTGTTTTTCATATTTTTTCCTCGTTTTTTGCATCTCCATACTGATCAACATCTCCTCCATTCCCTTTATTATTTGCCTTTCTGTTTTTCTATAAGAGCTGTTAAACAATAGTAAATTCAGTGGGCCTTTTATCATGGTCTGGTCAAAATCCAACTGACATAGGATTGTGGAGAGTAAACCTGCCCCATAGTTAGGTCTCGTTTTTTTTTTTTTGTTCAACACTGCTGTGTCAGTTGCGTGATAATAGCAAATTAATATTCACTATTGTTTTCCTGATTCTCCTCCTGGCCAATCAGGAAGCTGGTCCTGAGATTCGATCGGCCAGTGAGTCTAAGGTGGCAGTGACGGCGGTATAAGTGAGGGGGGAAGGTTTGTTTGGCGCCCCCCCAAAATATTGAGTACCAGCACCAGTACTGGTCTTAGACACAACTATTTCAAATTTGTCTGTCACCTTTCTGGCTGTATGCTAAGGCCCATATTCTGTGGTTAAATGCTGGGCATATGGACCTCCTGTCTAATACTGGAGATATCATCCTGTTTTTAACCACTTCATACCCATAGGATCCCATACATCCCAGGGAACACAGGGTTATACCAGGATCATGGATGCAGCCTTGATCCTTATATACATGTTTTGTGCTAGCCTTCCTCTTTTCTATTCTGTAAAGCCCCCTCCTGCTACCACCCGCTGCTATTCCCAGGCTCTCCCATGCCATCGGGGAGCCCAGGACCGCTAAACTTTGTCAGGTTGGCTGAGTACAGAAGAGGAGAAGGAACATCTGTTCCTTCCCCTCTTTTGTGATGAATAAAGCCGGAAGCAAAGTATAATACTTAATTTCCTGTTTCGGTTTGTTGTCTACTAGCCGTTACTGGCTAGGAAATCATCTGAGGACAGATCATTTTTTAAGGACAGATGACAAAAAATCATCTTTTAAGGACAGATGAGAGATCAGGGGTCTAAGGGACCCTTACATGAAGTGCAAATATGTGCCAAACAAAAGTGCTAATGTCCCACTAATTAAAATTCTAATAATTCATAATAATTCACAATAAAAAAAATTAAATCAAACATCTTATCTCATTAACTTTAGAAATTCATAATTCACCAAAGTGCTATGTGCATAAAATCAATAAATTAAATAAAGTGCATATAGTGCAGCGTTTACGTATGTTCTGAGATAGTGAAACCATATAGAAATGTTCATGTGTCACTTAAATCAAAAATCTATCTACTGCTCCACAAGTAACCACCACCATCGGAAACTTCTTAGCAGAGGGTTAACCGCTTCATTAGACAATAGGTCAGAATCAGATGCATCACTACAGGACCGCTCTCAAAAATACTCTTCTCCACTGCATCAGCTCTGGAAAAAAGTGCCAGTGTCACTGAAAGATAGAAAAAAACAAAAACCATGGCCCAATATCTTCCGCAACTTATATGTATTATTATATGCTGTACTTACAAGCATAATCAGAAACAAGCAATTAAATGGCGATACACCCACCAGCCAGTGGCATTAACAGGTTGAACAGACTTATCATTTAAATTCAGAGACATTTTATCTCTCAATGTGTGCCCCTTACGAGAAATAACACGGGATCTATCTGGTACATGTGGGCCCCAAACCTTATCATTTTAATTAATATTCCAGTGCTTATATAGTAGCCTTTTTATGCTAATATATTGATCCGAAAAAGATAAAACCCCACACAAATTCACTCCTAGAATTATCCAAATTCTCCTTAGGAGCTATAGCAAAGATTCACGATCCACTTCAGACTCTACCCTTATTGTGGACTCCAGATATTCCAAAGAGTAGCAGTTATCCAAAAACCTATTTTTAAGCACCTCAGCTTGAGAGGCAAAGCCCCGCTCATCAAAGCAAATTCGAAGGAACTGATTATAGGGATCGGCTCCAGCCAGGAGGGATGGTGACAACTCCCAATCAGAATAAAAACCATTCCAGTTCCCATTCCAATTCCTATTTATAGCTGTCCCAGATCCAAAGAAAGGAATGGCTTAATTATCCCATTCATAGGTGAAATGAATCCCTCAGTCATTGTTATTCAGACATATATTAGTAAATGTGTAGCGCTGAAACTATTAAAACCTGAGAATAATTCCAGGAAAGTGGGTATGAACTCCTGGAAAGGAGTGCAAAATCCAAAACGAGTACAATAAAGAGAGTCACCGCTCCAGGTGGGTCTACTATATGGTCACACGTGTAGAACAGGATACCAAGGGTGCTGGCAGTGCACTAGGCAAGCATAAAAGGTAGATGAAAGATGGATAGCCGCACTCCAAAAAAACGTCCAGGTTGTCTTTTATTCAAATAAATTATTTGAATAAAAGACAACCTGTACGGTTTTTTGGAGTGCAGCTACCCATCTTTAATCTACCTTTTATCCTGGAAAGGAGTGCAAACCTATGTACAAAGGATCAAATGTATGTGAAAAAAGGCAACCTTATTGGTACATTATGATCCAACTAGTCCAAAATAAATGCATACAGGTAGAGTGTTATCTAAAGTGCACATATAAGTGACAGTGTTTAGAACACACAGATAAGTAGTATTCATTCTTTATCGAGAATAACCACAACGTAATGAAAAGTGATAAGTTGTTATTCAGACGACATGAACAGGTGTAATGACTCCTCCAGGACCCCCCTAACATCTATATGCCTCCTCCATATCACCAGTTGCGGTGGAGGTTCAGTATAAATTAGGGATGCACCGATATATCGGTGCCGAAACATATCGGCCGAAAACAGCTGTTTTGGGCACATGCCGAAACAGCTGTAAAATTGCTGATAGGACTAGTGGCTGCAGAGCAGTAAAACACACTGAAACTGTCTCCACACGCTGCTAGCACACAGCCCCGCCTGCTCCTAACCCCACGCTGTGATAAACAGAAAGCTGTTCTAATGCTGAGATGTGCTCTGTCTATCACATCATGGGGTTAGGAGGAGGCGGGGCTGTGTGGAGACAGTTTCAGCATACGGGTGACGGTGAGTTGCTTTTCCTTCTAGCAGCCTTCCGTCCACCCCGTCCCCGTCCCCCCCACATACCTCCCTCCTGCTGGATATATCTTCGGGACTCTGTCCCCCCCCTCCTCTTCCCTCCGGCTGGCTATATGTTCAGGACTCTGTCCCCCCCCCCCCTCCTCCCTCCGGCTGGCTATATGTTTGGGACTCTGTCCCCCCTCCTCCTCCCCCCCCGGCTGCCTAGTCTGGCTTCTGTGACTGTCCCTGACGCCAATCCACTCCTGAGGTGACAGGGTTAATAAAGAGAATCTGTCACTTCCAATTGTGTAAAAAAAAATAAGAAATAATAATTCAATGAATAAAATAAGTAATTAAAAAAGTAAAGAATAAGAAAAATAATATTAAAGATAAGAAAATTATACAAAAAAAAGTAAAACGACAAGCTTAAAAAAAAAGTGATAAAGTAATAAAAAAAAAAAGAAACAAAAGGCAGGCAATTGGGGGCACAGTGAGGCGGCAATTGGGGGCACAGTGCGGCGGCTATTGGGGGCACAGTGAGGCGGCAATTGGGGGCACAGTGAGTGTATGTTTTAACATGCAATTATTTAAAAAAAAAAAAAGTTATTTTCGGTTTCGGTTTCGGCCTGACATTTTTTTTTATTTCGGTTTTGTTTCGGTTCTAAAATTTCCCTTTCGGTGCACCTCTAGTATAAATAGCATCCTCCTCCCACCAAGCCATAAATAAGTTCCGCAGGCTAGGGGCAAACTTGGCACCCATAGCTACGCCAGTCTTTTTAAAATAAAAATTGTCCCCAAACCATAAATAATTATGCTCCATGGTGAATTTCAAAAGCTCCAAAATGAATAAGGGACAGAGTCTGTTTTGGCCAGGTAATATTCTTCCACTTGATTGCCCTTAGATTGTGGGATATACTATATATATATATATATATATATATATATATATATATATATCCGAAAAGCCGAAAAGCCGCGGAACACCCTGTAAAAGTCTATGGGAGAAATCTAAAGTGCTAATCTTAAAAGCTTATATGCAAGTTATTGTCAAAAAAAGTGTTTGGGGACCCGGGTCCTGCCCCAGTGGACTTGTATCAATGCAAAAAAAAGTATTAAAAACTGAAGTTTTTTCGGGAGCAGTGATTTTAACAATGCTTAAAGTGAAACAATTAAAGTGAAATATTCCTTTCAATTTCATACCTAGGGGGTGTTTATAGCCTGTAAAGCAGCGCTTGTTTCCCATGCTTAGAACTTTACCTGCACAAAGTGTCATTTCTGAAGGGAAAAAAGTCATTTAAAATCACTTGCGGCTATAATGAATTGTCGGCTCCCAGCAATACAGAGAAAGGGCATTGAAAGTCATTGATAAAAAAAAAAAATATGTGGGGGTCCCCCCAAATTCAATTACCAGGCCCTTGAAAAAAAAATTATGTGGTGTTTCCCCCAAATATCCATACCAGACCCTTCAGGTCTGGTATGGATTTTAAGGGGAACTCCATCCCAAATTGAAAAAAAAATGGCGTGGAGTTCACCCCAAAAATCCATACCAGACCCTTTATCCGAGCACGCAACCTGGCTGGCCACAGGAAAAGAGGGGGGACAAGAGAGTGCCCCCCTCCTGAACCATACCAGGCCATATGCCCTCAACATGGGGAGGATGCTTTGGGGGTCTGTGACCCCTCAAAGCATCATGTCCCCATGTTGATGGGGACAAGGGCCTCATCCCCACAACCCTTGCCCGGTGGTTGTGGGGGACTGCGGGCGTGGGGCTAATCGGAATCTGGAAGACCCCTTTAACAAAGGGGACCCCCAGATCCTGGCCCCCCCTATGTGAATTGGTAATGGGGTACATTGTACCCCTACCATATCAGAAAGAAAGTGTACCAAATTGTAAAAAAACACAGACACCATTGGGAAAGTCCTTTATTAAAAATAAAAAAATAAAAATAAAAAAAGATTCCAGCAGGTGGTAATCCACTCTCAGTCTTCACTCATCCTTATCCTGTCTCACCCTGTCTCCACCGGAGACACCCCGGGAATGATGCGGTGGGAGCCAGTGACAGCTCTTATGTAGCTGAGGGCCCCGTCCCCTCTGATGTAACGCAGGTTTCCCGTTGCATCAGAGGGGGGCGTGGTCACCCGCATGTCACTGGGAAAGCCTGGGTTTCCCCTTGCATCAGAGTGGGACGGGTCACGTGACGAGTGGCCCCGCCCTCAGCTAAATACGAGCTGTCACTGCATCATTCCCGGGGTGTCTCCGGTGGAGACAGGATGCTCTGCCCTGGATATCTCATCGCTGGATCCTGAACCTGGATGAAGAGGAGATCATCTCATCGGTGGACCCTGGAGAGGAGAGCATCCATCGCAGGGTACCGACAGCGTTGGTGCGGAGACCGAGAGTGGATTACCACCGCTGGAATCTTTTTTTTTTTTTTTTTTATAAAACACTCCCAATGGTGTCTGTGTGTGTTTTTTTTTACAATTTGTTACACTTTCTTTGTGAAATGGTAGGGGTACAATGTACCCCATTACCAATTCACATAAGGGGGGGGGTGGCGAATACATATGCACATGCCAATTATCATTTTTTTAATTCTGAAAAATTGTTTTATGTATATATTTTTCTAATTTTACTTAACAAACTTAGACTATTGTGTTCTGATCCATCACATATAATTCAGATTAAAAAAAACATTGAACTAAAGGCTGTAAGGGGGGTGAATACTTTTGCAAGGCACTGTATACTCTGGGATTACACTAGTTATTATGTTATGTACGCCACCATAGTTGTCTGGCATGCTTGTCTTGTCCCTGTGGATGCACTTTGGACTGGCTGCCTTTGGGATATATGAGACGTAGTGCCTTATTATTAACTACCGTATATTGTGTTTAATATATATCTATACTGTATTGTATTTTATTTATGTTTTCTCTTCCACATTTGTTAGTCATTTTGATGCTCCTGAAGAAGCACAAGCTGCGTAACATGTAGAGCCAAGACCAAGTCTACATTAATTTAATGCAATATAGCCGCACTCTTGGATCCACTGCCACAATGGATTGATATTCTCATCTTCCAGATTCCATGTAATTGTAAATCGGTTATATACAGTTGTAGTATTCTAACTAGTATTTGATTCATCCATGTTGATTTGAATATATATTTTTTCTGTTTATAATAAAATTATATTTTTGTACATTTCTGTCTGGTCATGCCTAAAAAGTCAAAGCCTTTTTCTCAAATTTCTCCTCAAGCCTATCAGTGCCCATCAGTGCTGCATATTAGTGCCTCATCATCAGTGTCCATCAGTGCCACCTCATCAGTGCCGCCTCATCAATGCTCGTCAGTGAAGGAGAAAACCTACTTATTTACAACATTTTATGACAGAAGCAAAGACAAACCTTTTTTTTTTTTTAGCAAAAAAAAAACAGTGGTGATTAAAATACCACCAACATAAATCTCTATTTGTGGGAACAAAATAATACAAATTGGGTACAGTGTTGCATGACCATGCAATTTTCTGCTAATTTGATATTGGATATGGATGACTTTCAGGGAACAGAATGGGAAGAATTTTATAAATATTGAAAATTGAGTATTGTCCGTGATACTTTTTATGTCCCCATCTTCAAGGTCCAAGCAGTACAATTACCTCAAGTATAAATATTGAAGAAACTGTTTTCTTTTTAATAAAGATTGTAATTTTTATATGTTTTATTGTATTAATTTTTTGGTTGCCCTAACAATCCCAAAAGAGAAGATCTAAAATTTCTTGTCAGTATGACAGGGATGATGGCAACCAAACCCCCAGTCATATGAACCCCCTGTTTTACTCTTATGTACCTTGTGGACAGGGCTGGCGCTAGCGCAAGGCAAGTTTGGCACTTGCCTTACGGCGCCAGCGCCGGCCAAGGGACAGGGCGGAATTTCAGCGGCGGCCGCCCGATCGAGAGAACTCAGATCAGCAGTTCACCCAGGCGCCACGAAGGTGGAGGCGCTCAAGCGCCAGAGTGCTCCACTCCGCTCCCTCCTTCTCCGTCTGAGGCCGCGGCGCGGTATTTACTTTTTTAAATCCTCCTCCACGATCCACCCGGGCGGCGCAGCTGCACACTGTCCTCTCCAGCTGCCGCCCGGGTGGGGTTTGTCCTGAGGGGGGGAGGTTTGTGGTGGCCTCTGTGACTGCACTAGTGGAGGGGTCTGTGCTAATGGGGGTGGTGTCTGTAATAATGGGGGATGGCTTGTGGGGGGGCTCTGTACTAATGGGGGATGGCTTGTGGGGGGGGCCTGTATAATGGGGGACTCTGTACTAATGGGGGATGGCTTGTGGGGGGTCTGTATAATAGGGGACTCTGTACTAATGGGGGATGGCTTGTGGGGGGGGTCTGTATAATGGGGGACTCTGTACTAATGGGGGATGGCTTGTGGGGGGGGTCTGTATAAATGGGCGATGGCTTGTGGGGGGGTCTTTAATAATGAGGGATGGCTTGTGGGGGGCTCTTTACTAATGGAGGCGGGAGGTTTGCTCACCACACAGGCTGGACACACGCCCGCAGAGCCGCCACTGTGACTTACAGGACTTCAGAAACAGGTAAGGGGGATCTGTAGAGAATGCCACCAGCTATAGAGGACTACAAATCCTAGCAATAGTACATTATACAGCGCAATGCAGAATAACACCATCTATGCTATCTTTCTCTGTAAAAGATAAATAAGTTAAATGATCACTTTAAGCATCATAACCGTTAAAGCTTAATGGAGCACAGATATAATGTATGGTGTGTGTGTGCGCCGGGGGGGCTGTCAAAATGCACCTTCGCCTTAGTTGACAAAAATCCTTGCACCGGCCCTGCTTGTGGAGACATGTAATCAGTATTCTAGAAGTAACAAGGACTAAGTAACTTTTTTCTTGGTTGTCAATGATGAACATATTGTAACTGTAGTACCCTCTAGTATGTGATACTAGTAATAATAAAGTAGGCAAAATATACTCTGGCCAGGAATAACCTAAGTCACTAAATTGGGCTATTAGAGGCCAGGGCTGGATGACTCATCTTGGCATCTCTCTCTGGTGCCTCCCCTTGGTCTGGAAGTTTGAAGAACCTTCTAGAACTGGAGAGTGGGGGGTTAGGAGGGGCTGCCATGAATATTTGTGGGACCATGCCAGCAGGGTGGTCAGGTGGAAGATGGAGATACAGTGTTAAGAAAGCTGTCAGCAGCCCTGAGGAGTATGCCCTGGCCGAGGGGGGGGGGTGTCCTGCCTTGGGCTAGGGCTTGGGTGCTAGAAGGATCCTGCCAAAGACACAAGAGAGGAGCATTCCTGGAGGCACAGGAGCAAAGAGAGGACAGAGTAAGTAATTCAACTGCCACTTGTAGCCAGTCTCCCTTGCAAACAGCGGTGGGCTTAACTCTTCTACCTTTTCACCTGGGAGCTCTCCAGAGAGCCAGCAGGGTGGACTGGTGTAGAGGGAGACAGTCAGATTGTCTGGTATTGCCTGAGTAGGTGGTGCTGGGATTAGTGACCACAAAGGACATGGAAGGAAAAGTTACATGCTGTGTCTCTCCACATGTGCTACTGTTAAGGGACTGTGAGTTCCTGTCTGTATTGAGCCACTACTGAACTGACAAGGAATCTGTCAATTCACCCTGATCCTAAAGTGTGAACCAGCAGAGGCTGAGTGTAGAGAAGCAAAGTATGTGCAGGAGGAAGGTTGAACAGATGTCTTTATATACCTGTATAGGAAATTGTCCCTGAAGTTTGCTGAAGTCAGGTGGGCATCCAATAAGCCCTATCCATATCCAAGTTGTTAACCCCTTAATAAACTAAACAAAAACAAAAAACAAAGCTATGAACTATTCCTTGACTTTGTGTGGCTTTTACATTTTACCCCAAAAAGTGCAAATTTAATTATGAGAGAAATGTCAGCATTGAAACAGGCTGGAAGTCTTTAAACCATATATGGCTGTGTTTGTATATTGTTTCAGTCTATAAGGTAGGTCTGCTGGGCCCTATGTAATAATATATACTAAATGATATGTTTGTCTTCTATAATAAACATACCACAAACTGTATTACAGACAAATATCCCAATTTGTGTCCTGAGGAAGCAGGCACTGACTCGAGAAAAGCATTGAATGGGATACCCCAAAGTCTATCTGCTCACAACTATGGAAGCATGGACTGTATAGAAAATCTCTATTGGGGATGAGCTTCGAGTTCGAGTTGAACTCATGTTCGACTCAAGCATTGCCTGTTTGCCCGATCGCTGAACAGCAAACAATTTGGGGTGTTCGCGGCAAATTCAAAAAGCTGCAGAACACCCTGTAAAAGTCTATGGGAGAAATCTAAAGTGGTAATTTTAAAGGCTTATATGCAAGTTATTGTCATAAAAAGTGTTTGGGGACCCTAGTCCCGGGGGACGTGTATCAATGCAATTTTTTTTTAAAAACAGAATTTTTTTCGGGATCAGTGATTTTATTAATGCTTGAAGTGAAACAATAAAAGTGAAATATTCCTTTAAATTTTGTACCTGGGGTGTGTGTATAGTATGCCTGTAAAGTAGCGTTTGTTTCCCGTGTTTAGAACTGTCCCTGCACAAAATGTAATTTCTGAAGGAAAGAAAGTCATTTAAAAGTACTTGCGGCTGTAATGAATTGTCGGCTCCCGGCAATACAGAGAAAAGTCATTGAAAGTCATTGATACAAAAAAAAATGCGTGTGGGTCCCCCCAAAATTCAATTATCAGGCCCTTCAGGTCTGGTATGGATTTTAAGGGGAACTCCACGCCAAATTCCGGAAGACCCCTTTAACAAAGGGGACCCCCAGATCCCGCCCCCTACAGTATGTGAATTAATAAGGGGTATATTGTACCCCTACCATTTCACAAAGAAAGTGTAAAAAATTTAAAAAAACACACAGACACATTTGGGATAAGTCCTTTATTAAAAAAAAAAAAGATTCCAGCGGTGGTAATCCACTCTCGAACTCCTCTCTAGCGCTGTCGGTATCCTGCGATGGATGATCTCCTCTCCAGGCTCTAGCGATGATGTCCAGCGCAGCGAGGAACAGCATCCTGTCTCCACCGGAGACACTCCGGGAATGACCTTGTGGCAGCCTGACAGGTCTTCACTGAGGACACACACAGCTTTGGAGATTGCCTGCTGTGTCTTACTTTTTATACTTGGGATATTCACCATACTCAGGTATTTGCTATATCCACTTCATTATATTTAGGCACACTTGCATCTCATACACATAGCTCTTTCCTTGAACTTATTGATTATTTTTATCTTTTTTGTTTGTTTTACTTTTTGATATCTTGGATTCCTCCACACTAAGTTCACCCCTTTCTTCTCTCTTCCTCCCTCTCTCTCATCTTATCACTTGCTATTACCCTTTTGTTATCCTATGTTTTTCATCATTTCCAGGTCTCCACCATCCTGGACCCAGGCCCTTTACTGAGACATATACATCCTTATGCCAATATTCATTAATTGTACTTTACTATTTTAGATATCTGACAAACATTTATAGCCTATACTCTTATATGGATTAACAAAGGTTTCTAGCGACACATCACTACACACACACTCACAGTTCACCTCTCTCTTCCATCCTGTCCTCTGCTAGTATCCCCCTGATATCTCATGTTTCTAACCATCTTGCTACCATTTTTGGCCTAGGCCTTGCAGTCATAATTCTATACTAATATTGATTGATACTACTTTACTACTTTAGATATCTGACAAAACATATATAACTTATGTTCACAGCCTATACTTTTTATGGACTATGAGGTCTCTATGGGTACATCACTATATCTATGCCATGCCTGCTCTCCGTTTGGCCCCTGGAGAGGTCCCCGTTTTGACTAAGCCCCCCTCAGCTCCCGGGTGAGGCACCTGCTGCTGCCGTCTTGGGGCCGCATATTTGTTGCCATGGTCAAGCTCAGTGGTGAGTATGGGGACTTACAACCCCTTCTGCCCTGTGCCTTTACAACGAATACTATGCCAGATTGCAGAACATATACTTTTTCATCCTACAGTGGGCCAGATTCACAGCGGAGATACGACGGAGTATCTCAGATACTCTGTCGTATCTCTCAGAGTATCTATGCGACTGATTCATAGAATCAGTTACGCATAGATAGCCCTTAGATCCGACAGGTGTAATTGTTTTACACTGTTGGATCTTAGGATGCAATACCACGGCCGCCGCTGGGTGGAGTTTGCGTCGTATTCCAGCGTCGGGTATGCAAATTAGCAGTTACGGCGATCCACGACGGATTTTCGCATTCGGTACGTCGTCGCTAGTATAGTTTTCCGTCGCAATTTTAGGTGTCGTTTGACCTGCCCTAACTTTAGACAGCACACGTATGTGCTGTTTAAAGTATGGCCGTCGTTCCCGCGTTTAAATTTGTAAAAAAATTTGTCTTGCGTAAAACGTCCGGGAATACGAAAGTACGCTACGCACGTCGCACGTCGTCGCCGTTCGAAAAAATGGCGTCACTTCGCGCAAAGCACGGCGGGAATTTTAAAAGGGAGCATGCGCAGTAGGTCTGGCGCGGGAGCGCGCCTAATTTAAATGGGACATGCCCCTTTGAATTACGCGTGCTTACGCCGGAGGCTGCCAGCGTAAGTTTTCACACAAGTGCTTGGTGAATCAGGCACTTGCGCTGAAAACTTGCGGCGGTGTAACGTATCTACGATACATTACGCCGCCGCAATTCTACGTGAATCTCGCCCAGTGTTACACACCCCTGAAGAGCGAGCTGGATCTTGCGAAGCTAGGCTAGTTGGGTAGTATGATGCCCATGTACTCTGTCCACTATTATACTTGTGTATTAATATTTACTGTCTATGTATTGTTTCAATTAGTGTTGCTCACGAATATTCGTATTGCGAATATTCGGCTCTATTATGGCATATTCGAGTATTCGCGATATATTTCGAATTTCGCAATGAATATTCGCAATTCCGAATATTCGCATTTTTTCAATTTTATTTTTAATACAGATCACATCCTATCGACGTCTAAAAGCATTGCTGGTATGATTAGAGACCCTGGGCCGAGTAGCTAAGCTGAGGCGATCCTTTTATGTTGCCGAATATAAAAAAAAAAAAATTGCGAATTTTCGCTAATGCGAATGCGAAAATGATTGCGAATTTTCGATAACTGTGGTAGGAGAACTCTGATTGTCTCTGATGCAAAAGGGGGGGGGGCTTTGTGTATGTTTCTGTTATGAATATTTGTATGTTTGATATTATTTTTTTTTGTAAGAAGGAAAAAATTGCGCATACCTTAAAAAAAGGGGAGAATACAGCAGCAACTCAAAAATGTTATACAACATAAATTAATACAAGACAGAAAATGGAGTCGCTCTATAAGAATAAAAAATATGTCTAGTGACAAGACATGTGGGCAAATTATAAAATAAGCAAGCGCAAATAACTTGTGAAATACACAGTGAAACAAATATATAAAGAAATATAGTCCCAATAATAGAAAAATAATCTTTCATAAAAATGTCTTTGATATGTGAAGTGAAAAAAAGTCCAAAGCATGCAGCATGAACGTGTTCAATCTTCAAGGTGTTTGATTGACAAACGGCTGTGACAGATGGATAGAGTAAAGAATCACCACCAATGCAAAACACTTTTTATTTTCTATTGTAAAATATCACGAATATTCTGAGCCAATCAGAGTGCTCCTTCCGCATTTGCCGAATATTCACAATTATTTTGTATTGTAAAATATCAAGAATATTCTGAGCCAATCAGAGTGCTCCTTCCGCATTTGCCGAATATTCGCAATTATTTTGTATTGTAAAATATCAAGAATATTCTGAGCCAATCAGAGTGCTCCTTCCGCATTTGCCGAATATTCGCAATTATTTTGTATTGTAAAATATCACGAATATTCTGAGCCAATCAGAGTGCTCCTACCGCAGTTATCGAAAATTCGCAATTATTTTCGCATTCGCAGTAGCGAAAATTCGCAATCATTTAATTTCGATAAAATATCACGAATATTCGAATTTAGCGAATATATCTCGAATATTCGACTATATATTCGAGATATATCGCGAAATCGAATATGGCGTATTCTGCTCAACACTAGTTTCAATTGGCAATTGTTGGTGTTATGTATGTAACATTTTTACTCTACGCATGTAAACAATTTTACTTGAATAAATTATATACTATACAATTACTGTTATTTTTACTGGCGGAAACGTCACCCACTTCATTTAAATACCAGTGGCGAATCCTTTTGTTTTGACTTTATGTAACAGGGATAGAAGTGTGTCACTGGGGACACCAGACCTCTTTCTTCGTATATGTAGATGAGGACGGGGCCACCCGTCACATGACCCCTCTGACGCAAGGGGAAACCTGGGCTTTCCCAGTGACGTGACGGGTGACCCCGCCCCCCTCTGATTAAATGGGAAACCTGCGTTACATCAGAGGGGGGGGTGGGCTCACCTGTCAGGTCACTGGGAAAGCCCAGGGGTTCCCCTTGCGTCAGAGGCGGGCGGGGTCACGTGACGGGTGGCCCCCATCCTCAGCTACATAAGACCTGTCATGAGGGCATGTGGCCTGATATCGGTTCAGGGGGGGGCTCTCTCGTTCCCCCTCTTTTCCTGCAGCCTGCCAGGTTGCGTGCTCGGATAAAGGGTCTGGTATGAATTTTTGGCGGGGACTCCATGCCAATTATTTTTAAAAATTTGGCCTGGAGTTCCCCTTAAAATCCATACCAGACCTGAAGAGCCTGGTAATTGAATTTGGGGGGCCCCGTGCATTTTATTTTATTTTTTTTATCAATGACTTTTCTCTGTATTGCGGGGAGCCGTCAAAATTTATTACAGCCGCGAGTATTTTTAAATTACTTTTTTTCCTTCAGAAATTACATTTGTGCAGGGACAGTTCTAAGCACGGGAAACAAGCGCTACTTTACAGGCATGAATGACCCATGAATAAGTCACGTGACGAGTGACGATACGCGTGGGGGAGGAGTTTGAGTGACGGGACGCACGGAGGTGCCGGATGAGGAGCCCGACGAACTGAGCAGCATATGCACACACTACGTTGCAGCCTTAATACTACTGAGGATTCGTGAGTGATAGTCTGTGTATTATGAACGCCATTTCTCTATCCATACAGTATCACACTATTGGTCTCTTTCTTTTCTTTTTCTTCCCTGCATATTTTGAGTATTGAAAATCTGGAGGAAAGCACACTTTAATCTAACTGTTTGATTGTGATTCCACGGCTGAAAATCATCAAGTCATTTAACCCATACCAAGTGGATGTGTGGTTTAGGAAGGTGTTGCTGAGCTGTTTTTTAATTGCAGCGTCAATGGAACTATATAGTAGTACTTAAATTATGGGATTTATTGTCTTTATATATTGAATCCTTTTCTCCAGTATTTTGTTGGTGTGTTTGATATTCCACATGATCAGTTGATTCAGCGCATCATATATACATACATTTTGCTTTTTGGTTTGGTTCACCGTTATGATTGCAGCTTTATCATTTATTTATTGATTGTGCACTATAATTAATTATTATTAGTAGCGCTGTAGCACCCATATATATATATATATATATATATATATATATATATATTTTTTTTGCACTTTACAGGCATACTATACACACCCCCCAGGTACAAAATTTAAAGGAATATTTCACTTTTATTGTTTCACTTTAAGCATTATTAAAATCACTGCTTCCGAAAAAATTGCAGTTTTTAAAACTTCTTTTTGCATTGATACATGTCACCTGGGGAAGCACCCGGGTCCCCAAACACTTTTTATGACAATAACTTGCATATAAGCCTTTAAAATTAGTACTTTAGATTTTTCATGCTCGTGTCCCATACACTTTAACGGTGTTCGGATGTTCGAACAAATGTATTATCTGTTCGCATTTTCTGATGCAAACCAAACTGGGGGGGTGTTCGGCCTATCCCTAATCTCTATATTACAATGTATCTTGTTGGGGTATGTGGGGTGAACTGAATACATGTGTCATATACAGTATGGATGAACAATCATGAAAAATGTGTTTTGTTAATATATATCTTTAAATCTTTAGACCTCAAATGTCGGCAGGCTGTCCATGTGCATCCTCCCGTTCTCGTACCGCCAATGTGCCCTCTGGTTCTTCAGACTCAGCTGATCACAGAGCAAGGTAAAGGGCCAATCACAGCGGCCCTTTACCATGTGATCAGCTGTCAGACAATAACAGTTAATCACAGGTGAAAACAGAAGACGGTTACTGATTTTTTTCTTCATGGTGTCAACATGAAAAAAAGAATAAAGCCGGTAACCAGCTTCTGTTAGAGGGACACCGGTCCCCCAAGTGTCAAACAGTGCTGCTAATCAGTGCCCTCCAGTGCCATCTATCAGTGCCCATCAGTATTGCTAATCAGTGCCCACCAGTGCCACCTATCAGTGCCCATCAGTGCTGCCAATCAGTGCCCATCAGTGCCACCTATCAGTGCTGCCATAAGTGCTCATCAGTGCCACCTATCAGTGCCCATCAGTGCCCATCAGTGCAACCTATCAGTGGCCATCAGTGAAGGAGAAAAATTACCTGTTTGAAAAAAAAAATAACAACATATGAAAAAAGGTTTTGTTTTTCAAAATGTTCGATATTTTTTTGGTTTGTTTAGCAAAAAATGAAAAATTCAGTTATGATTTAATACTGCCAAAAGAAAGTTCCCTTTGTGTAAAAAAAAATTATAAAAAAAAAAAAAATTATAAAAAATAAATGTATGTGCAACCTTGCATGACTGCGCAATTGTCATTCAAATTGTGCTGAAAGCTGGAAATTGGCCTGGTCTAGAAAGGGGGTATAAGTGCCCAGTAAGAAAGTGGTTAATGTTATAAAATAAATAGGATTAGTTGATTTTATGTATAAGGCCGGGTACTAACGAGCAAACATGTACGATGAAACCGGTCCGTCGGACCGTTTTCACCGTACATGTCTGCCAGAGGGCTTCTGTACGATGGCTGTACTAACCATCGTACAGAAGTCCGTGCGTAAACAATACGCGGGGCGTGTCCGCGTCGTCGCCGCGACGATGACGCGGCGACGTGGGTGGGCCTGCCATTTAAAGGCTTCCACGCATGCGTCGAAGTCATTCGACGCATGCGAGGGGCGGCGGGCGCTCGGACATGTACGGTAGGTCTGTACTGACGACCGAACATGTCCGAGCGGGCAGGATTCCAGCGGACGGTTTTAAAACATGTCCAGGAATATTTGTCTGCTGGGAAAAGGCCCGGCGGGCAAATGTTTGCTGGAATTCGGCCCGCTCGCGCCTACACACGACCGAACATGTATGCTGAAACTGGTCCGCGGGCCAGTTTCAGCATACATGTTTGGTCGTGTGTACAGGGGCCTAAGTGTCATCACATTGGTACCTCAAAAGTCCTCTAGTTTTCGTATGTACTAGGATTATTATATGCTGATCATTTTGGGATGTGGTCCTTCTATAAATAAATGTATAGGTGGATTTGATGAACCTTCTTTAGAAATTTCCTTCATCTAAAAGTTGGCTAATCCATTACATAATGGAGCTGACTAACACTAATTCCCTCAAATAGTTCTCCTTTGCTTGGTCCTATTTTGAGATTAAAAAAAAAAAAATTTCCAATAAGTTTATATTGAGGAGAGATTTAACATTTTATTGTCTTACTTTTTCAAATGTCTTATCATTTTATGTTGCTTTTTTGAAGAGAAAACATGTGTGGGAAAAATAATCCAAAATAAGAGGTAGTGCATTTGCTTACTAAGAGCAGTATACGGATAAACCACTAGGAAGTGCTGTTTACCCATATTATATCTCTTCTATTTTTTTCTTCTATAAGCAATGCAAATGTATACACATTATAATTCAGTACATTTACATTAACTACCATAAGTTTCAGTTCTTTGCAGGTTCACTTTTGTAAGCAGTGGAATGTATTTTTATTTTTTATTTTAAAATAATGATATCCAATTTTTTTGAAAATGATACAGCTGCATTTATTTGCAGCCCATTATTAAATCCTCCTCCAGCACCAGGTTTTGCTATTTATGTAATTTATTTATTTATTGTTTCAATATAATATCAGCTACATTTAAACATGCTATCAATTTAAAACTAATCTGAGTTAGACTGGTATTGCATTTTTTTTTCTTTAAAGTTTTTTTTATAGGTTTTAAGACAAATTAAACATTTGTATCATCACATTAGTATGCAAAGATTACCCTATTTTTTTTACAGTGTCAATTAATTTAACATTTTTAATACAAATTTTTTTTACAGAAAAATACAGAAAAATATTAATGACTTTACTAGACAGTGGCCCGGATTCAGAAAAGAGATACGCTGTCGTATCTCTGAGTGTGGTCGGTCGTGTCTATGCGCCTGATTCAGAGAATCAGTTACGCATAGATATTCCTAAGATCCGACAGGTGTAAGTGTCTTACACCGTCGTATCTTAGGCTGCAATTTCAGGCTGGCCGATAGGTGGCGCTTCCGTATTTTTACACAAGGAATATGCAAATTAGTATTTACGCCGATTCAGAGACAAACGACCCACCCGGCGCTTTTTTTTACGTTGTTTGCGTTCGGGTTTTTCCGGCGTATAGTTACCCCTGCTATATGAGGCGTAGCTAATGTTTAGTATGGCCGACGTTCCCGTGCCGAGTTTTGAATTTTTTACGTCGTTTGCGTAAGTCGTTCGTGAATACGGCTGGATGTAATTTACATTCACGTCGAAAGCATGACGATTTTCCGACGTCATTTGGAGCATGCGCACTGGGATTCAGTCGCGGCCGGCCAATGCGCAGTTAATTCGGCGCGGGGACGCGCATGATTTAAATGATTAACGCCCCCTACCTGCCGAATTTGAATTCCGACGGGTGATTTACGCTACGCCGCCTCAACTTTACAGGCAAGTGCTTTGTGAATAAAGCTCTTGCCTGAAAAACTTGCGCCGGCGTAACGTAAATGACATACGTTACGCCAATATAAATATCCGCTCTCCTACCTGAATCTGGCCCTGTGAATGTAAGTGTGATGCTAGGTATAATATGGAAGTGGCATGGAACAAAATCTTAATTTACTGTATTATATCCTCAAATACAAATAACTAACACTTTTACTAAAGGTAAATAGACTGTGCACTCTCATTGCATTTTATCATAAACCTCATAAATGAGACTGACACCTTTTTACAGACATAGGGGCGGATTTACTAAAGGCAAATAGGCTAGGCACTTTGCAGGTGTAGTTGCATTAATTTTCCCCATAGCTTAGTAAATACGGTAAAGCTCAGCTAATTTCCATTATCCAAGCATGTACAAGCAAAATGCTGTTTTATTTTCCGTGCACCTGATTGGATATTCTTCAGGCTGGGTTCACACTAAAATTGGATGCGGCTCACAGCAGGGGCCCGGTGCGTCCCTGTTCTCCATTTCAGGGACACATCAGGCCCACATTTTTGCCTGAATTCAGGCCTGAGCCAAAGACGCACAGGATCCCTGTGCAATCCACTCTGCAGCCACCACTGAGATTTGTGATCCAGCTCCAATTTGCATGTGAACCCAGCCTTACAAAGTGAAGATTTGCCACATTTACTAAGCTCTTAAAGCTCTTACATTACTTTAAATAGAACAAAATGCTACATACACAAACTATGTATTCTCCCACTTCAAATGGGTATGCCTAGGGAAGCAAAACAGCATAAAATTAATGTGTATATGGGGATAAATAACCCAATGTCACCACAAAGAGCCTGGCAAGGAAAGAGCTTGGATGGAGAGGGATCATATAATTCCGCCATACAAGCTGGCACGTCTGTCCATCGGTAGTCGCCGCAGCTATAAATAGTGTCATTCGGATGACCCGCACATGCGCAGAAGAATGACCAGGCGTAATGACATCATCGTGACCCCGCCGCATAATGATGACGCGTAGTCATCAATAGTAAACATAGCTTTGTTCCCAAGGACATGATGTATACTGCGCATGGGCACAAAAAAGCACTGACACAAGTCTGAGTGCAATGTATTCAAAGGGCAAATCCAGGAATTTGAGCCAAAGTAACATGCCACATCCAGAAAAAAGGACAGACACCGGGCATAATATTGCAAAAATAGCTTTACAAGGGTAATAATAAAAGAAAGACAGTTTGTCTACTTGGACAGAGGACAAAAATGATCAATGTCCCTAGAACAGGTAAAAATGCTCGACCAATCAACACACTTTAAATGAAAAATTATATGACTGGCATATTATTGAAAAAAATGTACCGTAAATGGGCGGGGCCCATGGGCTTGAGCCCAGTCAAGCCCAAAGGTAAGTCCTGCCCAGCCCCCAATAATAACAAAAACACACATAGGGGCAGATCCACATAGATCTGCACCCACGCAGCGTATCTGAGATACGCTACGCCGCTGTAACTTACCCGGCTTTGGTTTAAATCCAGAAAGAATTTGCGCCGTAAGTTACGGCGGCGTAGTGTATCTCTTGCGGCGTAACGGCGCGGAATTCAAATGCGGCGAGTAGGGGGCGTGTTTCATTTAAATGAAGCGCGTCCCAGCGCCGAACGAACTGCGCATGCGCCGTCCCTAAATTTCCCGCCGTGCATTGCGCTAAACGACGTCGCAAGGACTTGGTTTTGCCCCATTCACGGACGACTTATGCAAACGAAATAAAATGTTTTCAAATTCGACGCGGGAACGACGGCCATACTTAACATTGCGTACGCCACCAAATAGCAGCTTTAACTATACGCCGAAAAAAACGAACGGAAACGACGTAAAAGAATGCGATGGCCGCTCGTACGTTCGTGGATCGTCGGAAATAGCTAATTTGCATACTCGACGCGGATTACAATGGGAACGCCACCCAGCGGACGCCGAAGAATTGCATCTACGATCCGAAGGCGTACGAAGACGTACGCCTGTCGGATCTAACCCAGATGCAGTCGTATCTTGTTTTGAGAATTCAAAACAAACATACGACGCTGGAAATTTGAAATAGATACGCCGGTGTACTTTCTTTGTGGATCTGCCCCCAACTCTACAGATATTGCAAATTAATATTCGCCTGCAAAGTCCGCACATTTTTTTTGACTTGGTCAATCCTTGAATATATATTTTGGATGTTGAGGGTCTTCCCTACTTACTGCAAATTAAAATATTGTGTCGCTTCTGTAATGGGAAACTTTAATGGTTTTAGTTCAATTTCTTTTTAAGTTTACACATTTATGAACAGATGTCCTACATCTGTTTTGTGCTTTGTATATGAGCGAGGAAGAGAGAGACAGAGGTAAGAGTGTACTGTATATACCGACACATTCTGTTCTGTGTAAATTGAGAGATGAGCAGTTGAGCTGTAAGTAGTGTTGCTCACGAATATTCGTATTGCGAATATTCGGCTCGAATATGGCATATTCGAGTATTCGCGAATATCTCGAATTTCGCGGTCAATATTCGCTATTCCGAATATTCGGATTTTTTCAATTTTATTTTTAGAACAGATCACATCCTAGTGATCTCCATCGACGTCTAAAAGCATTGCTGGTATGATTAGAGACCTTGGGCCGAGTAGCTGAAGCGATCATTTTATATTGCCGAATATTCGCAATGCGAATATTCGGCAATAGGAATATTGCGCGATTATTTTCTCCGCCCTTCTTTTGCATCAGAGCCAATCAGATTTCTCCTACCACAGTTGTCGAAATTCCGCAATCAATTTCGCATTCGCATTTTGCGAAATTTCGATAAAATATCACGAATATTCTGAGCCAATCAGAGTGCTCCTACCGCAGTTGTCGAAATTTCTCAATTATTTTCGCATTCGCAATAGCGAAATTTCGCAAACATTTCATTTCGATAAAATATCACGAATATTCGAATTTAGCGAATATTTCTCGAATATTCGGCTATATATTCGTGATATATCGCGAAATCGAATATGGCGTATTCTGCTCAACACTAGCTGTAAGCAAGAATGACTTGTCTGGCAAACTTGTGAAAAGAAGCCCAGTGATACATAAGCTGACTGAAAATGAACATACACATTTTAATATACAATATTTCTTAGCTACTTGAATTAAAAAAATAAGAAATATATTAACAGGATGTTTATTTTTTTACATTTTGAACATAACAAATGTAGAAAAAAATACATGCTTTAACACTATACAAATATCCTTATGTACCTTCCCATCAAATATTAAAGATTGCTATCCTATGGAATTTTAAAACACAATGCCAACACAATTTATGACATTCCTATCATGTTGGACTAATGTTTTCTGTTGCTGTGTACTAACTATATTGATCCCTGCTTTATTTCTAGCTATGTTTAATTGAATGCAGTAAGAATATTTTGAATATTTTTGTTTGTATTTTTTTTTTTATCAATCCGCAGCATTTTTTTTGTGTAGTAGGAGCATGCAGTGCATCACAAAACTTCTGAGCAGTTCCCAATTTCATTCTTATCAAAACGATTTGCCATATTCAGCCTTGAAAGACATTTCACTTTCAGCTAAGGCGCATTAATAGAGATATGTTTGGCCTGTCAGTCAAATGTCAGTTTGTTCTCACCAATGATATGCTAAGACTGATGGTAAGACTGCATCAAGTCACTGCTACTTAATTCCTACCAGGGTATTTGATACTTAGTAATTTATATGTTGATCTATGAAGGCTCCCAGGATGTCATAAATTCTCAAGGCAGGAAGAACTATAAATACATCTTCTTACAGTACAAGCAATCTGCTGACTTGCACTCTTGTGGTGGGCTTCCAAATATAATCTTACCTGACTGATCAGATATATGCTTGGTCTCTGATTATTAGAAAACCATATTCTGTCATGCTGTGGTATCTTAAACAGCATAAATTGTAACCGTGATGTTCAAACACTTTTACCTGGACTTCAAGTGTCCTTGAGCTCTAATAATAAAATCCTACAAAAAAAAAAAAAAATACATAGTATTATGGATAGACCAGCTCCGTGCTTATGTACAATTTTGCTCATAAGTTTACATACCCTGGCCGAATTTATGATTTCCTGGCCATTTTTCAGAGAATATGAATGATAACACAAAAACTTTTCTTTCACTCATAGTTATTGTTTTACTGAAGCCATTTATTATCAATCGACCGTGTTTACTCTTTTTAAATCATCATGACAAAAGAAACTACCCAAATTACCCTGATCAAAAGTTTACATACACTGGTAATTTTGGCCTGATAACATGCACACAAGTTGATACAAAGGGGATTGAATGGCTATTAAAGGTAACCATCCTCACCTGTGATCTGTTTGCTTATAATTAGTGTGTGTGTATGAAAAGTCAATGGCCCAGATTCAAGAAGCAATTGCGCCTGTGTAACCATAGGTCCCGACGCGTGTTCGTTCCCCTGATGAAGTCACGTGATGTGACGAACACGCGTCGGGACTCAGAGCACTAACCGGGAGCAGTACCGAACGAACGGCAGACGAGCGCGGTGCTCGTGGATACACGATCGCCACCCTACTGCTCCATGTGAGTTTTTTATCGATTGTTTTTAGTTTTTATTAAAGTCGCTGTACAGTTTTATGCTATGTGCATCTTCCCCTTCCTCCTTCCCCTGCCTCCTTCACCCTGACACGAGCGGACGGCTTCACACAAGCTAAAGAGGCAAAGTGTTGGCAGTGAGAAGTACTAGGAAACGAGTTCGGCACTCGTGGAGATATGCACTCTTTCCCTACACACTGTGTAAGTTGTGTAAGTGGATACTTAACCTGCTACCTTGCAAACTGAACCCCTCTCCCCACAGTTATATGAGTGATAGGAGGATAAGGCTACAGCTTTTCTGTTATTCTTTTTCATATGTATGACCAACCATTGAGAACTGGCAGCAAGATACCTACCCAATAGGAAAACTGGTAATGTGTTTGATCTTGAATGTCAGCTGGAAGGTAAGCTGCACGAGTCACTGAGGTGTGGGCTGCATGCTTTTTGGATCTGTCTGGACTGCACATCTTCATCTATGCAGAATCTGGAACTTTTTCCATTTTCAACCATTTATTTTTTCACTGCTGCATCAGTTCTAGTGTGGAACTGTGGTCTTTTCTTCTTGTTTTGCACCTATCCAGGATTTTGCGTTCATGTTTTAAGTTTTGACTTTCACATACATGTTTTTTGCTTCTCACTGAAGACTCACACTGTGTTATACAGTCCAGCTAGGACCGTACCTATTTAAACACTGTTTTTCAGGTTATTTCATTTGTGTCTGCATCACCTGTCACTCCCCAGGCCCAATCAGCCCGCTCAATTCACCTTCCCTTCATTCACTCACCCGGCCAAGCCATATCACAGCACAGACAATTATCACTTGTTACATGCAGGTGAATCGCTGATGTTTTGGGGATGTGTGAGCTACAAAGGCACAGGAAATTTGGTCAAAATTGATGGCAAGATGAATGCAGTATGTTATCAAAAAATTTTGGAGGAACATTTGCATTCATCAGCCAGGAAGCTGCGCATGGGACGTACTTGGACATTCCAACATGACAATGATCCAAAACACAAGGCCAATTCGACCTGTCATTGGCTACAGCAAAATAAAGTGAAGGTTTTAGAGTGGTCATTTCATCTCCTGGAAGGAAAAGGTAAGTGAACCAACAATGCACTAGCTTAAAGAAACCTATTTAGAAAATAAAAAACAAACCTTTACAAACCTTTTAAGGGGATGCGATTGTTGTTCTAAAGCAAGCCATAGATTATGCAATTTTCTTTACTTTCACCAGAGGTGGAAGAATAGAAAATTGCTTGATGCCCCTATCACAACAGCCAGTGTTGATGGAGTAATCCCTCCTGTATCGCTATTGTAGTCTTCCCTGTTGGCAGAAAACAATGATCTCTGTCGGCCAACAGTGATTACATGAACACAAATCTGACAGGTTATTTATACTGAAGTTGATCAATGGAGCGACTTCAGTACAACCAGTCTGTCTATAGGTGGATCAAATCTTGACCAGCTTCTCAGCTTTAGTGTAGTTTTTTTTTGGATTATTCATAAGCAAATTTGGGTGCTAAAAGGTCTGCAAACTTTTTATAATACAAAGCGGTCAGACCATCTGGGCCTGGACCTTTGTGAGGTTTCAAAATTTCTATAGTGCCTAAGACTTCCTCAATGGTAATTGGCCTGTCCAATGAGTTGCAGTGTCACAACTTTAGCACCGGGTGGGAGAGTCCAAATATCCTGAAGATAAAGTAACCTTTTCTTATTAAACCTGCACGAGAGGCAGGCATGGATGTAGGGGGTTTCTAGTAAATGATACTATCTTCAAATTCAGAAATTCAATCGCTGTCTTACAAATTATTATGTTTATAAATTCTTTATTTATTTAAACAAAGGTAAAACAGAACAGACAGAAAGTGCCGGTTCACACAGGGGCAACACGACTTCCAGCGTGACTTTGCGAGACGACTTCAGCGTGTCTTGGAGCGACTTATAACGCGACTTCAAGTTGCCTCCAGGACAGTCGACTTTGGCTGTGGCCAATTAAACAATAATTATCTCTGTGGGAGGGAGGGGTTTGCCTGAGAAAACTATTTTCTCTTCCTGTAAAGTTGCTTCAGTTAAGACACTGGTCCGACTTTGGAGGCAACTTTCATTGAAATCTATGGGTACAAGTTGCCTACAAGTTGCCTTGAAGTAGTACAGGAACCTTTTCTGAAGTCGGAGCGACTTCTGTAGTGTACATTAAGACGGCTCCCATTCACTTCAATGGAATTTCTCATGTCGCGCGACTTTGGGCGACACAAGTCGGATCCCTAGCCGCTGTAGTGTGAACCGGCACTTACAGGCAGAGCAACTCAGTGGCTTTAGATTTATGCAAACAGGGTATACCTTAGTATAAATAAATACTTTATATGTATTCCACTTACACTGTTCTACTCTAAATTTTCATAATTTCCTCCTGTTAAATAAATAATGCAGCAATTTTAATCAACTTATCAAATAACTTATTGAATTCCAACTCATTGCCCCTCAACTTGACTTGCACATCATGGATATACTTTTTCCAGAGGCCCACCCCCACCCCAAACGTATGCCTATTACACCACCACTTTCTCCCAATAACCAAGGTGTAGGCATACATAAGCTGGGGCACAGAAGCCCACATAGTAATTCTGCTTACTTGCTGGTAGAAATGCCCACCACATTTTAAATAATTGTTCTCCAAAATATTTTTTAATAGATCTAAGATAAACTCATTTTACTTTATAGTGCTGTAGCTGGGCAGTACAATTGAAGGACTTATTTGTAATCTCAGCCTATTCTGTGTGGTACAGTGCCTTGAAAAAGTATTCATACCCCTTGAAATTTTCCACATTTTGTCATGTTGCAACCAAAAATGTAAATGTATTTTATTGGGATTTTATGTCATAGACCAACACAAAGTGGCATATAATTGTGAAAAGTGTGGCGTGCATTTGTATTCAGCCCCCTTTACTGTAATACCCCTAACTAAAATCTAGTGGAACCAATTGTCTTCAGAAGTCACCTAACTACATACAGCTGTTCTGTAAAGCCCTTAGAGGTTTGTTAGAGAACCTTAGTGAACAAAAAGCATCTTGAAGGCTAAGCAACACACCAGACAGGTCAGGGATAAAGAAGTGAAAAAGTTTAAAGCAGGGTTAGGTTATACAAAATATCCCCAGCTTTGAACATCTCATAAAGCACAGTTCAATCCATCATCTGCAAATGAAGAGTATGGTACAATCCATCCATCATCTGCAAATGAAGAGTATGGTACAACTGCAAACCTACCCAGACATTGCCGTCCACCTAAACTGACAGGCTGGGCAAGGAAAACATTGTTTAGAGAAGCAGCTCAGATTAATCTATCCACAGGACAACTATTAGTCACACACTCCACAAATCTGGCCTTCGTGGAAGAGTGGCAAGAAGAAAGCCATTGTTGAAAGAAAGCCATAAGAAATCCCATGTGCAGTTTGCGAGAAGTCATGTGGGGGACACAGCAAACATGTGGAAGAAGGTGCTCTGGTCAGATAAGACCAAAATTTAACTTTTTGCCCTAAAAGCAAAACGCTATTTGTGGTGGTGGTCCATAGATACACTATATTGTCAATGGTATTAGGATGCCTGCCTTTACATGCCGATTAACTTTAATGGCATCCCAGTCTTAGTCCATAGGGTTTAATAATAAACTAGTCCACCCTTTGCAGCTATAACAGTCTCAACTCCTCTTGGAAGACTGTCCACAAGGTTTAGAAATGTTTGATCATTTTTCCAGAAGCACATTTGTGAGGTCAGGCACTGATGCTGGACGAGAAGACCTGGCTGGCAGTCTCTGCTCTAAATCATCCCAAAGGTGTTCTATTGGGTTGAGGTCAGGACTCTGTGCAGGCCAGTCAAGTTCCTCCACCCCAAACTTGCTCATCCATGTCTTTTTTGGATCTTGCTTTGTGCACTGATGTGCAGTCATGTTGGAACAGGCAGGAGCCATCCCCAAACTGTTCCCACAACGTTGGGAGCATGAAATTGTCCAAAATGTCTTGGCATGCTGACACATTAAGAGTTCCCTTCACTGGAACTAAGGGTCCAAGCCCAACACCTAAAAAACAACCCTACACCATAATCCCCCCTCCACCAAATGATTTGGAGGGGTGGCCCAATACTTTTGCAATATAGTGCGGATGAGCAAGTTTGGGGTGGAGGAACTTGACTGGCCTGCAGAGAGTCCGGACCTAAACCTTGTGGACAGCCTTCCCAGAATAGTTGAAGCAGTTATAGCTGCAAAGGGTGGGCCAACTCATCATTGAACCCTACTGACTAAGACAGGGATGCCATTAAATTTCATGTGTGTGAAAAAAAACAGGTGTCCCAATACTTTTGACAATATAGCGTATATCAGATTCAAGGACTTGCTGCAGGGAAAAATAAAAGCAAGGGAAATCATAACTGGCTGACATTATTATTGAGTTCATTTTTAAAAAGTGTACAGAGATATATAAAATAACAAGCATGTTATCCAAATAAAGATTACTGTTGTTTTGTACACCAATCTCCTTGTAAAAACAGGGGATGTTAACACAATCTATACTGCAGAAATTAAGAGCCCGAATGTTGTTTGTTAGACTGATAAATATGTGGAAATGCTGAATATGAGAAAAGTTTTTAAGATGAAAATAGCAAGTTTGAATGTTGAAAACTAATAAGCAATTCAAGATGAAAAAAGAACCTAAACACCATTCTCAACTAGCCAGAGAGATTGGAATGTAATCTACTGTGATTGTTATGTTGGGGACAGTAAATGATGGAGACAGGGAAGAAATTACACATTCTGTTTTAGTCAAGCTTTACACTGTGAAAACATTTCGAAAAGGATATGGTTGCAATTCAATCAGTACTATATGGCAGGAGAGATGAGAGATCTAGACAGAAAGAACAGATCTGCATAGGACTGGCTTGCACAAAATATTGAATTTTAAAAGTTAGCATGGTCCAGATCAAGAAAGAGCAAAGAAACACAAAAAAAACACAAAAAACAATGGCTACTATTGCAGCAATCCAGGTGAGAACGGCAGAATGGCACGGCTGGGCATATGGACGTACAGGTACGTCACCTTTTAAGAAGCCCAGCCGTGGGTCGCGAGCGCGGCCGCCGGTGCGCTCCCGACCCGGTCCTGTGCTCCATGACTGTGCCCGCGGGACCCGTAGACCCGATCGCCACCGAAGTCCTGCGATCGGGTCACAGAGAGGAAGTACGGGGAGAGGTAAGTGTAAACAAACATCTCCCCGTGCTTCCTAGTGTGACTGCCACTGATCATCTGTTCCCTGTCATAGGGAACGACAATCAGTGACATCACACGCCCAGCCACGCCCCCCTACAGTAAGAAACACAAATTAGGTCACACTTAACCCCTTTAGCACCCCCTACAGGTTAACCCCTTCACTGCCAGTGTCATTTTCACATTAATCAGTGCATTTTTATAGCACTTTTCGTTGTGAAAAAGACAATGGTCCCAAAAATTTGTCAAAAGTGTCCGATGTGTCCCCCATAATGGCGCAGTCAAGAAAAAAATCACTGATTGCCGCCATTACTAGTAAAAAAAAAATTATGAATAAAAATGCCATAAAGCTATCCCCTATTTTGTAAACACTCTAACTTTTGCACAAACCAATCAATAAACACTTATTGCGATTTTCTTTACCAAAAATATGTAGAAGAATACGTATCGGCCTAAACTGAGGAAAAAAAAAAAATTTTTATATATTTTTGGGGGATATTTATTATAGCAAAAAGTAAAAAATGTTGAATTTTTTTTTTAATTGTAGCTCTATTTTTGTTTATAGTGCAAAAAATAAAAACCGCAGAGGTGATCAAATACCACCAAAAGAAAGCTCTATTTGTGGGAAAAAAGGACGTCAATTTTGTTTGGGAGCTACATCGCACGACCGCACAATTGTCAGTTAAAGCGACGCAGTGCTGAATCTCAAAAAGGGGCCTGGTCCTTTACCTGCATAGTGGTCCGGGTCTTAAGTGGTTAATAAATCACTATTTCCAAACATACTGGGGTAAAAAAAGAGCTGTGTTAAACAACACGCTTAAATTGAACTTCAGGCAAGCATAAAAGTCCACAATTGAAGTATATACAGTATATAGGTGTAGTTTTATTAAAATAGTTTTTTTTTGGGGACTTTAACTACTTCCCACCCTGCGGCCGACTATATACGGCTGCAAGGTGGCTCTCATCTGCCGGGAGGCTGTCTATATATACGGCCTCCGGCCGCTCGCCACTGGGGGGCGCGCGCGCCTGCCCCGTGCCTGCCGGCCCCGATGTCCGCCAGGCACCCGCGATCGGCAGTCACAGAGCCAGGGACGTACATAGGGACAACCATCGGTCACCTCCCCTAGTCAGTACCCCTCCCCCACAGTAAGAATCACTCCCAGGGTACATATTTAACCCCTTGATGCCCCCAAGCGTTAACCCCTTACCTACCAGTCACATTTATACAGTAACCAGTGCATTTTTATAGCACTGTGAATGGTCTCAAAAATGTGTCAAAAGTGTCCGATTTATCTGTCCGCCGTAATATCGCAGTTGTGACAAAAATCGCAGATCGCCGCCATTACTAGTAAAAAAAATTAAATAATAAAAAAAAAAGTAATAATTATATCCCCTATTTTGTAGGTGTTATAATGTTTGCGCAAACCAATCACTATACGCTTATTGTGATTTTTTTTTTTTTACCAAAAATATGTAGAAGAATACGTATCAGACTAAAGTGAAAAAAAAAATATATATATTTTTTAAATGGGATATTTATTATAGCAAAAACTAAAAAATAAATATTGTGTTTTTTTTTCAAAATTGTCGCTCTATTTTTGTTTATAGTGCAAAAAATAAAACCCGCACAGGTGATCAAATACCACCAAAAGAAAGCTATATTTGTTGGAAAAAAAAGGACGCCAATTTTGTTTTGGAGCCACGTCGCACGTCCGCGCAATTGTCATTCAAATCGTGACAGTACTGAAAGCTGAAATTTCGCCTGGGCAGGAAAGGGGTATATGTGCCCAGTAAGCAAGTGGTTAAATGAGGCAATGACCTTAGTCATATGCTTCCATCCATATCTATATGAGAAAATGAAAAAAGTGGTGGGACTTTATTTGAAGTAGAAAAAAATGGACAATAATTTTATTTATACATACATATTGTAACCTGGGGGATAGGTAGCAGGTACAAAAGCTCCCTGGGATGAGCAGGCACAGATACCAAGTCCATGGGATAAGTGACAAACAGTGGGGTGTTTATTGGTGCTATATACAAAGTCCTATTTACAGGGGCTGTACAGTGTGCAGGAAAAACAAACAGAACAAAAATAGTTAAACAAAAACCTAGCCATGTCTCGGCACTAACTATACAATATTACAAGCCCTCACTACCAGGCTGAACAAGCCTACAGCTTGTCAGCTTCCACATCAATACTGCTTAACAGTTGTGTTTACCAACCTCCTTGCTCTCACAGACCAACACTATCTGTGTTTCCCAGGGCAGAGCAAAGGCTGTCTGCTCAGGAGAGCTTAAATGGACCTGGGAGAGAGGAACACCTGCACTGGATCAGAGCTACCTGAACGTATAAGAGAGGAGCCTGGGAAAGGTATAAACCCTGAACAGGACTTTCCCAGGCTCTCTCTGGGAAGCTCTGCTACAATATATATATATCTGTATATGTCAAGGTATAAAACAGTAATATTTAATAATGGTAAGTGTCCCAGTAAATTTAATATACAGTATCTTACAAAAGTGAGTACACCCCTGACATTTTTGTAAATATTTTAATACATTTTTAACGTGATAACACTGAAGAAATCACACTTTGCTACAATGTAAAATCGTGAGTGTACAGCTTGTATAACAGTGTACATTTTCTGTCCCCTGAAAATAACTCAACACGCAGCCACTAATGTCTAAACCGCTGGCAACAAAAGTAAGTACCCTCCCAGGTGAAAATGTCCAAATTGGGCCTAATAAGCCATTAATGTCTAAAGCTGTACACTTACTACTTTATATTGTAGCAAAGTGTAATTTCTTCAGTGTTGTCACATAAAAAGTTATAATAAAATATTTACAAAAATGTGAGGGGTGTACTCACTTTTGTGGAATACTGTATATATATATACACACAAACATATCACATGATACCATAACACAGTTGCAATTGGTTGTAAATCAGAAACCAAAAGGCTCTCTAATCCATGACAATGATAATTTGATACTTTATATAAAGATTACATAATTGGGGATTATTTAAACAAATGATTCATTTATATGAAAATGCAGAGGAAATTTGTACAACATCTAAATAGCTTGACATGTTTTGTGGATTTTATCCACTCTTCGGGAGCAGGCACGTGGTGAATATCTGTAATGAAATGCATCATTTCCTATATAGTCTGACATTATGAAAAAAGAAGAAACCAAAAACAAAAAAGATAGGATGAGGATATTGAGGGTATGGTACTGTGAGCTAGGAGCCCACCGGGGGCATTATTTTTGGGAATTGTGGCAATGTGATCTGTGACAGCAGCCCAACACAAGGCAACAACAGTGGACAGATATCCATGAAAAAGTGATCCCTGTAAGTGATCAGGGATATTACCAAAAAAATCTCTGGAGGGCTTCTGTGGAAAATGTTTTTACTTTAGACTAAAATATATATAAATATTTTGTGAATTGCAAAGCTCTTGCTCGTGCTTGTTGGACCACTGCATAAAGAACTTTGCTTACCCACAGAACAAGTGCCCTACTCTACAGCATGCTGGCAGAGGACAGACTTTTCTACTTTGCTGTACTATTTTGTAAAGAAAATTAGTTGTAAGACTCTGCACATCATTTGTTTAGTTTTAAAAGATATTTAGCTAATTTAATCTGGAAGTTCAATTGATTTGAAAGATTTTTTTAAACTTCATTCATTGAGAGGTATAAGGAGACTGTCATTGCTGACCTACTTCTGCAAATGTCAGTTTTATAATGATATTTGCAATAACACAGAAGAATTTCATGATGTGCCTATAAATCATAAAGTGCCTAAGGAATTCAGAAAATAGACTAAAGTGTATATATATATATATATATATATATATATATATATATATATATATATATATATATATTACCTTGTTATTGAATACTATTATAGCAGAATCATTAAAGGAGAAAAAAAATAGAAACACAGCCCACACATGCATTGATTTTTATTCTGAAGAGATTGTTTGATCATATTTGAGAGTCATTTCTTTTGATGGTTTGGTTCAATTAAAATTCTTACAGACCCAGGTAAAATACATTTTCTTTAGATTTTCCAAAAAAATTTTTTTTCCGGATTGTTAATAACTAAATAGAAAAAAAGTGTTTGATTACAGCACATACCACAACAACGGTTTCAAGCCAAAAAAGTTTCCAAAAGTTAATCACTCACTATAAACGGGCACCATGGTTGGTGACAACTGTGTCAACATTGCCCAACATTACCTCAGAGCACATGCTCACTTATTTTAACATGTTTTAAGCTTGCCCAAGTAAACATTTCTCAAAAAGGTATCTGGGGCCACAGGAAGTGGCGCGGCCCACCTGGCCAAAGTTGCAGACTACACGGAACCTCATCCGGAGGTAAAAGGGGACTCCAGTGACTTACTGGGTCCCCAGTTCTATTGAGAGGATCCCAGGCTGGGTGCCGTTCGTTCGGGGGGTCAGCTTGAGGGGAACCCGGAGGCAGGTTGTCCAACAGGGCTTGAACGAACCAATCGGGGATCTGGTGACCGGAATGCTGTCATCCGGTGACCTATTCTGAAAACCTACTGGGAGGATTCGCTCCATTCATCCATTTAGCTCACTTAAAGTTACTGGCCTGTGGCAGAGGCCCTAGAGCCAGGTCTGTGAGAGAGATCTGTTCCTCCCAGCAAATCTAAGTGACACCTCGGCTGCCAGGCTTGTGAGAGGGGTCTGTTCGGGGGCACTTCACCCACTCAGAAAGAGTGGCGACGAATCACAATTTGATACTACTGAGAGCAGGACTGCTCGGTTCGGTTCGGTTCCAGGCCTGATATCGCAAGGTTCTTCTTTTCTCTTCAACACCCTTTTTTCTTCCCAATTGATGTTGGCCGTGTTGGCCTGGAAATAAAGCATTGAAAAAACCCTTATTCACTGTCTGGACCTTCGCTCACTACTTTGATTCTACAACTGCACCCCTGGGCCACATCAAGGTAACTTTATATGCCGATCCCAACAACAAATCAGCGGCTCCTTTGGGGGTAGAGCTACACAGGAAATTGTGGATGGGGTAAAATAATTACCCTCTATGCCTGCTAGTGCATTTTTTCACCAATACAGTAAGACTTCACCATTGTTACCACTGCTATCCACAGTGACCACTGCAACCTGTCTAGGGATGATTAATTTTCTCATGTCACAGGCAGAGGTGCTAGACCCAAGCAATAGGCTGCAGATGGAATAGATAGTCACAGTTTGAATAATATGTGGCTTGCTGCCACCCATTTCTCCTCCTTCTGATCTGTTAAATGGTTGCATATAGCTGACGTATGCAAAGAAATGTTATCCTTAATCTTCTGTGTTGTTTCACCAAAATATAAATGGTCATAAAAAATATAAAACGGGTGCACTTAGAATCTGGCACAGCTGTGGATGGTAGCCAAATCAGCTTCTAACTTCAGCTTGTCCACTTAAACTTTGGCAATAAAACATGGACGCTGGTTGGTGTCTATGCAGAGTTGTACCAGATTTTGCACCCTTCAGTTTAGTAAATAACCCCCTATATGATATACTCAGAGTTGCAGGTAAAAAAACATTTTTTTTTTTATGATGACCCTTTATGATGATAGTAAACAGTCTTAAACATTGTTGCAAATTGATCCTGTAGGAAGCAGTTCAGTGTACAGATGTAATTCCCAGTATGACCACGGGAGGGCCTCCTTTTTCTTAGCAAGAGAGGATATATATATATATATATATATATATATAGGGTTGTAGGGTTGTAGAGTGGAAGTGGGTTTAGTCTGGATACCTGAATTGGAAGAGGAGAGTTGGCCCTTGTGGGAAACTTGGGGTTTCCGGACTCAGATGAAGGCTGTCAAGAAATAGAGGTTTGCTCAGGCTCATCCAGAAATATAGCAGAAGGGTGGCAGTCCTACAGTAAGGCAAGAGGAGACATCACTATGTGTGAACATATGATGGCTGACAGTGAGTTGTACTGAAGAAGTTAACTGCACTGAAGATGTTTGACTTTCCCTTGCTATTCAGTAAAGAAAATAAAAAAGACTATTTGAACTGGACTTTTTGAAATACCTGTGAAATCATAATTAGAGTGAGCCTCTGGATCCTAGTGGAGGGACAGAAGATGCTAGTGCTTTTACTATGAGTTTCAAGGATGTGAGGTACAACGACTTCCTCTGAGAGTGGGGGATCACATTAGTGTAGATTGGTTTCTGAAAATGACTAATGGTATCCAGGATGCTAAACATTGTATATATGTTCACTTAGCCCTGCCTACAGGCCTACATCTACCACTACAAGTTTATCATGAATAGAGGGAGACCTCTCATATGATATTGAAGATACATCTAAACTTTGTGACAAAAAGGAGATTCTCATTGCTAGAGGAGATTGTCATTGGTCAGTGCAGCCACATTGCCAGGGCTAACCAATGTGCACCCTCAATTGGGAGCAATATGCTGATATATAATCTCCAGCCATTATACCTTTTAGCATCCACCTCTATTGTATGACACTTAGTAATGGATGTAAGTTGGTATTATTTCAGAAGGCATCATTGGGTTGAACTGAGTTCATTTGTTGCTAAAATCTGTCCCAATTAGAAAAACAATAGGTGGCATTTCACTGTTTGCTTCTTCAGGAGAGTTGAGGTGATTTTTGTGATATAAATAAATATGATTATGAAATAGATGCATAAAACATCCAATAACTTAAATTTGAACAATATTAAACCACTTACATGCATCAAATGTACAGTATAACCAATTATACTGTGGGAGAAGAGGAGTGTTCCCTAGACATGTATATAAAGGCGTGTTGAGGCGCTTACTGAGAAACAATTACCAAAAGTGCTAAGTGCAAAAAATGTGCATAAAAAATCCAGTGAAATAAACACACATAATATACAGCAGTGAATCCGCTGACAAAAATAAAGTGCAAATAATGTGCAAATGCTCCTAAAATTAATAAATAAATACTTGATGCAATAATTGAAAATAGTTCTTCATGCAATATAGTGCAATTGTGAGTCTTTTGTGTAAATTAACCAGGTCCAATGTCCACAATGATTCCTGAAGTGTAGAGTGCTCACAATCCACAGCAAACCATCAGGTGCTCCACTCCAAGAAACCCTGTGTCCCCCAGCCTCTCACCTTAGCTGGCTTACAATCAAGCCTCCCAACAAATCACACTGGCAGCAGCTCCCAGTTTCAGTACAAACTTTTCCATGAACCAGTCTCGTTAAATCTCCACGCTGACGGCGTCTAGATAACTTTCAGCATAGGTAGATGGCCACCAGCGATAAAGGTAACGAAAGAATAGGTTCCATAATGTAATAGGTTTTAACATATAGTTTAATAGCAACGTAAAAACATCTCTATTAGTCCAAGATTATTCTACATAGAGAGGAAAGATTCGAGGTAGAGAGAAAAAATTAAACATTATAGAGACAGTGTTGGGGTAGACTATTCGTCATGAACGACGAAGATTCGACGAAGCAGCGAAAAACATACAAACAACTGTCATTGAAGGCTTATGGTGTCTGTCGAAAGTTCTAGGAAGATTCAACAAGCAGCTAAACTGTACGATGCCACAATCGTACATTTCCAGTCAAATTCTCGACCCATAGGCTATAGAGGAATTTTAATATTGATTGACTAGTAATAATAATTTATTACTAGTGTCATACAACATTAGAATTCTTCTATAGCTTGTAGGAAATGTATGATTGCGGCGTCGTACATTTTTGCTGCACCGTCAAATCTTCTTAGAACATTTGACAGACACCATAAGCCTTCAATGACAGATTCAACCTTAATTAATTTGGATTTTCAGACTAATGCATTTTTTAATGAAACAAAATAACTAAAAACTAATTTTCGGGAGTAACTAAATACATTTATTTTTCGGACAAAAACAAATTTCCAAAACAAAATATTTCAGTGTGCACATGTCTAGACTGTTCCCCTCTCAGTTATTTTGCCATACCACTGTTCTATACTGGGAGCTTTCCAGTCATATGACCATTGTGACAGCCAATCATGGTGGTCACATGATCATAAACCCTGCCCCGCCTCCCATCATCAGAAACCCCTTAAAGGGCCAGGAGGCGCTGGCACTAAGGGGTTAATAAAAGCAATAATATGAAGAAAATTGCAGGTAACCTTTGCAGCCAATCAAAAATCATCTTATAATTGATAAGAATACAGTATGTTGAAAGCAAATTGGTTAATTACACTTTCCTAATTTTCATTATTATTTTCATTACCTTATTAAATCGAGTTATTCTTATTATAAATAGTGGAAAAAATTGTAGAATATTTAATCATTTGTTAAATTTGAAACACTCTGACAGAAATCCAAATAAAAATAATATACTATATAAGCTTGTTTCTTAAGCTTCTGAATTAAGAATTATATTGAAGGGGAAGGGGAAGGAAGGGGGAAGATGCAAGTTTGGTCACTAGTTTAATAGGTGTCCTTAATAAAGGGTACCTATGGAGGGTCATCCGACAAATGGCGGTGCTGTTACTGTAACCTAATTAAGCATATAAATAAGTTGATGAAATGGATGAGTTGGGGGATAGGGAATAGTCTAAGAAAAGACTGTAGAGTTTAGGTAAGAGGGTTACTATTAGTAGCAGTAAATGACCAAAGCGCTTGATTTGAAATATATCAAAAGAAGTTTATTTAGCACAAATCTGGTGCAATTTGAAAGGTAATCAGATGTAAAAACCAACTAGTTTAAAAAGTTCCTTAACACATATAACAAGACTAACAAGACTCACTGGGACTACAAATAATGATCATAAACCCTGCCTCGCCTCCCATCATCAGAAACCCCTTAAAGGGCCAGGAGGCGCTGGCACTAAGGGGTTAATAAAAGCAAGAATATGAAGAAAATTGCAGGTAACCTTTGCAGCCAATCAAAAATCATCTTATAATTGATAAGAATACAGTATGTTGAAAGCAAATTGGTTAATTACACTTTCCTAATTTTCATTATTATTTTCATTACCTTATTAAATCGAGTTATTCTTATTATAAATAGTGGAATTTTTTTTAGAATATTTAATCATTTGTTAAATTTGAAACACTCTGACAGAAATCCAAATAAAAATAATATACTATATAAGCTTGTTTCTTAAGCTTCTGAATTAGCCTACAATTTATAGAAGTTGATGTTTTCCAAAGCAGTGATGAGGTACTGACAGCTGTGTGCTCCAGCAGGACAAAGAATGATTAGTGTGGAATTTCTAAGCATATCATCCTAGAAAGTCCATAAATCAAATTACAAAGCAAACACCTGAATACAGAATACAAATTTAAATATTCAAAACTCAACATGTCCAAACCTTCCACCTAGTGATGTTCTGGTTTTCTGCTTCTTATGTTTTATTACAAACTCCATGGGGCACAATGTTTACTAGAGCTTTGTTTTGAATGCAATTGTTGCAATTGTCTAGCTTTTTATTTAATCTTATGGCTTGTGTTTTGTTTGAGCATGGATAATTAAAATACATTATTACCCAAGAGCTAAATAGGACAAAACATATCATAAATTTTAGAAGCTTGTCACCCACTGGAAGTACCGTAGATAAGATCCAATTTGAGCAGGTTTCGGCAGACAGAAATTAGAATGATGACAAGAGTTAGTATTCCAAAAAGCGGTGGGCCGGATTCAGATATGAGATACGCCGTCGTATCTCTGAGTGCGGGCCGTCGTATCTATGCGACTGATTCAGAGAATCAGTTACGCATAGATTTCCCTAAGATCCGACCGGTGTAAGTGTCTTACACCGTCGTATCTTAGGCTGCATATTTACGCTGGCCGCTGGGTGGCGCTTCCGTATAGTTACGCGAGGAATATGCTAATTAGGTATATACGCCGATTCAGAAACGTACGTCCGGCCGGCGCATTTTTTTACGTTGTTTACGTTAGGCTTTTTTCGACGTATAGTTACCCCTGCTATATGAGGCGTAGCTAATGTTAAGTATGGACGTCGTTCCCGTGCCGAACTTTGAAAATTTTACGTTGTTTGCGTAAGTCGTTTGTGAATAGGGCTGGACGTCATTTATGTTCACGTCGAAACCAATACGCCCTTGCGGCGTACTTTGGAGCAATGCACACTGGGATATTCCACGGACGGCGCATGCGTCAAATACGTGGGGTCACAGTGAATTAGCATAAAACACGCCCACATCATCCCCATTTGAATTAGGCGGGCTTACGCCGCCACACATACCTTACGCTGCCGTAACTAAGGGCGCAAGTTCTTTCTGCATACGGAACTTGCGCCCTAAGTTACGGCGGCGTACCGTATCTGACATACGTTACGCCGCGCCGGCAGATACAGCAATGTATCTGAATCCGGCCTGGTATGTTCACTTATATCAGGAGTAGGCAACATTTGAGAGATAGAGCTCTACCTGGACAACATTGAAGAGATCACGTACAGAGGTCAGTAGTAGGTAGGGCAATATGCAGAGGTCTGTAGGATGTATGGCAGCGTACTGAGGTCAGTAGGATGAAGGGCAGCATACAGAAGTCAGTGTACAGAGGTCAGTAGAATGTAGGGCAGCATACAAAGGTCAGTAGGATTTAGGTCTGTGTACAGAGGTCAGTAGTATGTAGGGCAGTGTACAGAGGTCAGTCACATGTAGCGCAATGTACAGAGGTCAGTAATAGGTTATGGCAGTGTACAGAGGTCAGTAGGATGTAGGGCAGTGTATAGAGGTCATTAGAATGTAGGACAGTCTGCAGAGGTCAGTAGGATGTAGAGCGGTGTACAGAGATAGGACAGCCTACATAAGTCAGTAGTAGGTAGAGCAGTGTACAGAAGTCAGTAGTAGATAGAACTGGGGTCAGCAGGGCAAGGTATAGGGGAGGTCAGGAGAGCACAGTACTGAAAGGTCAGGAGGGTACAGTGGGATTAGGACAGCTGGGCATGGTGCTGGGGCATTAGAAGGGCTGGAGTTTCAGGAGGGCATGGTACTGGGGCATCAGGGGGCTGGCTGTCAGGAGGGCTTTAGGAGTGTTGGGTGTCAGAAGGGCTTTAGGGGGGCTGGTGTCAGGAGGGCATCAGGGGGGTGGGTGCCAGGAGGGCATCAGGGAGGTGGGTGTCAGGAGGGCATCAGAGGGTGGGTGTGCAGCAGGGAATCAGGGGGTGGGTTTGCAGAAGGGCATCATGGGGCTGGGTATCAGGGGGCATCAGGGGGTAGGTGTGCAGGAGAGCATCAGGGGGATGAGTGTCAGGAGGGTATCGAGGGGGTGGGTATCAGGAGGGCATCAGGGGGTGGGTGTGCAGTAGGGCATGAGGGGGTGGGTGTCAGGAGGGCTAGGGCATTAGGAGGGTTGGGTGTATGAAGAGTAGCGCAGGGAAGGTACAGTTGAAAACCTACATGTCATCAAGGCAATTTGCTCTCATCTTCAAACCTGGTTTCACCTACAAGGCCCTTAGATCGGCGGGAGGGAGGCCGGTGAGATGACCGCGGAACAGTAAGAGCTCTGTCAGTGGTCCACAGGTAGCTCGCGATCGAAGGGTTGCCAACCCCCGACTTACATATTTACTTGTATACTTATACTTTTACTAAATTGCAAAACTGAAAGCTACAATTTTCGTTTTTAGTTTTAGATAATAAAGATTATGGTTAAATCCACTGACTATTTTTTTTTTTATTATTCTGTCTGTTGAGGAAGTGAAATGTTCCAAAATGAGGGAAATACACTTTTACATATACAGTATGTCCTCAAAACAAAGGGCCCCCTTCCTAATTGGGTCAAATCAAAATTTGGGGGTTTTCCCTCTATTGCAATCCCAGGGGCAATGGTTATCAGGGCAACACAGCAAGAACACAGACAGCAATAAAAAATAAAAAAAACTTACAGAGCATTTACCTCTTTTACCTTATTACCCAAAATGCCTATAGCAAGTGTTGTCTGCACTAAAATCCTGACAATGGAGGGGCTCTAGTCTCGCTACAGATCATTTGCTTGCCCAGCTAACTCTGCCTCATCAGGTGTGGCCACTCTGGGGTGCTGCTGAGAGAGGTAAGCTGAGTAATTTATACTAATAAGATATGGAAACTCACGCTCAGCCACCTTTCGGAGTGAGACTGCTACACTATTTAATCTCCTGAACACGGGACTTACATAAATTAAAAATTAAAAATAAAATTGTGCTGTCTCTTTATCTATCAGGTGTTAAAACCAATGTTTGATAAAACATACAAATGATACACAAAATATCAAAAAATATCTTCATCATATGCAAAAAGCCAATTTATAATAATTTAATTAACACAGCATAAACCCAGGTGCTATGATATCAAATATCAACTAAGTGCAAAGGAAGTTCATAAATGAGTGACTAAAAATAATAGATCATATGTTCCAAAACATGATCTCTGAATAAAGTCTTATCTAAATAATTAGACAAAAAGTGCTCTGTGTTCAAAAACCATGAAACGTGCTTCAGTGGTTCAGAGTCAAAAGATGTGCTCCTTAGGACAAAGAGGCTGCTTACTGGATATGGGCTAAACATCCCCTAGTTCAGTTCGCACCAGAACTTTCGAACATCGCAAAAGTTCGGAGCCAAACAACGAACCCCATTAAAGTCTTTGGAACCCGAGCTAGAAAAATCAACAGTGCCCATTTTGAAGGCTTATATGCAAGGCATACAAAGGGTATGGGGGGTCTGAGTATTGCCCTGGGGGACATGTATCAATGCAAAAAAAGTTTTTAAAAAATATAATTTTTAAATGAACAGTGATTTCACCACTTAAGGACCGCCTCCTGCACATATACGTCAGCAGAATGGCATGGCTGCGCATAGGCACATACAGGTATGTCGCCTTTAAGAGCCCAGCCGTGGGTCGCGCGCGCACACGACCTGGTCCGAAGCTCCGTGACCACAGGACCCGTGGACCCGATCGCCGATGATCTTTTTTTGCACAAAGTTGTCACTAAATGATATATTGCTCACACATGCCATGGTTATATGTGGAATTGCACCCCAAAATACATTCTGCTGCTTCTCCTGAGTACGGGGATACCACATGTGTGAGACTTTTTGGGAGCTTAGCCGCGTACGGGACACCGAAAACCAATCACCACCTTCAAGATTTCTAAGGACATAAACTTTTGATTTCACACACACAAATCTTGAAGGCGGTGATTGCCATATAACCATGGCATGTGTGAGAAATATATCATTTAGTGACAACGTTTTGTAATTTTTATTTTATTTATTTTTTTGGTCATTATTCAATCACTTGGGGCAAAAAAAAATAATTATTCCATGGACTCAATATGCCTCTCAGCAAATAGCTTGGGGTGTCTTCTTTCCAAAATGGGGTCATTTGGGGGGGTTGTGTGCCATCTTGGCATTTTATGGCCTTCAAAACTATGATAGGTAGTGAGGAGTGAAATCAAAAATGTATGCCCTTAGAAATCTTGAAGGCGGTGCTTGGTTTTCGGGGCCCCGTACGCGGCTAGGCTCCCAAAAAGTCCCACACTTGTGGTATCCCCGTACTCAGGAGAAGCAGCAGAATGTATTTTGGGGTGCAATTCTACATATAACCATGGCATGTGTGAGCAATATATCATTTAGTGACAACTTTGTGCAAAAAAAATTCAGTTTGTCATATTCCCGCAACTTGTGTCAAAATATAAAATATTCAATGAACTCAACATCCCTCTCAGCAAATAGCTTGGGGTGTCTAATTTCCAAAATGGGGTCATTTGGTTTTTTTTTGTGCTATTTGGGCATTTTATAGCCTTCGAAACTGTGATAGGTAGTGAGGAGTGAAATCAAAAATGTACACCCTTAGAAAGCCTGAAGGCGGTGATTGGTTTTTGGGGTCCCGTACGCGGCTCCCAAAAGTCTCACACATGTGGTATCCCCGTACTCAGGAGAAGCAGCAGTATTTTGGGGTGTAATTTCACATATGGGGGGAGTATGCTTTGCGCGTGGGTGTAAGCGTTACTGGCACTAACTAGCTACCTAGCGGCACCAGCGATCAGAAAAATGATTGCTTAGTGACGCTGGCAATAAGGGGTGAAAGGGTTAACTCTAGGGGCAATGAGGTGTTAAAACCTTTATTAGAAAATGTATGGGGGTACCTATGCTATAAAAACCTAGCGGGCGAATCTCAAAAAATAACTAGCTACCTAGCGGCACTAATACAGCGATCAGAAAAACGATCGCTTAGTGACGCTGGCAATAGGGGGTAAAAGGGTTAACTCTAGGGGCAATCAGGGGTTAAAACCTTTATTAGAAAATGTATGGGGGTACCTAACGCTATAAAAACCTGGCGGGCGAACCTCAAAAAATAACTAGCTACCTAGCGGCACTAGCAACACTAATACAGCGATCAGAAAAACGATCGCTTAGTGACGCTGGCAATAGGGGGTGAAAGGGTTAACTCTAGGGGCAATCAGGGGTTAAAACCTTTATTAGAAAATGTATGGGGGTACCTAATAAAGGTTTTAACCCCTGATTGCTCCTAGAATTAACCCTTTCACCCCCTATTGCCAGTTTCACTAAGCGATCGTTTTTCTGATCGCTGTATTAGTGTCGCTAGTGCCGCTAGGTAGCCAGTTATTTTTTGAGGTTTGCCGCCATGTTTTTATAGCGTTAGGTACCCCCATAAATTTTCTAACGCTATAAAAACATGGCGCGAACCTCAAAAAATAACTAGCTACCTAGCGGCACGAGCGACACTAATACAGCAATCAGAAAAACGATCGCTTAGTGACGCTGGCAAAAGGGGGGTGAAAGGGTTAACTAGGGGGTGATCAAAGGGTTAAAACCTTTATTGGGGGGGTAGGGGGCTACCCTGGACCTAACACTAACTGCCTGACACACTGACACTAAATGCAGTGATCAGTAAATGATCACTGCTATTTAGTGACAGTGTGACAGGGGGGGGGGTGATCGGGGGGTGACTGGGGGGGGGATTTGTGTGCCTATGTGTACTGGTGTCAGTGTAGTGCTTGTGTACTCACTGTTGTGATGTCTCCTCTTCTCCGCCGGACGAAAATACCGGCGGGAGGAGCAGTGACATCACTTTCTCCTCTGCCTGTGTTTACAGTGCAGGCAGAGGAGGACGCGCATTGGCTGAGAGCGATCCGGAGGGGGCGGACAAAAATGAACTGCCGCCCCCTCATCCCGGATCGCTCCTGCAGCCACGGGAACCGCCGCAAGTACCGGGGGGGGCCCGATCGGACCCCCGACCCACGTCTAGGCAGGCACGTACAGGTACGTTGATGGGCCTGTCCGTGCCATTCTGCCGACGTAAATGTACATGCGGCGGTCCGGAAGTGGTTAATCACTTTAGACTAATGATTGGTAAGCTGGCTGCAATATATTACACTTTTGCTTTTAGGTTTAATACTGCTTTAAATGTGGGGCATGGGGGACTCACACTAACACACTCCATAGGACAAAATGCCAGTTTGGCAATATTATTATTATCATTTAGGATTCATATAGCATCAACAGTTTGTGCAGTGCTTTACAATATAAAGGGGGACAGTAAAATTACAATACAGTTCAGTACAGAAGGGACAGAAGCTCACAGAGCTTACAATCTAAAGGGATGGAGTGCTGGTACAAAAGGTAATGATTGCAGAGGATGATCTGATTGAGGTGACTTAAGTACAGGTGGAGGTGGGGAAGACTTCCCTGAATAAATGAGTTTTCAAGTATCACCTAAAGGCAGAGAGGGTAGGAGCTGTCCGGGCATACTGGGGCAGGGAGTTCCAGAGGATGCGAGAGGCTGTGGAAAAGTCCTGCAGGTGAACATGGGAGTAGGACAAGGGAGCTAGAGAGCAAGCTGTCTTAGGAGGAGTGGAGAGGACAATTTGGGCGATATCAATATCAAACTTTTGTCCCTAAGTAGTTAATTATATCCATATTGTACAGCTACCTACATTTTAAATTAACAATACTCCTTTTTTGATATGTTAACAGCTCAAGTAACACAAAAATCAGAAAAAATTTATATATCCTGGAATAGTTTTACATGTTGTAAGGGCAAGACATTTTATAATGGAAAACTTGATAACTTCAACACCCCCATTATGTCAAACGTCCAAAAATACTCAAAATGTACTGAGGCTGTACAAATCAACACACAGCAATTGTTCTTATAAAAGGAGGTAATATTTTGTTCAACACTTGTACAAGCAATACATTAATCACAGTTAATCCAGTAGTTCAGAAATAAAGAATGGTATTCTACAACATCAATAACGAAAACAAGGAACTTGAGTGTAGAGCCTTACTTGGGGAACGAGGAAGACGTGTACTCGTACTCCCGCTAATACCGCCGATACTAGAATACTTCCCCCCTCCCCCGCCGCCACCGCCGCCGCCACCAACGCCGCTACAACGTTAATCCCCGCGGCGCGGGGAACATTACAGACAGCTTTCGTTTGAATAGCTGTTTTCTCCGCCGCGCATAGGCACTCCCCCTTGGACGAATCTGTCCAATCGCGAGCAAGGGGGAGTGTCTATGCGCGGCAGGGAAAACAGCTGTTCAAACGAACGCTGTCTGTAATGTTCCTGCGCCGCGGTGATTAACAGTAGGTGGCTGCATATACAGGGGACATGGCTGCACATACAGGGGACATGGCTGGACATACGGGGGACATGGCTGGACATACGGGGGACATGGCTGGACATACGGGGGACATGGCTGGACATAGGGGGGACATGGCTGGACATACAGGGGACATGGCTGGACATACAGGGGACATGGCTGGACATACAGGGGACATGGCTGGACATACGGGGGACATGGCTGGACATACGGGGGACATGGCTGGACATAGGGGGGACATGGCTGGACATACAGGGGACATGGCTGGACATACAGGGGACATGGCTGGACATACAGGGGACATGGCTGGACATACAATAAATACAATAAATGATTTTTGGCAATTACAATGATTTTATACCGATTTTTAATCGAAAATTAGGGGTGCGCGTTATACACGTGTGCGCGTTATACTCGAATAAATACGGTAATTATGTAACCAACCTTTTCTAATGGGGTTAAAAACACATACACTACACCTTTAGTTCTTTTAATTTGATCTGTTTATTTTATCATGTAAATACAATAAAACTCTTTCTCTATAGCTGATTGAAGCACTCCTTGACTATACTTTGTAATGGTGTCAAGGTTTACATATTTTTATGTTATTTCCTTTTCTTTTATTTAACGTGATACAGTACCTGTTGTAAATATTTGCAAAACAAAAATAGTTTTAAACATGATTATTATACAGGATTTATATAGCTCTAACAGTTTGCATAAAGCGTTACAACAGTACAGTTGAAATACAATACAAGAGGGATCAGGGAGTCCTACTCATTAGAGCCTACAATCTAATGGAATGTCAAGTCATACAAAAGGGTAATAACTGTGAGGGATGAGCTTTTGGAGAAAGTAAAAGTACAGTTTATTAGTTAGAAGTCTCTCTAAAGACATTTTCAGGGATCATCTAAAGGCCATCTATACTGTGTACAGTGTATATATATATATATATATATATATATATATATATATATATATACACCCAGGGCCAGATTCACAAAAGAGATACGCCGTCGTATCTCTCAGAGTATCTATGCGACTGATTCATAGAATCAGTTCCGCATAGATAGCCCTAAGATCCGACAGGTGTAATTGACTTACACCGTCGGATCTTAGGATGCAATACCTCGGCCGCCGCTTGGTGGAGTTTGCGTTGTTTTCCTGAGTCGGGTATGCTAATGAGCATTTACGACGATCCACGACGGTTTTCACGTTCGTTACGTCGTCGCTAGTAATTTTTTCCCGTCGCAAATTTACACCTGCTTTAACATGGCTTAACTTTAGTCGAGCCATGTTAAAGTATGGCCGTCGTTCCTGGGTCGAATTTAATTTTTTTTTTGTTTTGGCGTAAGACGTCCGTGAATACGAATGGACGCTACGCATGTCGCCGTTCTAAAAAATGACGTCACATCGCGCAAAGCGCGGCGGGAATTTCTAAACTGAGCATGCGCAGTACGTCCGGCGCGGGAGCGCGCCAAATTTAAATGGTACACGCCCCATTTGAATTGGGTGGGCTTGTGCCGGACGTGTTTACGATACACCACCGCAAGTTTACAGGTAAGTGCTTTGTGGATCAGGCACTTACACTGAAAACTTGCGGCGGTGTAACGTAAACGGGTTACGTTGCGCCGCCGCAAATGTACGAGAATCTGGCCCCCTGTTCCAAATTATTATGCAAATTCTATTTTAGTGTCACAAAGATAAAATATTTTGTGTTTCAGTTTAACTCATGGATGGCATTGTGTCTCAGGGCTCTTTTGATCACTAAAAACAATCTCGTACACCTGTGATAATTAGAGGCCAGGTGAGCCCAATTAACCACTTGCTTACTGGGCACATATTTCAGCTTTCAGCACTGCGTTGCTTTAAATTAAAATTGCGCGGTCGTGCGACGTGCCTTCCAAACAAAATTTACGTCCTTTTTTTCCGACAAATAGAGATTTCTTTTGGTGGTATTTGATCACCTCTGCGGTTTTTATTTTTTGCGCTATAAACAAAAAAAAGAGCCACAATTTTGAAAAAAGCACAATATTTTTTACTTTTAGCTATAATAAATATCCAATTTTTTTAAAAATATATATATATATTTTTTACTCAGTTTAGGCCGATACATATTCTACATATTTTTGGTAAAAAAAAAAAATCGCAATAAGCGTATAGTGATTGGTTTGCGCAAAAGTTATAGTGGCTATAAAAAAAGGGGATAGAATTCTGACATTTTTTAAAATTATTTTTTAATTATTTTTTTTAGTAATACGGCGATCTGCGAATTTTTTTTCTGGACTGCGATATTGTGGTGGACACATCGGACACGTTTGACACATTTTTGAGACCATTCACATTAATACAGCGAACAGTGCTACAAATATGCATTGATTACTGTATAAATGTGACTGGCAGGGAAGGGGTTAACACTAGGGGCGAGGAAGGGGTTAAATGTGTATCCTGGGAGTGATTCTTACTGTGGGGGGAAGGGACTGACTGGGGAAGGGACATAGCATCTGTTTCCTCTCCCTGATAGGACCTGGAGCTCTGTGTTTACACACAGAGCTTCACGTCCCTGCTCTGTCATTGCCGATCGCGAGTACCTGGCGGACATCGCGGCCACCAGGCACGCGCATTGGCATCTCGGGGACGCGCCGCCGCCGGTGCACGCGCCCCCCCAGTGACTGGAGGACGCAAGGACTTCAAAAGACGGCCTCCCAGATTTATAGAGCCACCTGGAGGCCATATTTTGACTATGGCCCGGGTCTAAAGTAGTTAAAGGAAAAACTACTAAAGCAGGGTGTTCCACATAATTAAGCAGAGCACCATTTTCAAGCAATATGGGGAAGAAAAAGGATCTCTCTGGTGCCGAAAAGAGTGAAATAGTTCAATGCCTTGGATGAGGTATGAAAACATTAGATATTTCACGAAAACTCAAGCGTGATCATCGCACTATTAAGAGATTTGTGGCTGATTCCGAGCACAGACGGTTTTCGTGCAGATAAAGACACATTGAGGACGATTTCTGCCCGATCCATGCATCGGATCAAGAGAGCAGATGCTAAAACATCATTACATAGCAGCAAACAGATATTTGAAGCTGCTGGTGCCTCTGGAATCCCACGGACATCAAGGTGTAGAGTCCTCCAGAGTCTTGCAACTCTACATAAACCTTCCATTCGGCCACCTCTAACCAATGCTCACAAGCAGAAACGGCTGTATTGAGCAGAAAAATACATGAAGACTAATTTTCAAACAGTCCTGTTCACTGATGAGTGCCGTACAACCCTGGATGGTCCAGATGGATGGAGTAGTGGATGGTTGGTGGATGGCCACCCTGTTCCCACAAGGCTGCAACATCAGCAAGGTGACGGTGGAGTCATGTTTTGGACTGAAATCATGGGAAGAGAGCTAATCGGCTCCTTTAGGGTCCCTGAAGGTGTTAAGAAGACCTCTGCAAAGTGTACAGCGTTTCTGACTGACCACTTCCTTCCCTGGTACAGAAGGAAGAACTATGCTTTTCGTAATAAAATCATCTTCATGCATGACAATGCACCATCTTATGCTGCAAAGAATACCTCTGCTTCAATGGCTGCTATGGGGATAAAGGGAGAGAAAGTCATGGTGTGGCCTCCATCCTCCCCTGACCTCAATCCTATTGAGAACCTTTGGGGAATCCTCAAGCAAAAGATCTATGAGGGTGGGAGGCAGTTTACATCCAAACAGCAGCTCTGGGAGGCTATTCTGACATCTTGCAAACAAATTAAAGCAGAAACTGTCCAAAAACTCACAAGTTCAATGGATGCAAGACTTGTGAAGCTGCTATCAAATAAGGGGTCCTATGATAAAATGTAATGTGACCTGTTAAAAGGTTTAAAAAGTTAAAATGTTGTTCAAAGTTTGATTGAAATAGCTTTTGATTTCAGTAAATATGCTGCAAACACAACAAATGACCATTTTCAGTTCTTTCAAACCTTTAAAGTGTTTTAAAACTTACTATGCATAATAATTTGGAACAGTGCATTGTAAGTTTTTTTATTTTGAAAAAAATATATATATATCATTAGGAGGTTTGTTCATTAAAATTTGAATTGTACTCTTAATAGATGATAACATAAGAATTATGCTGACTGTTGTTTACATCAATTATTTAGGTAAATGAGAAAAATATCATTGTCATAATAATTTGGAACAGGGGGCTAGATTCAGAAAGAATTTACGTCGGCGTATCTATTGATATGCCGCGTAAATTCAAAGCTGCTTTCTGCATTCAGAAAGCAAGATACGCCAAAATTAGGCTAAGATCCGACTGGCGTAAGTCTCTTACGCCGTTGTATCTTAGTTTCATATTTACACTGGCCGCTAGGTGGCACTTCTGTCGTTTTACGCAAGGAATATGCTAATTAGGTAGATACGCCGATTCCGAAACGTATGTCCGCCCGGCGCATTTTTTTACGTCGTTTACGTTAGGCTTTTTCCGGCGTAAAGTTACCCCTGCTATATTAGGCATATCCTATGTTAAATATGGACGTCGTTCCCGCGTCAAATTTTGAACATTTTACGTCATTTGCGTAAGTCGTTCGCGAATAGGGCTGTACGTAAGTTACGTTCACGTCTAAAGCATTGACGATTTGCGGCGTAATTTCGAGCATGCGCACTGGGATTCTTTCACGAACGGCGCATGCGCTGTTCGTAAAAAACATCAAATACGTGGGGTCACATTTAATTTAAATAATTAAGCATTGACAATTTGCGGCGTAATTTCGAGCATGCGCACTGGGATTCTTTCACGAACGGCGCATGCGCCGTTTGTAAAAAACGTCAAATACGTGGGGTCACATTTAATTGGGATAAAACAAGCCCACATCATCCACATTTGAATTAGACGGGCTTATGCCGGACCACATATGCTACGCCGCCGTAACTTAGGGCACAAGTTCTTTATGAATACGGAACTTGCGCCCTAAGTTACGGCGGCGTAACGTATCTGAGATACGTATCTGAGATACGTTACGCCCGCAGAAAATTACGCCGGGCTATCTGAATCTAGCCCAGGGTGTGTATATATATATATATATATATGTGTGTGTGTGTGTATACAGTGTATATATTTATATATACAGTACATATACAGCATATATATAAACAAAATAGACTTTTACCAACAATCCAGATATTTCACCTACAGTCCCCATTCTGGTAGCTAGTATAATTCAGCCCACAAAGTAATAAGTAGGTTCAGACTGAACGTCTGAACTTTAGTCCCTTTGGCCCCCTGTCCAGTTGGAGCCATGCATTACATATAGAAGTGATATTTCTGCCACTTCTATATATGATAGCTTTCCGCTGTCACTGGTTCCTAAGGAAGCCATAGTTGCCAGCACTCATTGCATCTCTAGGAACCACTGATGTCACTGTGAATCCCTTCTCCTTTTAAGAAAAGGGGTAGGGATAGCATTGACCAAATATTGCCATGACCATATTTATTCAGTGATGTCAACGCTATTCCAGACCACTCCCTTATATAGGTAATGACAGTTTGGGAAGCTGTTATTTGGGTAGTGTTAATGTCAGCATAGGCCAAGTGTGCAAGGTGGTTGGGTTTTCTTTTCAGTGAGACAGCAGGTATTTTAAGTGAAAAACAAACACAAGAAGGCACCTCCATCCAGGTGTAGTGTTTTTTTAAAAAAGTTAGAAAATAAAAATGCATGCACTAGATAAAAGTGGATCAGGGCTTGCCATAAACCCATGTAGACCTCCATAGAATCACAGTGGGGCTACAGAGCTCTGCAGGCATGTGGCTAGTGGAGAAGTATAGCTGTCAGGCTTCAGGCTGGAACATAAGCATCAGCAGTTTCCAAAAGTGGCAAGAAGGCTGCAGCTCCAAACACCACCTCTCTCGGCTGGGTGATGACAGGAAGTGGAGGGGATGTGGCTACATGTTTCATACTTCCTATGGTTTGATCCTATGTGCATTGGGATCTCAAGACTTAAAGTGTTACTAAACCCAAAACCTGCGCTCACTATATCTGGTTATCTGGTCTTCGTCAGTACACAGAATATGAAAATGCAATTATTTTAGAAAATGTAAGCTGCTAAATAAAAAAATTTCATCAGCAGTTAGAGCCGTCTTGTGACATGTATCAGTTCCTAGTAAAGCGTGTAGGAGGAGTTTTCATTCTCCCCTGACCTTATGTCTGGACAGTGTTTATTGGGCCTGTGCTGATCATATGCCCTCCCCCAAGAAAAAAAAACCTCCCTAGCAATACACACCAAACTTAGCATGTGCAGCTTGTACCCGAGCCCTGTATTATAAGTAAATAATTAAGGGACAGTGAAAGGCCTCTTACACACAATACTCCTGTTTGAGCATCAATTTTTTCAGCCATTTTGCTTTTGTATGTATTTGCCCATATTTTTGCGCATATGTGTTTGCGCATTTCATGCACGTGCATGCAAACGTATTCTCGCGGTCACTATATGTGCCAATGTGTGTATATATGCACATTTGCGTGCATTAGGCTTAAATTACTGACCAAAAATGCAAATTTTTCATTTTTTTTTACTGAAGAATGCACCTCGCTTTTTTTTCACGTGCTAGGCACATTACAACTGATGTGCTGTATTTTAGCTCAGTAAAATAATAAGCTGTACTGAGTTTTTTCAAGCTGTAGTGGGCAAGAAGCCAAAGAAGAGGGGACACTAACATGAAAAATCAAAAGTGCTAATTTTAAAGGCTTATATGCAAGTTATTGTCATAAAAAGTGTCTGGGGACCTGGGTCCTGCCCCAGGGGACATCTATCAATGCAAAACAGTTTTAAAAACGACAGTTTTTTTCGGGAGCAGTGATCTTAATAATGCATAAAGTGAAACAATAAAAGAGAAATATTCCTTTTATTGTCTATAGTATGCCTATAAAGTGGCCCATTTTCCAGTGTTTAAAACAGTCCCTGCAGCAAAATTACATTTCTAAAGTAAAAAAAGTAATTTAAAACTTCTCGAGGCTGTAATGAATTATCGGAGCCTGGCAATCCAGATAAAATGTATTGAAAAAACGGCATGGGACCTCCCCCCCCAGTCCATTACCAGGCCCTTTGGGTCTGGTATGAATATTAAAGGGAACCCCGAACCAAAAAAAAATGCGTGGTGGTCCCCCAAAATTCCATACCAGGCCGTTCAGGTCTGGTATGGATATTAAGGGGAACCCTGCACCAAATAAAAAAAAATGGTGCAGGGGTCTCCCTCAAAATCCATACCAAACCCTTTAGGGATGATATGTATTTTAAGAGGAACCCCACGCCAAAATAAAAAAATGGCGTAGGGGTCCCCCAAAAACCCATATCAGACCCTTATTCGAGTACGCAACCTGGCAGGCTGCAGGAAAAGAGGGGGTGAGAGAGCAGCTGGACCCAAAGCACCATGTCCTCATGTTGATGTGGACAAGGGCCTCATCCCCACAACCCTTGCCTGGTGGTTGTGGGAGTCTGTGGGCAGGGGTCTTATCAGAATCTGTAAGCCCCCTTAAACAAGGGGACCCCCAGATCCTGCAGCTCCATATGAATTGGTGACGGGGTACATTGCACCCCTACCATTTTACCCAAAAAAGTGTAAAAAATTAAGAAAAAAAAACAAGACCCAGCTTGGGACAAGTCCTTTATTAAAAAAGAAAAAAGAAAACAGTCCAGCGATGTAATCCATCTCGAACCCGACGATACAGAAAAAAGAAAAAAGCCACTACTGATGCGCCTCCATAGGAGACTCCCGCCGAGTGACGCTACTCCCGCCATGACATCGCTTATATAGCTGAAGGCGGGGCCACCCGGTGTCATACACAGATGACCCCACCCCCCTCTGATGCCACAGGGAAACCGCAGAAAACCCCTGTGGTGTCAGAGGGGGCGGGGTCACCCGCGTACGCACACTGTTAAACTGAGGGCATTAGCTGTGTCCCTATAACACAGCCCTTGTAGGGGTGTACACAGTAGTATGTCAAGGCCATATATACATATTGGCCCGGATTCACAAAGCACTTACGCCGACGTATCTCGAGATACGCCACGTAAGTCTAACTATGCGCCATCGTATCTGTGCGCCGTGCCCACAATCTGAGAAACGCCTAAAATTAGGCTTCCTATGACCGACGTAACTTGCCTACGCCGTCGTATCGTGGGCGCATATTTACGCTGGGCGCATTTGCCGCACCCATTGATTTTCTATGCACATATGCAAATGAGGGAGATACGCCGATTCACGAATGTAGTTGCGCCCGGCGCATAATATACGCGGTTTGCATAAGTCGTACGTCCGCTGTAAAGTTATTCCACATATAGGAGGCACAACTCATGCAAAGGTATGGACCAGGGAACACAGCCGACGTATTTTACGTTGTTTACGTAGTACGTGAATAGGGCTGGGCGTAGGTTATGTTTGCGTCGTAGGCAGTGATACGTCGTATCTTAGGGAGTAGTTCCGACGTGATTCTGTGCATGCGCACTGGGATGCGTCCATGGGACAGTGCATGCGCCGTTCGTTTTAAGTACTTCTATGGCGCTTGGCCCATCATTTGCATGGGGTCACGCCTCATTAGCATGGCTCACGCCCACTTCCACCTACGCTGGCTTACGCCGAGGAAACCCAGCGTATCTTTAAGAGCGAGTGGGAGCGAGTGCTTTGTGAATCCAGTGCTTGCCTCTGTGCGCTGCGTTGGCGTAGCGTATATTAGATACGCTACGCCTGCATAAATATGCGCCGATGTATGTGAATCCGGGCCATAGTATATACTGTATATATACACCGATCACAACTTTATGACCACAGACAGAAATAGTGAATAACATTGATTATATCATTACAATGGCATCTGAAAGGTCGTGGGATATGTTAGGCAGCAAGTAAACATGTTGTCCATAAAGTTGATGTGTTGAAAGCAGAAAAAAATGGGCATTGTAGTTTTCTGTGTATGGGGCTGTCTAACTGCAGACCGATCAGGCTGCCCATACTGATCTGTGTCCAGATCACCTACAATGGGCATGTGGGCATTAAAACTAGATCTTGGAGCAATGGAAGAAGATGGCCTGGTCTGATAAATCACATTTCTTTTACATCGAGTGGATGTCCGGGTGCATGTGTGTTGCTTACTTGGGGAAAAGATGGCATCAGGAGGCAATAAGGGAGAAGGTAAGTCAGTGAAGGCAGTGTGATGCGTTTGGCAATGTTCTACTTGGAAAACTTGGGTCCTGTCGTTCCTGTGGATGTTACTTTTATATTTACCACCTATAAAACATTGTTGCTGACTAAGTACACCCCTGTATTTCCTGTTGGCAGTTAGTGACCTCTTTTAGGAGGATAATGCACCCTGCCACACTGCAAAAATGGTTTGAGGAACACAACAATGGTGCCGAGATGTTGACTTTGCCCCCAAATTCTCCAGATCTCAATCCAATAGAGCATTTGTGGGTTGTGCTGGAAAAAAAAGCCCGATCTATGAAAGCCTTTATGGGTCAGGGCTGTTTTGCAGGCAAACGGGGGAACTTCCTTAATAGGGATGGAGATTTTTAACATAAATGGCCACTGAGGTGCTTAGATCGCACCTTTATAAACTGTCCATTTTTGTAAAACTCAATGAAAGCTTTGCAGTGTGTTGTGATGAGAATCTGAGAACATCTTCTCTGCTCCTCATTGCAGGTACATAAACTGGTACATATTTGAGATCAGGTATGATCATCACTTTAGTGGCTTATCTCTGCTTCATAAACGGACACTTTATGGAAAAGTACATGTAAAGTGATTATAAAGGCAGAGGTTTTTTTTTTTTTTTAAAATACAAAACAAAACAAAACTTACCATTTCTGTGGTTTTGCACAGAGCAGCCTTGATCCTCCTCTTCTCGGGTTACCCGTCCGTGCTTCTGCCCCATCCGCCTTGCCGAGTGCCCCCATAGCAAACAGCTATATGTGTGCATTGTGTGTGCTTGCTCCTGAGCTGGCTCTGTGTGTCCTAAGGAACACAGAGCGTGTGATTGACTGCAGCTGGAACCTATAGCTTCTGCCAATAAGACAATAAGCCAATAAGGAGAGAGAACTTTGGGCCAGATCCACAAAAGGGATACGCCGGCGTATCTACTGATACGCCGTCGTATCCCTGTTTCTATCAATGCGACTGATTCACAGAATCAGTTACGCATAGATATTCCTAAGATCCGGCAGGTGTAATAGTTTTACACTGTTGGATCTTAGGACGCAGTACCGCGGCCGCCGCTGGGGGCATTTCTCGTCGAAATTCCGCTTCGGGTATGCAAATTAGCACTTACGGAGATCCACAAAGCGGTTTCCCTTCGTGAAGTCTCCTTAAATTGTTAGTTTGCAAACGCAAAGATAGGGTACCTTTTACAAAGTGTAAAGTTAGTACACCTTGTAAAAGTATACCCTTCTTTCCCGCGACGCTGTAAAATTAAAAAAAAATATATATATTTCCCGCCGCATCTCTTTTTTTTCCCGACGCAACTTTTTTTACCCGGCGCGATTCACAAAACTCGGCGCAATGTAACTTCGCGCAAAGCACGTCGGGAAAATCGCGTCAGGAGCATGCACAGTACGTCCGGTGCGGGAGCGCACCTAATTTAAATGGGACTCGCCCCACTAGATTGGCCACGCCTTGCGCCGGACGGATTTAAGTTACACCGCTGAAAATTTCTAGGTAAGTGCTTTGTGGATCGGGCACTTAGGTAGAGATTTTGCGGCGGTGTAACTTAAATAGGAAAAGTTAAGTTACGGCCGCTCGTTGTGGATCTGGCCCTTTGGCCCTTGTGCACATTGCTGGCTCGAGATCGGGCTCAGGTAGGTATTAAGTGGGGCTGGGGTGAAAGTTTTTTTTTAGAACCACTTTAAGGCATTTGAATGGGCCTACTATACAATCGGGGGACTATTTAGGATTATTTTTAGCAGGGGCTTGAGTTGATATAAAAGATTTATACAGGTCATTTGCACTGTGCTGCTTCGCCTTAAACATGTTTTTCCTTTTTTTGAATATTTTGGCAAGCCATCAAATTCTGATATTTTTTCTCTGGTTTTTTCACTGACTGTCATAAAAACTGTACAGGCTATTTACATATTCACTCAGGGGAAAAAAGCGCAAGGGAGACTAATAAAAAAAAACACACATTAATGTATGTATACATTGCTATATTCCTTTTCGTCCTTATACTGTCACACATTTATCAAAAACGTGGGAGACAGGAGAAATACTGAGCAGAATAAAAATGTATACAGTACACTATAACTACTCCCTGAGCAAAAATGTTTTTGCTGCACTCACTGAACCTGCAGGCTCCAGGAATCAGACATCAGGAACATAAGTGAAAAACACAGCATGATCAACTTTTCTGAGGATTTTTTTTTTTTTTTTGAGTGTGTTATTTCATTGATTTTCTATATAAGCCATATGCAGCAGGCTTTTACATATAAAACAGTAGCTACTCTTTCCTTCCATCACCTTTCTTTGTTTAATAACAGTCTGAAGCCTCATGCACACGACCGAGTTTCTCGGCAAAAACCAGTAAGAAACTTGCTGGGATTTTTTTTTTGCCAAGGAAACCGGTCGTGTGTACATTTTTCGAGGAGGAAACTGTCGAGGATCCCGTCGAGCCAAAAAGAGAGCATGTCTTCTTTTTCCTCGACGGGAATGGAGAAACTTGCCTTGTCAAGTTCCTCGACAGCCTAACAAGGAACTCGACGAGGAAATTGATGTGTTTCGCCCGTCGAGTTCCTCGGCCGTGTGTACGAGGCTTAACAGTCTAAAAGAGAACTTAGACGGGTGGCATTGGTAACCCAAAAGTTGCCATTTTGAATCTATTCTGTATCAAATGTCTCTTTATATAAATGACTAATGCCGCGTACACACGATCGGTAAAACCGATGAGAACAGTCTGATAGCATCTAGGTATCAGGAGGGAGGATATAAAGTACTGACTAGGTGGTACAGAACACCAATGATATTAAATCGGATCTTCCCGAATACATCAAAAATTTGCTGTAGATGTCAGAAAGAGGAGGGCACCATGATGCACATGTTTTGGAGCTGTCAAAAACTAAAAGAGTTTTGGAATATGGTCTCGGATATCAATCGAGAAATCACCGGGGTGAATCTGGGAGACAAACCGGCAGCATATCTATTATTTGATATCCCAATGTCTCTGGAAAAATATAAGCAATCTTTGCTAAGACATCTGTTAACAGCCGCGAAGGCCTGTATACCAATACTATGGAAGAGTACAGCTCCTCCAACAAGGTCACAATGGTTTAGCAGAATAAATGAGATTCAGTTGATGGAAAATCTTACGATGGGACTTCGAGAGCGAGAGGAGGAATATTGGAGGATTTGGACTCCATATATCGAGTACAGAGATCGGAATCCCTAGGGAGGAGGGAGGAGAGAGAGAGAAATTATGTTTTTTTTTTTTTTTTTTTTTTTTTTTTTTTTTTTTTTTTTTTTTTTTTTTTAGAGGGGGGGGAGAAGAAAGATGGAAATTATCGTGTGTAACTCCATAGAAGATGGTAACTCAAGGAAGTAATGATCTACAAAAGATAGTACTGTAACAAATGAGAGATTGGGCTGATATGGAGTAGGATGTAGAAATTGAAAATATTTAGTGTGAGATGACTAACGGATGTTACAAATGGAAAATATGACAAAATAGCTGTATTATATATATTTTTTTTTTGTTGTTGTATGTGGAAAAAGACAAGAAAAGTGAAATAAAGAATTGTAAAAAAATAAAAAAAAGAACAGTCTGATGGACCGTTTTCATCTGTCCAAACCGATCGTGTGTGGGTGCCATCGGTTATTTATCCATCGGTTAAAAAAAAGCAATCTTGTTTTAAATTTAACCGATGGATACCTAACCGATAGAAAAAAAAAAACGATCGTTAGTAGGCACAACCATCGGTTAAAAATCCATGCATGCTCAGAATCAAGTCGACGCATGCTTGGAAGCATTGAACTTCGTTTTTTTCAGCACGTCGTTGTGTTTTACGTCACCGCGTTGTGACACAATCGTTTTTTTAACCGATGGTGTGTAGGCACGACTGACCATCAGTCAGCTTCATCGGTTAACTGATGAAAACGGTCCATCAGACCGTTCTCATCGGATGGACTGATCGTGTGTACGCGGCATTAGCCTACAAGACTCCATCTATAATGGAGGATATGATGGCTTGCTGACTTGACAGAATCCACAGATAACCAGTCTCAACAAGAAAACATAGATGTTGGATCTAATATAGTTGCCTTGTCCATCTTGTCCAACATTCAGAGGAAGTATTGTTTTCTGGTTTGCTGTAGGACAAAATAATTTTTTTATAGTAATGTATGTGGCTGGTGATGCTTAGCGTTAGAGCAGCTAGACTGAGCAGAGCTGTATAGCTGGGAGTAGCATGAGATAGGACTAAATGATTAGGTAAAAAACGATTGTACCACAGAAAATGTTGTCTTCGCTTAACAGCAAATTAGATGCTGTCGCAGCATATGCCACATCTGGTATACCTAGTACTCCCATAATTAGCATAGCATTATACATGTGTAGAAATTGAGGAAAAATATAACTGGAAAAATTTACTTTATAGGCACTTCTGATAAAAAGTAATACATTTTATCAAACACACCACATAAATATAAAAATGTAATTTAAAAGACAATAATTGAGAAACACACAGTAGTCAAATATATGTCTGCAAGACAGCCGTCTACGTTAGGGGTCTCAATTACTGTCTTTTAAATTCAGATTTTTATATTTATGTGGTGTGTTTAATAAAATTACTGTATCAGTGGAACCTATAAAGTACATTTTTTCCAGTGATATTTTTCCACAATTTCTCAACTTTGTTATTTATTTTTATACATTTGCAGTGCCATCCTGTGTTGGTGTGCTTTAAATTTTTCTTATCATTATACATGTGTAGCGCCCTGCTCCCAATGACTGGGGCGCTATTCTAAATTTAGAGGGCGTCTGAGCCAATAGTTGTTCATGTTGGGAAGGGATACTTAAGAGGGGACGACGTTTTTCAGGGTCCTTCACCTCGTGGCCCTCCTGGCGCGAGGCACGTGTGTTTCCAGCCCCGGGACCATGTTGATCTGAGGCTGCATCTCTATCAAGTAGGCCCAGCTATGTTGGCTGGAGCCTATGATTGCAGAAGGGGTCCCAAGTTGTCCATCGAAGTGGGGGAAGCTGCTTAACGAAGGAAACCAGGGGAGGACCTGCCGTGGAGGAGACCAAGCAAAGCAAGCTAATGTCTCGGGATAGACCTGGTGTCCTCGTTATAAAAGGGATCCACTACTCAATATTATTACAGTCCGCCGGATTGGCTTAAAGGCTCTTTTGCTGTAAGGCAGAATGTTTGGGACTTAAATCCTGTGGCAGAGGATCCCTGACTATCCATTTTCGTTCTTAGACGGTCTGTGGCAGATACTGTTCTAATACTGGTTTGTGCATCATTCCGGCTGCTAGGCCATGTGAGAGGGGTCTATCTGGGTAAGCAATACCCACTCAGGAAAGAGTGGTGAATACTGGAACTTAAATACTTTTTGTGCATTCTGTACCGCGTACCTGAACCTTCCCCTTTTCTCCCCCTACCTTCTACCTTCTAAGTTTTATGCAGCAAAAATAAAACCTAACAGTTGAAGGTTTTACATCTTGTGTGGACATTGCAATTTCTACAGACTTTCTTCCCCTGACAACGGACTTAGAGGTAATGTGCAAAACCCAAATCTAAACCAGCAGCTCCTACGGGGGTAGTCCTACACACGTGTAGGCAAGTGTAGTCTATTGTTTCCACTACAGGTGGCGCTCGCCCAGAACGGCATTACAGTTGGAGGGAAATTCAATAGAAAACTTTCCTGGGTCACTGGGGAAGCTATCCATTTGAATGCTGCAGCCTCATGTGACTCCGGCAGCCATCTTAGATCAGACAGAGCATATTTAACACCCTGGCTCCCAGACTTGGCAAGCTTTTTGTGTGTGGGTCATGTAGGGACAGGCCCCCCATCTGGAAGAGTCTGTGATTAGTGACAGGGAGAGGTTCCATATTAGTAGAGAAAGGACAGGGACACACCCTTTCTAGAAACCATCCCATTTGGGTACTGACTGCATTACTCCCCTCAAGACAGATGCTCTTGGTCCATCTAAGACCTGCTCTGCTACACACTGCTGTTATATGCTGTAAACATTCTTGATTGGATGCCTTCCCACCAGGTTTGATGTAAATTATTGAATTAATACAAGATCGGTTCTTTACAACTGGACTCTGAGGCCGCGTACACACGATCAGTCCATCCAATGAGACCGTTCTCATCAGTTAACCGATGAAGCTGACTGGTGAATTCACACCTGCATCGGATACAAAGACACACAGGACCCTTTCCAAATGTGCACCGCGCCCATTGTCATGCAATCCATTTGCATAAGCATGAACCCAGCATCAAATTACATAATTTCATATTTAACACATGTGATTGTTGTGGACACTACCAAATTTAGATGTTGGGGGGGCCTGGGGCACTTTAAGTTTGGGGGTCCCTCAACAAATAAAAAAGTGAACTGAAATGAATGATAAAGTGTTCTAAAGAAATATATTAGGTTTCCAAGGACGGCACGTCTCAGATTTTTTTTCTCCTTAATTTTATTGACTGTATGAATAGACATTACACAATCTGTATGAATAGACATTGTCACAATCACGAACGGGACCCCTTTCGCCTATAAAGTTTCCGCCTATGTGGATGACCTACTTTTTTCACTCTCCAACCCACAAATATCATTACCAAACCTTATGAAAAAATTAGACAGTATGGAGGTTTGTCGAATTTAAAAATAAACTATAGCAAATCGGAGGCGTGCGGGGTGGAAGTGCCAGGCCACGTTCGAAATAACCTACAATATAGCTTTAAGTTTAGGTGGCCGACAACTGCATTAAACTATTTGGGAACAAAGATTCCCCCCAAATGTAATACTTATGCGTTGAATTTCCCACCATTACTTGGGGCAGTTAGAACACTACTAGATAGATGGAAATAGGTATGCATTCATGGTTTGGGAGATGTAATATTCTAAAGATTAATATAGTGCCAAATTCTTGTACCTTTTCCAAGCACTACCTATTTGTGTTCCTATTGTCTATTTCAGTCAAATTCAAGCCGAGTTTACTAAATTTATTTGGGCTAGTAGACGCCCTAGGATTAGCAGAGTATTGCTGACACTGCCAAAGAAGGCAGGAGGAGTAGCGGCTCCAGATTTGTACAAATACTATCAAGCAGCCCAACTCGGCACAATAATTGACTGGTGTAGACACGGGGGAAAACAAACTTTGGACCACTATCGAGCAACAAGTGAGCCCAGTCCCTCTACATAGAGCGATATGGTTTTACACAGCCTTACCCACCTTGTTAAAAACACATCCCATGATAGGCCCCACATTAAGAGCAGGATTTAAGGTTTGCCATAATTCTAGATTTTCTACCAAATGGTTACCTTTGTTCCCGATAATGGAAAATCCAGACTTTTCCCCAGGTCTAGAGTTTCGAGTGTTTAGTAAGCTTAGGGAGAAAGGATGCTTTAAGGCCTCCCATTTCTTGACCTCTAGTAATTGGCCAACGTCAGATTCTTTGGTACAAGAGGGAGGACAGTTTGAAATACCCCTTTGGCAGGCGCGACAAATACGTAATTTTCTGGAAACATTAGGACTTATAGAGAGTTACCAATGACCACGTACAAAATTTGAGATGTACTGTGAGGAGAAGGATCCTCTTCCCCATATTATCTCTAAAATGTATACTTTATTGATGGCACGCTCAGAAGATTTTATAATCTTAAGCCTGATAAAATGGGAGCTAGATCTTAATCAAATCTTCACACCGGCCACACACTAATGCCGCGTACAGACGGTCGTTTTTTGTGATGAAAAAAAACGTTGTTTTTAAAGACGTCATTTAAAATGACCGTGTGTGGGGAAAACGTCGTTTTATGTCTTCTGAAAAACGACAAAAAAAAAAGTCGAACATGCTTGAATTTTTTGTGTCATTTTTTGTGTCATTTAAAAGGATTGTGTGTGGGCAAACCGACGTTTAAAACAACGTTTTTAAACCCGCGAAGCAAGTTATGAAGCGAGCTTAAATGTAACAGAGTGCCGTCGTACGTGCTGAACATTTTGAAAAAACGATGGTGCGTATGCTACGTCGTTTTTAAAAATGAAGTTTCAAAAACGTCGTTTTTTTTCATCACATAAAACGTTGTTTTTTTCTAACACAAAAAACGACCGTCTGTACGCGGCATAAGTGTACAAAAAAACAGGAATCAAACTACAAGCTATTATCTAGTTGGTACTATACACCATCAATTTTGAATACATTCTTCCCAGATGTATCAGACCATTGCTGGAGAGGGTGTGGGTAACAAGGGACCATACTACACATTTTCTGGTCATGTCCAGTAATTAGACAATTTTGGCAAGAAGTAAAGAGAATAACTCAAACACTCACTAAATATAAATACCAGATTCCTGATGACCTGGCTTTTTTTCTATTACAGTGTTCTCAAACTCCACCTAAGAGATATAAGAACTCAGTTCTATGTCACTTAGTGGATGCAGCAAAAAGCTGCATTCTCATGAATTGGAAAGACCCACAAGCACCGTCTATATATATATATATATATATATATATATATATATATATATATATATATATGTGGCTTAATAAAATTAGAAGAGTCGGGATAATTGAAAAACATCTTGCCCATGACATTAGACAGAAAGGAACAAATTACTGAAATATGGGCACCGTGGGAGGAATTTGTACAATCTGAGGAGGGGAAGAGGCTATTTGGAGAAGAGAGAGAAGAGCAGGGTCTCTGGGGGTTGTAAGAGGGGGATATGGGTAGGCAACCTAGTCCCCTCTCTGAGGTCGGGAGGAGTTTTCTGCCTTTTTGTTTTCCTTCCTTGATAGGTTAAGGGGTAGGGGGCTACTGGGTAATGTCTTTGTCTTGTGTGTTTAATAAGATTAAAATAACAGGAGTATGGATATTATATTAGAAATTGATTTATATACCAGTACCACGTGGGTAGGTACCAGAGCATGATGGGACTGTGAGGCCTATATAAGTCGGATGCAAGCCATGCACCCATCATTGCAGTGAGAAGAGGCGTCGTGTCAACATCGGGAGAAGGCAGAAGAAGAGAAGTGAAGAAGATGACGTCACAGAAGAGCGGACTGGCCGCCGCTAGTATAGCGGCGGCCAGCCCTGAAGGAGAAGGCACCGGACAGCGAGAGGAAGAACCGGGGTGTGCCGAGTCAACAGCGGAGAGCGGCGAAAATAGAAGAAGACTCCTGGAGAGTGGAGAGGACCCCTGGAGAGCAGAAGGAGAGTGGAGGAGACACCCCGGACAGCGGAAGAAGAAGCCCCCCCGGAGAGCGGAAGAGAACCAGACGGCGGTGAAGAAGAAGCCCCCCCTGCTTAAAGAGCTAAAGAAGACAGGGGGGCCTCCGGAGCAGACTAATAAATTATTTTAAAAGCCCTGTGTTGTGTGTTTATTTACTTTAACACTTTGCCTCCAGGTGAATGGGTAGGGGTACCCCATATCCATTCACTCAGGGTGGGGGGCCGGTATCTGGGGGCCCCTTATTTGAGGGGGCTCCCAGATTCCGATAAGCCCCCCACCCGCAGACCCCGACAACCAACGGCCAGGGTTGTCAGGAAGAGGCCCTGTCCTTATCAACATGGGGACAGGGTGCTCTGGGGTGGGGGGGGCCCCGCAGTGCGCCCCCCTGCCCCAGAGCACCCGACCTCGCTTGTCCCCACTCCCTTCCTGGCCGGTCGTGTAGTGTGCTTTGGATACGGGTCTGGTATGGATTGTAGGGGGACCCCCTACGTCTGTTTTTCGGCGTAGGGGGTCTCCTTACAACCCATACCAGACCTAAGGGCCTGGTATGCTTCTGGGGGGGGGGAACCCATGCCGGTTTTTTATTTAAAAATTGGCGTGGAGTTCTCCCTCTCAGGAATGCATACCAAATGCCGACGCTAGAATTGGCGGGAATCCAATTCGGATCTCCCGTCGCTTCTATGACGGCTTTGTCTCCATCGCGGCTGGCCATCTCGGCGCTGGCTCCCGCGATGGGGCTCGTAGGTGTTCAATCTCGCCGAGAAAGGGAGCGAGATTGACACAATATCGCTGTCACCCACTGTAACTCATCAAACTGTCTCATCTTGAGGACACTGCTCTCCACAGCCAGTAGGCACAAAACACTAATGCCGCGTACACACGATCATTTTTCAGCATGAAAAAAAGTTGTTTTGTAAAAACGTCATTTAAAATGATCGTGTGTGGGCTTCACATCGTTTTTCATGTTCTGAAAAAAGGACAACATTTTTTTTCAAACATGCTGCATTTTTTAACGTCGTTTTAAACAATGTCGTTTTTCGGGATGTAAAAAATGATCGTGTGTGGGCTAAAACGACGTTAAAAACCTGCGCATGCTCAGAAGCAAGTTATGAGATGGGAGCGCTCGTTCTGGTAAAACTACCATTCATAATGGAGTAAGCACATTCATCACGCTGTAACAGACAGAAAAGCGCAAATCGTCTTTTACTAACACTGAATCAGCTAAAGCAGCCCAAAGACGAATGGAACTTTCCCTTTATAGTGCCGTTTTTGGCCTAAACTGATGAAGATTTTTTTATTATAATTTTTTGGGGATATTTATTATAGCAAAAAGTTAAATATAGTTTTTTTTCCAAAATTGATGCTATTTTTTTGTTTACACACACAAATCCCCGTTCTGGCTCTGTCAGGAGAGATCGCTGGTGCCCGGCGGACATCCTGTCTGCCGGGCATGCGCATCAGCTCCTAGGTGATGTGGCATGTGACCCTATGCCCCTTAAAGCGCACATCGTAATAAATAACTTTTGCGCAAACCAAATTATTGCAATTTTTTTTTACTAAAAATATGTAGAAGAATACATATTGGCCTAAACTGATGAAGATTTTTTTATTATAATTTTTGGGCATATTTATTATAGCAAAAAGTAAAATATATATATTTTTTCCAAAATTGTCGCTATTTTTTTGTTTATAGCGCACAAAATAAAAACCGCTGGGGTGATCAAATACCACCAAAAGAAAGCTCTATTTTTTTCCTGCCAGGAGATAGGTGTTTAGAAGAGCCCCAGTGTGCATGAGGATAAAAAAATGAACAATTTTTGGGAAAAAATAAATAAAAATTAAACAAAACTGTCCATCAATCTTTGGAACAAAACAAACTTTCAGTTCACTGCCAGCAATACTTGTCCTTTAACTGAGTTGAAAGTCTCTGCCTGCTCCAGGAGTCCAAAGAAAAGGCCATCAGCAGCTTAGCATTGTCTGAGTAACACAGTAGCAAACATCTCTTTCTCACAAGTGTGTCTTGCTACACACCAAACCAAAGGGACACCTGCCGAGTCAATGATGTTTTCCATTTCCCATTTATTTATATATATTGATTTTGATTGCCAGTACACGTATGACCTGGGTGTAGGTTTCATGGGCATTAACACCCAAGGACCAATTTCCCACACCTGTTTGACCTCATAGGTTAACATGTAGGGGAGTTTAGAGGCAAAGAAAAAAATGCTCAAAGGCCTGTAAAAGAAGTGTTTCTTTTTGCTCAAGGCCTTCATGCTAAAAACAAGGGGCTAGATTCAGAGACAGTTACGCGGGCGTATCAGTAGATACGCCGTCGTAACTCTGAATCTACGCCGTCGTAAATTTAAGCGTATTCTGGAAAACAGATACGCTTAAATTAGGCTAAGATACGAGCGGCGTAAGTCTCCTATGCCGTCGTATCTTAGGGTGCATATTTACGCTGGCCGCTAGGTGGCGCTTCTGTCGATTTCAGCATAGAATATGCAAATGAGCTGGATACGCCATTTCAGAAACGTACGTGCGCCCTGCGGATTTTTTTACGTCGTTTGCGTAAGGCTTTTTCCGGCTTAACGTTACTCCTGCTATATGAGGCATAGCCAATGTTAAGTATGGACGTCGGGACAGCGTCAAATTTTGCGTTGTTTACGCCATTTGCGTAAGTCGTTCGCGAATAGGGCTTTGCGTAAATTACATTCACGTCGAAAGGATTGACTATTTGCGACGTGATTAGGAGCATGCGCACTGGGATACGTTCACGGCCGGCGCATGCGCCGTTCGTTAGAAACGTCATTTACGTGGGGGTCATGTTTTATTTACATAAAACACGACCACCTCTTGACAATTTGAATTCGGCGCGCTTATGCTGGCAGATTTACGCTACGCTGCCGCAACTTACAGAGCAAGTGCTTTGTGAATACTGCACTTGCCTCTCTAAATTGTGGCAGCGTAAATAACATACGCTACGCCCGCACAAATTTACGTCGCCCTACCTGAATCTAGCCCAAGCTGTTTTTGGTTTGCATTTTGAAAATAAAAATGAATGAAAACTATTTAACCACTTAAGGACCGGAAGGATTTGCCCCCTTTTTTGACCAGGGCATTTTTTGAGATATGGCACTGCGTCGCTTTAACAGTTGTGCAATCGTGCGACGTTGCACCCACAAATAGAGCTTTATTTTGGTGGTATTTGATCACCTCTGCGGTTTTAATTTTTTGCGCTATAAACAAAAAAAAAACACAAATAAAAAAAAAAAAAACTATGGGCCAGATTCAGAAAGAATCGCCTATCTTTCGGTGGGCATAGCGTATCTCAGATACACTACGCCGCCGTAATTTAGAGCGGCAGATCCCGTATTCAGAAAGAACTTGCGCTCTAAGTTACGGCGGCGTAGTGTAAATGGGCCGGCGTAAGCGCTTAACGAACGGCGCATGCTCAGTATCATGTCGAATTTTCTCCGTAAATTACGCCCGCTCAATGCTTAGTCAACGTGAACGTAACCTACGCCCAGCCCCATTCACGGACGACTTACGCAAACGACGTAAAACGTGTAAAATTCTACGCTGTTCCGACGTCCATACTTAACATTGGCTGCGCCTCATATAGCAGGGGTAACTTTACGCCGGTCAGACGCCTTACGTAAACGATGTATATTGATACGCCGGGCGCAACTACGTTCGTGAATCGGTGTATCTTACTCATTTGCATATTTTTTAATGGGAATGCCAAATACGTCCAGCGTAACTATGCGCCCACGATACGCCGGCGTAGGCAAGTTACGTCGTACGGCTGAAGCCATGTTTTCAGGCGTATCTAGCTTTGTGAATCGGCGTAAAGATGCGACGACGCACATTTGAAATTACGGCGGCGTATCTGGAGATACGCCGCCAAATCTCCTTTCTGAATATTTTACTTTTTGCTATAATAAATATCCTAAAAAAATAATAATAATAAAAAAAAGATTCTTCATCAGTTTAGGCCAATATGTATTCTTCTACATATTTCTAGTAAAAAAAAATCTCAACAAGCATATATTGATTGGTTTGCGCAAAAGTTATACCGTCTACAAAATAGGGGATAGATTTATGTAATTTTCGTTATTTTTTTTTTTTACAAGTAATGGCGGTGAACTGCGATTTTTAGCGGGACTGCGATTTTTAGCGGGACTGCGATGTTGCGGCAGACCGATTGGACGCTCTTGACACCGTTTTTGGGACCATTGACATTTATATAGCCACTAATTAGTGTATAAATGTCACTGGCAGGGAAGGGGTTAACACTAGGTGGCGATCAAGGGGTTAAGTGTTGCCTAGGTAGGGGCTTTCTAACTGTGGGGGGAGTGTACTGACTAGAGAAGGAGAGAGATCGCTGTTCTCTGCGTACCTGACAGAATGGGGATCTGTTTGTTTACATCCCAGATCCCCGTTCTGGCTCTCTGGGGAGCGATCGCAGGTGGCCGGCGGACATTGCGGCCGGCTCCAGCGCTGCGCCTTGCGCACGTCACCTATCGCTCTTAAAGGGGCCGACGTACACCTATGGCGAGTGGCCCAGGGGAGCTAACTTGCGGTTAAATGACATTGCATCTGAAGGATTGCTATGGCCTACTTCAGTTTTAACATCTGTATATCTTCCTTGTATACCTTTATAAATAAGACATTCTCTATATATTCCCTTGCATGCAGTTTCTTGTATTATTTTCAGAGTTTGCATAGCTAATAGTACAAGAAGGAGCTACACAATGTGATATTGATATACTGTAATTGATGATTTGCCTTATATTGAACTCGAGAAACCAGCAAGCAGTTATTAATTAGAGTTTGACACCTTTTTAACTTTGCAGGGGCTGTTTTTGGCCTTTAATAAGGAAACCATACATGAAGATGGTTTCCATGTGTATCACTTATTCAAACATAGTTCTATTTTTACTATTTAACAATATTACCCTAGGGTAGAGTGTTAAGTACTTTCTGGTTTCCTTGACAACTTACTCCTGTAAAGGTAAGACAAATGCAGTGTTCAAAAAAAAAAAAAAAACAGGTCATATATCACATGAAAAGCACATTTTCTGATTTGGTGTTATATATATTCATGCTTTTTAATTTATTTATTTTCAGGCACAGTACTTTTCCATTAAATGTTTCACTTCTTCCAGGAGAAAAATGCAATTTTTTTACTTTTTGTTATAAAACATATCCAAAAGAAAAATAATAATAAAAAAGTCTTCATTCATTTTGGCCAATATGTATTCTGCTACATGTTGTTGGTAAAAAAAATCCCAATAAGCGTTTATTGATTGGTTTACGCAATTGTTATGAATTTTTTTTATACAAATTTACTAAAGGCAAATAGACTGTGCACTTTGCAAGTGCAGCTGCTCCAGAGCTTATTAAATGAGGGAAAGCTTGTCTGTTTTCAATCATCCATCATTCCATCATCCAATCATGTGCAAGCAAAAATGCTGTTTACTTTTATTTCCCTTGCATGTGATTGGGTAGTCTTTGCAAAGTGAAACTTTGTCTCATTTACTAAGCTCTGGATCAACTGCACTTGCAGGCATCGGCGTCCGCTGAATTTTTTTTTCAGGGGGGTTGGGGGGTGCTTCGGCAGCAGCGATACACAATCACATTTAACCCTTTCTTCAAATGCTAGCGGGGACTAGTTCTGCCAGGTTATTCATGATAGAAAGATCACTGAGAATTAGTAGTGAGGTATCCTAGTGTGTTGGTTCTTTGCCGTCTACTGAGAGGGGTGGGTTTTTGGAAGATTGTATGTTGTAAAACCTCTTCTCTGTGAGATCCCTGATGAATTCGTTTAGATCCTTGAATAATGTGAATGGGTTGGGGTGTACTTGGGGTGCAATGACCTCATCAAAGGTGGGCTGCATTAAACTAGTAGCAACAAAATGGACAAAGAATGCACACCACTTAGTAATTAGAGCCATAAAAGTAAAAATGCAGTTGGAAAGTGGCCCTGGCATGTAGAAACAGTCGACTGAAATATGTCATTGTCTGAAACATCAAAAGCACTTTGGAGATGATTAAGGAAAAAAAATATCACACCCCCGCAGCTCTAGACGGATGTGTCCGAAGGGAAGACTCAGTGCAGTCTAGCCAGGAAGATGCATCCAAAGTCATCTCGAAGAAATGGGTCTGACCAAGAGCTGTGACCTGCAGCCTGGCAGACTACAGCACGACAAAGGTAAGTTGCAGTCTCTGGAGTCTCTTCTTGACTTTGGAGAATTTGGGGCATGTACATTGAACCTCCACTAAGTAGTCTGGATGGAAAGACACTTGACGTTCACTCCATTGAATTGGATGTCTTGGTATTCCCTAGCTAAACTCAAAATTATTTCTCTATCTCTGTAGGTGTCTGTAGGTGTCTTGGAGGGTGTCCTGGTGGCAAGGGATGAGTCAGGATTCTATGTGCCCACTCTACTGCGAAGAGTGGTATAAAGGCCTCTTTGCCAAACAGCAGTAGGAGCCTTTACTCTATGAACTCAGTTGGAACTTTACCCCCAGTGCACACAATCCTGACATTATTACAGCGTATGTGATTCTCAAAAGCCTCATTGAGTAGATTGTTGGCTTTAGCGAGCTAGGAGGCAGAGCAGGACTCAGCAAGCAGGGAAGGGAGTTTATCTTTTATATTGCTTATATGGCTTTCCACTGTGGTAGCTCGCTGACTGATTTTTGTAGATCCTGCTGCAGCAATCAGACTTCCACTTGGAGCCCTCCCAACTGGTCTTGCACTGTAAGCACAGAGGCAGTGCAAGTGTGTACAGCCTTTCAAATCTCACTCAGGGTCATTTAAGAGGTGCCTTCCCTATAGCACCATCATAATCATTACCCTGTGCATATTTCTCTGTGTCTAAATCAGAGTCTAAATCAGGGTCTGGGTCAGTCTGCAATGGCAGATACACCAAAAAGGAAAACTGCGCTCCTGAAAGTTCACAAATTATAAATCCACTTAATGTTTGTGAAGAAAAAAACATACATTAACACTTTAATTTTCGGAAGATCCAGTCCTTTATATGGTTAAAAAAGGGAAAGTTTCCACAATGTACACAATATAATAAAAAAAGTATAAAAAAAACTTTCCAAATGTCTGCATCAGACCAGCACCCTCTTCAGACTTCAAATGGTTAAAGCTTGCGGTTTTAGTTTGTGGGCTGTCTAGCAAGACATCATTAGTGCAAATGGTGAGCACAGTACATTACCCAGCCAGATGTACACATCGATCGAATGTCCTTCTCCTGGCTGATGTAACAATGTCCGGGATCCTAAGCTCTCTCCTATGCGGGTATGGAAGCTTCACAGACCCGATAAATGTGACTGCTGGAGACACAGGGTGGATCAGCCTATCAAAAAGGACGCTCTCCCTGGGTGAACATGCAAGCGTCCCACGTCTGAGACACTGTTTCAGTAAACCAGCTGTACTGCAGGGAGAAGTTTAGGCGCCCTCCAGTGGGCAAATTGCAGTATGCGCTTGTTGAAAAATCAACAGCGTTGCATGGCGATTAAAATAATCGGATATAAAAGTTCTTATGCATGAATAGGATCTTCCATCATAAAAGGGGGATATTAAGAGGGGTCCTAGACGACGCGTTTCGCCCTTACAAGAGCTTTGTCACAGTCAATAGGACCTAGGTATAAAGTTTAATTAAATAGACTAAGATAGGGGGGGGGAATTTGAGGAAGGGGAGGAGAAAGGGGAGGTGTACCAAACCGAGAGATTTAACCCTTTGGACATCCAAAAAGACAAACAGACAAATAAATCACATATATATTGCAAGAGAATTATTTTTAAAAAATATATTGCAAGAGAATTCGTTTTAAAAAAACATATAAGCACATCATAAATTACTAAAAGATAAACAGCAGTTTTTTTGTGTCTTAACTGGTCACTAGATCTCATTATAACAAATCTATATTGTTGCAACATAATATCCACAATAGGTTGTATGGGCACTCTATCCAAATGGTGCCCTCTAGTGGCAATTCATAAAAACTATATTCTAAAAAATGTTATAGAATATAGAATAAAAAGCTATATATAAAATAGGAAGAGTTAGATAAGAACGTTAACTTCAATTTCCTCATTTAACCCCTTAGGTGCCAAGCTGTCGAACTTATGTATCCAGAAGACCTCCCTTCTGCAAAGAAGGGAGAATCTTTCATTGGTAGTCAGAGTTCCTTTCGGAATGTGCTCAATTACAAAAACTTCAAGATATTTAAAATCCCTGTTGTGACAACGATCAAAGTGCCGAGGAACGCTGTGTTCAGTACAGCCCTTTTTAATCAGGCGACGATGATCGCCGATTCGGGCGCGTAGAGCTCTGATAGTTCTGCCAACATAGAAAAGACCACAGGCACACCGTAGGACATAAATAACAAATTCTGTAGAACATGTCACAAAATGTTTGATACCAAATGATTTTCCAGGAGATAGATGAATCTTCTCTGTGCCATGGGAAATGAATTGGCATGTCAAGCATGCCCGTTTTTTGCACTGAAAGATCCCCTTACGGTCATTAAAATAGCTTCTAATATCTAATGGAGAACCTGATGGTTTCTTCTGAATTTTACTAGGGGCTAAGATATTTTTGAGTGTACGGGCCCTCCGAAAAGTAACCTGCGGGATGGCTGGAAGTATAGGAGCCAATCTTTGGTCTAAGTGAAGTATTTTAAAATGTTTCTTTATAATATTGGCAACTGATTTGTAACAATCATTGTATGTAGTAACAAATCTAGTGGTATATTCACTAACCCGTTGTTCTTTGGTTGTTACCGTCTCAGGGGGTTTCAGAAAAAAAGAAAAGGCCTCATTGACTAACTTTTCAGGATAGCCCTTCTCTTCAAATTTCTTCTGCATTAGGATGCTCTGTTCAATATATTCATCATCCCGAGTACAATTCCTTTTGAGTCTATTGAATTGTCCTTTTGGAATATTCTTCTTCCACACAGGATGATGGCAACTGTCATAGTGCAGATATGAGTTACCATTAGTTGGTTTGTTATGATTCTTGGTAATTATTTTATCTTGTTCATGTGTTACCACTAGATCCAAGAAGACTATTTCAAGGGGATCTATTACATATGTAAAGGATAAATTGAAAGTATTGCAATTACAATACGAGACAAAGGAGAGAAAAGTCTCCATTGTCCCACTCCAAATGAGGATCACATCATCAATGTAACGTCCAAAATAAACTATAAATTCAGCATAGGGATTGTTTTGCCAAATATATATGTCTTCCCATTGGCCCATGGTTAGATTGGCATATACAGGTGCATAATTAGCTCCCATCGCCGTCCCCTTTAATTGTAAATAAAACTGCTCACAGAACGTAAAATAATTGTGTTTGAGACAGAACTCCACTGCCTCCAATAAAAACTGGGACTGTAAAGAATTAAAATCTCCACTCTTGTTTAGGAAATATTGGACAGCTCTAGTTCCCACTTCGTGCGGAATAGAGGTATATAGCGATGCCACGTCCAGAGATGCCCAAAAGTATCCTGGTTCCCATTTGTAATGTTGGAGGGCGTCTATTACTTCTTTTGAATCTTTTATGTATGACGGCAATTGGAGAACCAGAGGTTGTAACATATGGTCGATATACATTGAAAGACCATTAAGGAAGCTGTTTGTGCTGGCTATAATAGGGCGGCCTGGAGGATCTACAAGAGATTTGTGAATTTTCGGTAAAAAATAAAAATGGGGGGTACTACATTCAAAGGGGAGGAAAAACTGCCTTTCTCTTTTCGTGAGCACACCACTTTCCCACGCTGTATAAATCAGCGTTTTCAGTAGCTGTTGGTATTCGGGGAGAGGGTCTTTAGACAGTTTAAGGTAAGTGTCAGTATCCGCTAGAAGACGGCTGGCTTCTTTCAGATAATCTACCTTATTTTGGATCACTATGCTGCCCCCTTTGTCCGCCTGTTTAATAATAAGGTCAGCATTATTCTTTAAAACTTTAAGAGCTTGATTCTCCTCAAATGATAAATTCAAATGTTTTGTATTTTTTGTTTTTTCACACAAAACGGCCAGATCTTTGTAGACCGCTTGATAGTAGGTCTCGATGTACGGCCCTTTAGAGGAACTGGGGTAAAATGTGGATTTGGGTTTAAAAGTGGTGGTTAGCATAGGGGGCTCCACCTGTGATATGGCGACATCCCCCTCTACGTGACCATCCTGCCATAGGTCCTCAAGGATTTGTAGTACCTCTTCCTCCGGCATAATTGATGTCAAAGGTGTTACTGCCACCATTTGGCTGTTGTAATTACCTTTATGGTGCACCAAAGGATTAGTCGCAAAGTGACGCTTCAAAGTAAGCTGCCTGATAAATACATGTAGGTCTTTAAATAAGCCAAATTTATTCGGGCCATTAGAGGGTGAGAAACTTAACCCTTTCTGGAGGACCCGAGTTTCGAAGGGAGACAATATGTGTGAAGAGAGATTGTAGATTTTTATGGTGTCAGTACTTGGTTCCTTTCTACTCTCTCTTTTTTGTTGTCTCGTCTGTCGAGCTCCTGCTCTTCGTCCTCTTCTAGTTTTCTCTTTTCTTTTCCTCCCTTTGGAGGTGGCCTCTGAAAATTTTGATCTGAGGGAGATAGCTCTCCTAGTGAGGGATCCAGTTGAGACGGAATAGACGTATTGTCTTCTGTGGATTTTGGTCTAGCTCCTTGTATTTTGTAGATTTCAAGGTCCCTAGAGAGGGGGCTAAAACTATTCCGAATTGGAATATTAAAAATCTCTGTAGGTCTGTTAGTGTTAATAGGCCTCATCCTGTCGACATCTAAATTAGTAGGAATGGAAGTTTCAAGAGGGAAGGGAGGGACAATGTCCGTTGTTCCAATGTCCATAGTGGATAAGTCTCTCTCTTCTCCAATTGTTCCAGGAGGGTATTGATTCCAAGTGAGCTGAGCTCCTATGGGAATAAGATTACTATTACTCTGTGGCAGTGAGGGTTCATCAACCCTTTGTGAGTATTGAATATGTTCATTATTAGGTATTCTGGATCTATATTTATTATTTTTTTTATTTTTATTTCTCGGTTTGCTTTGTGTATTCTGTGGGGGAATGCCCTGTGTTTCATTGTGTGGACGCTTCCATTCGAATACCTGACCATTACTATAGTCGAAAAGATCTCTTTCAAGCTTATTAGTTTTCTTTGAGATTAGCAAATCCTCATCTTTTTTAACGTTTCTATTAAGTACTTCCAACCATTTGGTGAACAAGCAAGAGGAACTATATTCATTTAAGAGTATTTCTTTTTCGCTGACCTGATGTTGCGCTAGTTCCAACTTCCTCTCTCTTTGTGTGACTAATACTTTAATCCATTTCATCGTACAGAATTCTGCTAGAGATCTCCATTCTTTGGTGAGATCTTCATCCAGAAAACTACACTGTTTTTTGATACGTAAGCCGCGTGGTGTAATGCCTAATTCAAGATATTTGTTTAAAAAAGCTAAATCCCACCATTGCGTTTGCTCGTAGAGCCTAGCATCCTGTGATTGGAGGAAGGCTTTTCTCATACGTATCTCGAAGAGCTCGCTATGTGGTTGATTACGGCTTATTGGAACTTCATTATATTTTACCGAAAGATTTTTACTGTTACAGTCAATATTATTAAAAATGGCTTGAAGTCTAGCATTTCTAGCTATGCAATTACTCATATTCAAAAGTTAAAAGGTTTTTTCTATAATGTTAAGATATTAAAAGGTTTAAGATTTTATTAAAACAAAAAAAAAAAAACAAAAAAAAAAAAAACAAAAAAAAAGGGGGGCGGAAAAAACTCGGTTCGGAAAAAAAAAAAAAAAAAAAAAATTACAATGGTGATGATGAAAAACTGAAGGGAAATTGACACTTAACAACAGTCAAGGATTAACCCAGAGCAGCCATGTGAACAAAGTCCAGACAGCAATATTGATACAAAAAAATCACTGGCGCTCAATGGGAAATAACTAATATCCCATGAAATACTTAAAACCCTCGTATGGGCTGAGAACAGTCCGTGCTGCAGAGATCCGGATACCCTGAAGTACCACAAATACACAAATACACCAAAAAGGAAAACTGCGCTCCTGAAAGTTCACAAATTATAAATCCACTTAATGTTTGTGAAGAAAAAAACATACATTAACACTTTAATTTTCGGAAGATCCAGTCCTTTATATGGTTAAAAAAGGGAAAGTTTCCACAATGTACACAATATAATAAAAAAAGTATAAAAAAAACTTTCCAAATGTCTGCATCAGACCAGCACCCTCTTCAGACTTCAAATGGTTAAAGCTTGCGGTTTTAGTTTGTGGGCTGTCTAGCAAGACATCATTAGTGCAAATGGTGAGCACAGTACATTACCCAGCCAGATGTACACATCGATCGAATGTCCTTCTCCTGGCTGATGTAACAATGTCCGGGATCCTAAGCTCTCTCCTATGCGGGTATGGAAGCTTCACAGACCCGATAAATGTGACTGCTGGAGACACAGGGTGGATCAGCCTATCAAAAAGGACGCTCTCCCTGGGTGAACATGCAAGCGTCCCACGTCTGAGACACTGTTTCAGTAAACCAGCTGTACTGCAGGGAGAAGTTTAGGCGCCCTCCAGTGGGCAAATTGCAGTATGCGCTTGTTGAAAAATCAACAGCGTTGCATGGCGATTAAAATAATCGGATATAAAAGTTCTTATGCATGAATAGGATCTTCCATCATAAAAGGGGGATATTAAGAGGGGTCCTAGACGACGCGTTTCGCCCTTACAAGAGCTTTGTCACAGTCAATAGGACCTAGGTATAAAGTTTAATTAAATAGACTAAGATAGGGGGGGGGAATTTGAGGAAGGGGAGGAGAAAGGGGAGGTGTACCAAACCGAGAGATTTAACCCTTTGGACATCCAAAAAGACAAACAGACAAATAAATCACATATATATTGCAAGAGAATTATTTTTAAAAAATATATTGCAAGAGAATTCGTTTTAAAAAAACATATAAGCACATCATAAATTACTAAAAGATAAACAGCAGTTTTTTTGTGTCTTAACTGGTCACTAGATCTCATTATAACAAATCTATATTGTTGCAACATAATATCCACAATAGGTTGTATGGGCACTCTATCCAAATGGTGCCCTCTAGTGGCAATTCATAAAAACTATATTCTAAAAAATGTTATAGAATATAGAATAAAAAGCTATATATAAAATAGGAAGAGTTAGATAAGAACGTTAACTTCAATTTCCTCATTTAACCCCTTAGGTGCCAAGCTGTCGAACTTATGTATCCAGAAGACCTCCCTTCTGCAAAGAAGGGAGAATCTTTCATTGGTAGTCAGAGTTCCTTTCGGAATGTGCTCAATTACAAAAACTTCAAGATATTTAAAATCCCTGTTGTGACAACGATCAAAGTGCCGAGGAACGCTGTGTTCAGTACAGCCCTTTTTAATCAGGCGACGATGATCGCCGATTCGGGCGCGTAGAGCTCTGATAGTTCTGCCAACATAGAAAAGACCACAGGCACACCGTAGGACATAAATAACAAATTCTGTAGAACATGTCACAAAATGTTTGATACCAAATGATTTTCCAGGAGATAGATGAATCTTCTCTGTGCCATGGGAAATGAATTGGCATGTCAAGCATGCCCGTTTTTTGCACTGAAAGATCCCCTTACGGTCATTAAAATAGCTTCTAATATCTAATGGAGAACCTGATGGTTTCTTCTGAATTTTACTAGGGGCTAAGATATTTTTGAGTGTACGGGCCCTCCGAAAAGTAACCTGCGGGATGGCTGGAAGTATAGGAGCCAATCTTTGGTCTAAGTGAAGTATTTTAAAATGTTTCTTTATAATATTGGCAACTGATTTGTAACAATCATTGTATGTAGTAACAAATCTAGTGGTATATTCACTAACCCGTTGTTCTTTGGTTGTTACCGTCTCAGGGGGTTTCAGAAAAAAAGAAAAGGCCTCATTGACTAACTTTTCAGGATAGCCCTTCTCTTCAAATTTCTTCTGCATTAGGATGCTCTGTTCAATATATTCATCATCCCGAGTACAATTCCTTTTGAGTCTATTGAATTGTCCTTTTGGAATATTCTTCTTCCACACAGGATGATGGCAACTGTCATAGTGCAGATATGAGTTACCATTAGTTGGTTTGTTATGATTCTTGGTAATTATTTTATCTTGTTCATGTGTTACCACTAGATCCAAGAAGACTATTTCAAGGGGATCTATTACATATGTAAAGGATAAATTGAAAGTATTGCAATTACAATACGAGACAAAGGAGAGAAAAGTCTCCATTGTCCCACTCCAAATGAGGATCACATCATCAATGTAACGTCCAAAATAAACTATAAATTCAGCATAGGGATTGTTTTGCCAAATATATATGTCTTCCCATTGGCCCATGGTTAGATTGGCATATACAGGTGCATAATTAGCTCCCATCGCCGTTAACGTTCTTATCTAACTCTTCCTATTTTATATATAGCTTTTTATTCTATATTCTATAACATTTTTTAGAATATAGTTTTTATGAATTGCCACTAGAGGGCACCATTTGGATAGAGTGCCCATACAACCTATTGTGGATATTATGTTGCAACAATATAGATTTGTTATAATGAGATCTAGTGACCAGTTAAGACACAAAAAAACTGCTGTTTATCTTTTAGTAATTTATGATGTGCTTATATGTTTTTTTAAAACGAATTCTCTTGCAATATATTTTTTAAAAATAATTCTCTTGCAATATATATGTGATTTATTTGTCTGTTTGTCTTTTTGGATGTCCAAAGGGTTAAATCTCTCGGTTTGGTACACCTCCCCTTTCTCCTCCCCTTCCTCAAATTCCCCCCCCCTATCTTAGTCTATTTAATTAAACTTTATACCTAGGTCCTATTGACTGTGACAAAGCTCTTGTAAGGGCGAAACGCGTCGTCTAGGACCCCTCTTAATATCCCCCTTTTATGATGGAAGATCCTATTCATGCATAAGAACTTTTATATCCGATTATTTTAATCGCCATGCAACGCTGTTGATTTTTCAACAAGCGCATACTGCAATTTGCCCACTGGAGGGCGCCTAAACTTCTCCCTGCAGTACAGCTGGTTTACTGAAACAGTGTCTCAGACGTGGGACGCTTGCATGTTCACCCAGGGAGAGCGTCCTTTTTGATAGGCTGATCCACCCTGTGTCTCCAGCAGTCACATTTATCGGGTCTGTGAAGCTTCCATACCCGCATAGGAGAGAGCTTAGGATCCCGGACATTGTTACATCAGCCAGGAGAAGGACATTCGATCGATGTGTACATCTGGCTGGGTAATGTACTGTGCTCACCATTTGCACTAATGATGTCTTGCTAGACAGCCCACAAACTAAAACCGCAAGCTTTAACCATTTGAAGTCTGAAGAGGGTGCTGGTCTGATGCAGACATTTGGAAAGTTTTTTTTATACTTTTTTTATTATATTGTGTACATTGTGGAAACTTTCCCTTTTTTAACCATATAAAGGACTGGATCTTCCGAAAATTAAAGTGTTAATGTATGTTTTTTTCTTCACAAACATTAAGTGGATTTATAATTTGTGAACTTTCAGGAGCGCAGTTTTCCTTTTTGGTGTATTTGTGTATTTGTGGTACTTCAGGGTATCCGGATCTCTGCAGCACGGACTGTTCTCAGCCCATACGAGGGTTTTAAGTATTTCATGGGATATTAGTTATTTCCCATTGAGCGCCAGTGATTTTTTTGTATCAATACTGCAATGGCAGAGCCTGAGCAATGTCTAAAGCAGCAGCCAAATCCCCCTGGGAGTCATGCCGTGAGAGCCTGTGAGCTTATGTGCATAGAACAGTATATCCCAGGCTGATTCTTTCCCTGCAGGGTGGGACAACTTTCCCCCTTACTCACAGTCCTTCAGCTTATCCCTCGGGCCACATGTGGGAGAGGAGGCTGGGTGCCATGTTGGGGCTCTGGGGCAACTGCTTCTTCTTTGTTCTTGCGAGAACACATAAAGAGGCTCAGGGAGGCATAGACAGTCCAAACCCATGCGTGCAAGGAAAAAGAAGCCGGTGACAGGATCGATGTGCAGGAGCTCCCTGCGATCCATCTGCTCACATGCTTTGCTTGGCCACATCTCTGTACATTTGTATTTTGATTGAATTAGGGAGCAGTATCCAAAGCTCGGCTTCTTATGTCTATTTTTCTTAAATAAAATTTACTCCCTAGACACCTATAAATCTGAGTATTAAATAGTTATTAAAATATGACAGCGCTGTAAACAAAATGCTGGTTAAAACATTTAAACCATGCACTCTCAGAAAATGCTATTTAATTATCCCATAAAGCAGTTATGGTAAAGATAATATACAACATATGTTCCCACAACAAATGTTAAGAACATAGTCATGTTTGAAGCAATTCTTATTTTGATTAATTTTGCGAAAGTAAATGAGGAATTAGATGAATCAGTTATTCTTTGCTCAAAGACTGGAATTAAAGGTATGTAAGTTTTCAAGAATAAATATTTATGAGATGTGATCCTTGGTGCATTAGGAAAATAAGTTTAAACTAAAAACGTCCAAGTGGAAATTGTGATAATTTTACCCCAGAGGGCACCAGTGTATATGCTACTCTGCAAGGGGCGCAATCATATAACTTTTTCCAGAAGAGGAGCAGACAACTTGATTTATGACTTGATGGATCTCCACTCAGCATGTCAGTCATGTTTTATCAGTCCTGCGGTGAAGCGGCATTCCACTTTTGAGCTTCCAGCTGTTGCAAGAAAGCCAGATCTGTAAAACTGTGAAAATAATATTCAAGAGTGACAGGTTAGCTTTATCATGTCAGAGTATTATTAATAATATTTTGTTAAATATCTGCTCACATCTACTTATTGCAGCGTAACACTTAAGGTGCCGAAGAATAGCTCAGTTATTTCATTACATTGACAAATATATACCAAGTATGAAATAGAAAAGTAGACAGTAATTGTTCATATCATTTGAAAACTAAGATAGATACACGCTATACATTCCATGAGGAAATAAAATATGCAAGGATGAATAATAAAATCAATTATTTAAAAAATGAATAAAAAATATTTACACATTTGTAGTACTACCCCCGTAGAAGTTGCCAATGTCAGGGTTCTCCACTGCTGCACAGCCAGTCACACAGCATTTCTTTTTGTATCCAAACTCATAAAATAGTCTTTGACTTGTTTGTGTTGTTTTATTTGGGGATGATAGCTTGGATGGGATAGGGATTATGGGATGCCCAACTTAACAGCAAAAAAAAAAAAAAAGACAGGGACAACTTCCTTCCTATTTACAGCTTTCACTTCCGCACAATTCCTGCTCCTTTACACTGCTGGGTTTATTCATTAGGGGCTAACAGTTTTTTGTTAGCTTAGCAACAGCCCAAACTCTCAGTCCCTTTGGAAAAGTAGCACATGTGGAGCGAACTGCATCCTGCAACTTCTTCTGCTTCCCTGTAAACATTGATCCCTGCTGCCTCTCCCTAGAAAGCTTTCCTCCAACTGCCTTCTGTGGTAGGATCCTTCCAGGCCAGCCACCCGAGTTCCGACCCGAGGTAAAGCCCCTCCCTAGCAGGGGTCCCTTAAGGGCCAACAACAGACTCCCTCAGCTCTGCTTCTCCATCTTTCACCCAACTGTATATATATGCAGAGCTGCCTCTTCCAGCCTCCACCCTCTACGTTCCAGAACATTCTTCAATATTCTAGAACCAGGGGGGAGGCAGCAAAGAGCTGCCTGGATGAGTCATTCAGCCCTAACCTCTAATAACCCTGACCCTGATTTAAGGACCCAGTTTTATCCCTGGGCCAGACTATGGCTTGCCTGTACTACTGCTAGTAGCATACTAGAGGGAGCTATACTTATGTGGATTGAAATTGGTTAAACTGGCTGCAAAAAAGCGCCTAGAGCCGATTCGGTTCGCATGTGTAGCGCTATACAAGTCACTCATTCCTTCATTCATTCATTCATTCATTCATTCATTCATTATGCCTTTGTCTTGTAGGTGTTAGATTTTTTGTGGGTTTACAACCAGCTTACCAATCCCCGAACCCCCGGCCGCCCCCCCGCATGGGGGAATACAATATTTCTATAGGAGGGATTCCTCTATCAGCACTGACTGTGTTGATGGGGGAATCATGCAAATTTCTTTCCTGCAGCCTGTGGTTGTTCAGTTTACAGGGATGAGACAAAACATTTATCACTGGGAGGGTTGCCTATAATGATTATCTTTTATTTACTCATATAATCAGACGAGAGTCCCTGAGCGAGAGTCCCTGATGACCAAGGCATTCGTGGACATCACTGGATAGAGAGGGGGCTCAGGTAAGTATTAGGGGAGCCTTGGGGGGTGGGCTGCTTTTTTTTATCCTAATGTATAACATGTATTAAGATAAAAAACAAATTTCTGCCTTTACAAATTTTTGAAATGTAACTATAACCGTTTTCACTGGCATTTAAGATCAGAACTCATATTTCAGTTACAGAGAAACTAGGGAGAGGCTATGAGGACGTTCTCCATTGGTAACAAGAAAATTACTTGTGAATTACAGTGTTTGAAACGGATCTTCTCATAAATTAGACTTAGCTATGGTTCACACCAGTGCAGCTTTGAAATCACGCTACTTTAGTACGATTTCAAAGCTGCAGGTCAGTGCGATTTATACCTCCGATTTAATTACGGTTTGCAACTTTGTATCACAGAAGTATATGCAAGTCACAATGATCTTGGAAAAAAGTAGTACAGGAACCCTTTTCAAAGTCACTGCAACATGAGTCGTGTTATTTGGATGGTTCCATTGCCGGCAATGGGGTGCAACTGGGGCTGTCAAATCGCATGACAAATTGCACCAGTGTAAATGAGGGCTAAGTGCATTGCACTGTAGTACACCCCATACACAATGTTATAATATACATAATATATTATAAATATAACATCGATATACATATGGTCTTTCTTTGCACATTTTCTATGTTATGGATGGTCTGTTTCTCTAAATATATCTATAAATGTTTCTCATTTTCTCACTCACCCAGCTTGATTCACACCTTTCATTAATTAATGCTAACATTGACACTTATTTTTAGTAATAAAAACTACTGCATGCAAAAAAATACATATGCATGAATTAAGGTGGCAATATACACAGGAGAACTGTAATAAGTGATGTGAATCTGTGAAAGTGAAGAATGTGAAAAACTAATTTAATCAGTTAGACACTCATAGGAGGATCTTAACGATCTTAAGCTGTCAGAATAAAACAACCAGTTACTATATATGGCCTAATTTACTAAAATGTGAAGCAAGTTCAAGTACAGAGAATTAAGATGAGGTGTACCAATGTTTATTCCAAGCATTCAGCCATAAACAGAACAATTTAAACCAACCCATTACTCTACACCACTTTACCAAGCAGCCTCCAGTGCTTCAACCTACCCTAACCATGGAGGCCCACTGCTCCAATTCCTGCTGCCATCCTGTTTAAAATTCTAGTAGTTTTGTGTGTGGCAGAGCATGTGACATGCACTGTACTTTCGTACAATGCAGTGATTGGATGAAGTCGAGGCTCCACTAAAAAACTAAAACCAATCACAGATGGGACACTAAAAAGCCTTTCTGGGAAAAACAGGGAAATGGGTATACATAGGCATAACTTAGCTGTAGCCATATCACAGATTTTTTTTTTAAATGATATTCTTGCATATTTATAAAGCAAACTGTTGTGCTTTACAAATGTGTTTTACACTTCCCTTTCTTGAGAGTCTAAAGAATTGGAGAAAAGTGCCAAGAGAAGGAGGTAACCTATCATATGACTTTTCTTGGCAGGTCATGTGACAGTGCTTTCCTCCTATACTGGAGTGTTCTCTGTAATATTATGCAGAGAACACCACAGACTTCACACCACACTTTTAAGAATGAAACACAAAATTTGTATGCAGTGTGGAGTAACCCCTGTGACATCCTGCTAAGAGCATTGTCTACTCAGCACTATAAATAGCAGTCTAAAAGTGGTAATAAATCCAAAACCATGAATGTAATATATTTCAGCTTACCAATCCTTAGATGTAGTGGTGCTTGCGGCGGTCGGATTTGTAAGGCCCCTTTCACACGGGCCAGTGAAGGTGCGGTGACGGTATAGCGGCGCAATTTTTAGTGCCGCTATACCGTCGTATTTACCGCGATATTTGGCCGCTAGCGGTGCGGTTTTAACCCCCGTTAGCGGCCGAAAAAGGGTTAATACCGCCCGCAATGTGCATGATTTAAATGGGAAGGAGCGGTATAGGAGCGTTTTCTTGCTGGTTCTTGCCGAGAAAACAGGTAGTGTGTACAAGGCCTTATACTGTAATGTTACTTTGTTTTATTGTTAACCATCTTTTGGTTATCAGGTACGCCATTCAGCTGCAGCACTGATTTATTTATCTTGACAGCAACAGTATATGCTCCCATGATATGGAAATCAGCGTCTCCAGCGCTGTAGGAGGTGATTTCACCACCACAGTTAAAAAAAATGGTGCATGTATGCCAATCATTAGAAGTGGGTGGATGAAGGGCGGTATTCTAATGGTGGGCATACCTACCGATCAATCTCTTTTTTTTCATGCTGCCCACAGACTGCATGAAAAAAAGAGCATTACAATGTATGCCCAACAAGGACCAGCAACGTACTAGTATGTTGCTGGATTTTGAGTGGTTATTCCAGTTTGATGCCTGTGGGTTTACCTTCAGCTTTCATTTAAAAGCCATCCTTTTGGCTAATTAACCTCTAAACTGCTTTTACAAGCAGTGGGAGATAACATGCCCCACCTGCTGCAGTTTTCCATGGTTTTCTTGGGCTCTCCTGTCCCAACAGGGAACCCGAGAATGCATCTGTTGGTTCCACCAGCCGACCATAGAGCTGATCAGAGACCAGAATGGCTCCAATCATCTCTATGGCCTAAGAAACCAGAAGCTACAAGCATTTTGCCAGATATAAACAGCGCCATTTGGAAATTTGGAAAGCATGTTATCACACCAATCTTGGTGTGGTTAGATGCTTTGAGGGCAGAGGAGAGATTTAGGGTTTAATAGACCCCAATTTTTTAAGCAATTGAACCATGCAATTGAAACAGCAATTGAACCATGCATGTGAGGTACCAACGTGAAGGTCAGATAAAGGGCAGTAATTTTAGCAGTAGACCTCCTCTGTAAATCTAAAGTAGTAACCTGTAAAGGCTTTAAAATGCTTTTAAAAATGTATGTAGTTTGTTGCCGCTGCACATTTGTGCGCAATTTTAAAGCATGTTGTGTTTGGTATCCATGTACTTGGCGTAAGATCATCTTTGTTATTTCATCAAACATTTGGGCGATATAGTGTGTTTTAGTGCATTTAAATTTAAAAAAGTACTATAGGGAGAAAAAACTGCGCTTGTCAAAAACGTTCTAAATATATATGCGTCAAGGCAGCAGAAGAAATGTGATAAGCATATAAAGTCCAATATAAAAGTAAACTGTGCCAAGTAGGAAACCAGATATCAGGCTGGTAAAAAGCAATGATAATAGATAATATGAATAAAATCACATTCAGTCCAATAAAAAGTTTGTAGCAGCACCACCATGTGTCAGCAAAACTTCAGTGTGAACACACCACCACCAAACTGAAAGCCACTTACCAGAACCACCCAAACATTAGGCATGTAGACAGATTCTATTCAATGGGCTCCACATCAGATTAGCATCAGAATCCAGGGAGCAGATCTCAAATCGATGATTGAACATATCCTCGGGAAAAAAATAAAAACGGACCATAGCGTGATACCGTACGAAATATTTAATAAAAATGCATAAGACATGTACTTACAAACATCTCATGATTAAAAGCGTGTAAGATACGACGGCGCAGGCCTTCGTATCTTAGCTAGGTTTAAGTGTATCTCAGTTTGAGCATACACTTAAACTTAAGACGGCGCAGATTCCGAGTTAGGTCGGCGTATCTACTGATATACCGGCCTAACTCTCTCTGAATCTGGCTATTTGTGTAATTTTTTTTTTTTTTTTGTCATTTTTCAATCACTTGCCAACATGCCTCTCAGCAATTTCCTTGGAGTGTCTATTTTACAAAATGGGGTCATTTGGGGGTGGGGGGGTTTTACTGCCCTGCCATTTTAGCACTTCAAGAAATTATATAGGCAGTCATAAACTAAAAGCTGTGTAAATTCCAGAAAATATACCCTAGTTTGTAGACGCTATAACTTTTGCGCAAACCAATACATATACGCTTATTGACATTTTTTTACCAAAGACATGTGGCTTAATACATTTTGGCCTAAATTTATGACTAAAATTGAGTTTATTGTATTTTTTTTAGAACAAAAATATCATTAAAAATATATTTTTTTATTCAAAATTTTCTGTATTTTTCCATTTATATCGCAAAAAATAAAAATCGCAGAGGCAATCAAATACCATCAAAAGAAATCTCTATTTGTGGGAAAAAGCGGATGCAAATTTCATTTGGGTACAACATTGCATGACCGCACAATTACCAGTTAAAACAGCGCAGTGCCAAATTGTAAAAATTGCTCTGGTCATTCAGCAGCCAAATCCTCCGGGGCTGAAGTGGTTAAGCTTTTATCCCCTCTGTTTTCACCTGGTGTTCCAGACAGTTACACCTCCTGTATTTGGGTGTCTGCTTTATGGATGAAGTACAGAACAAATGTCTTGTCTCTATCAAAAACTGGGTACACACAATTTTATTTTTTGATTCAACAATGAAAAAAATGAAACAAAAGAAAACTGACATATACATACATGATACAGGGATCTCCCTCGCTGTGACATTGTATTCTGACAGTGTGTACCGGGCTTAAGGAGAACAATGGAGCCACCCTTGGACCGCAGAATTGTCTGGACAGTATAATATTGGATGGACTGGATGGAAACAAATTACCCATATTTTTCGCTCTATAAGACGCACCTGACCATAATATGCACCTAGGTTTTAGAGGAGGAAAACATGAAAAAAAAATATTCTGAACCAAATGGTCTACTAAACTATTTACCAGTGCCCATGAAATGCAGCCTGACCTGTGCCAAAGAAATCCCTCCCAGCATAAATCCTCACTCAGAAAAAAATCCTCCCCATCTCAAACTTGTGCTGTCCTCTCTCCCCTGCCAGTACAAACCCCCCTCCCCCAGCTGCTTCTCCTGTTCTGTAAGAGCAGCCTGCTCTAATGGGACTTGTAGTCCACTCTGCTGGGACTTGTAGTGCCCTAGACTGTGGGGAAACTGAGGAATTCTCAGTCCACCCACAGAGACACTACAAGTCCCAGCAGAGCGGGTTTCCATATCTCAGCCCCCCACAGAGGCACTACAAGTCCCAGCAGAGTGGGCTGTCACCTGTCTTCCAAACACAGCACAGCCTTCCATCCACTCACTCCTTGGCTGCCATAAATTCCTCCCAACTCTCCTCTCACAATAGTGTCCTACTCGAGTCTGGGCGGCATGACGAGCTGCATAGTGGGGCAGTGGGCATGATTTCCCCTTCTCTGTCTGAAGACATGTCCCGGCTCCCAGACCCCGGTGTTCTGTAATATTCACAAGGCTGCAGATCACTTTGTCACTGACCAGGCACCTTCATGGCTGGAGCAATAAGCTGGGCATCGGAGGATGCGGCCGCGAGTGTGCACTGATTTGGAAATCTTAAATATGTGGGAGGAGGTCGCGGGAACCGGCATTTGGAAGGACAGGTCGGGGGTTTTTCGTGCGGTGGGAGGGCGGGTTTTTTTTAGTGGCGGGGGGCGTTGACAATGGCGGCGGGGGTGGCGCCTGATGTTCATTCGGACCATAAGATGCATTTTCCCCCATATTTTTTGGGGGGGAAAAGTGCGTCTAATGGCCTGAAAAATACGATAAAGCCTAACTCCAGCCCCAACGGTTATAAAAATGATTTTATTTTGGGATAAAAGTTCAAGCTAAATGAATGAAACCTAAACAATCTAAGCACCCCTGTCAGTTTGTCTCAGCCCTCTGACTTTTATTTTTGATGTACAGCTGGTCCATTAAAGAAGTTGAAAAAAAATAGCAGGACCAACAGTTAAAAAAAACGAAGTTGCAGTGGAACTTTACTGCTTTGTTGATGCTAGTGACAGAGGGCCATATTCTGAATAAAGATACGATAGAGTATCTCAGGATACTCCATCGTATCTCTCTTTTTTGGCCAGTGTATCTATGCGAGTGATTCTAAGGCCGGGTACTCACGACCAAACATGTATGGTGAAAGCGGTCCGTCGGACCGTTTTCACCATACATGTCTGCCAGAGGGCTTCTGTACGATGGTTGTACACACCATCGTACAGAAGTCCGCGCGTAAACAATACGCGGGGCGTGTCCGCGGTTTCGCCGCGTCGATGACGCGGTGTCGCCGCGACAATGACGCAGCGACGTGGGCGGCCCGCCTTTAAAATGCTTCCACGCATGCGTCGAAGTCATTCGACGCATGCGAGGGACGGCGGGCGCCTGGACATGTACGGTAGGTCTGTACTGACGACCGTACATGTCCGAGCGGGCAGAATTCCAGCGGACTGTTTTAAAACAAGTCCAGGAATATTTGTCTGCTGGGAAAAGGCCCGGCGGGCAAATGTTTGCTGGAATTCGGCCCGCTCGCGCCCACACACGACCAAACATGTCTGCTGAAACTGGCCTGCGGACCAGTTTCAGCAGACATGTTTGGTCGTGAGTACGGGGCCTTAGAATCATTTTCGCATAGATACACTTAAGATTCGACATGTGTAAGTCACTTACACTGTCGGATCTTAAATGTAATTACTCCGCCCGCCGCTAGGTGGCGTTTACGTTCAGGTCTCATTGGTTTATGCAAATGAGCCTGATACGCCGATTCCCGAACGAATTTGCGTCGCGTAACCGTCGCTTACGTCGTTTGCGTAATCGTAAACTTACCCCTGCTATATGAGGGGTAAGTTTACGCAAGTCCCACGTAGGCCATGTTAAGTATGGCGTCGGGTCCGCGTCGTGTCTTCCCGTCGGCTACGTCGTTTTACTAAGTCGTTCTTGAATACGACTTTACGTCAATGACGCACACGTTGGCGTCATTGACGTTTTACGCAGAGAACTGGAGCATGCGCACTGGGCTATTTTAAGCCCGGCGCATGCGCAGTTCGTTAGAATCGGGGGCGTGCTTAATTTAAATAGAAGCCGCCCCCTTGGAGATACGCGGAGATACGCCGGGCCAAATACACTCCGCCGCCCCAAACTACGGAGCAAGTGTTTGGGGAATACAGCACTTGCTCCTGTAGGTTGGGGCGGCGGAGTGTAAATGGCTTACGCGCCGCCCGCCTACATTTACCAAGGAATATGGCCCAGACTGCATCATATGTCATTTTTTATTTGCCTTATTTTGCCTTGAGTTCCACTTTAATCAAAGTGACACTAAAGTAGCCACAAAATAAAACATAAATATTTACATTCATCTTTAACCACGTCAGCCCCGGAAGAATTTACCCCCTTCCTTACCAGAACAGTTTTTGCGATTTGGCACTGCGTCGCTTTAACTGACAATTCCGCGGTCGTGCGACTTGGCTCTCAAACAAAATTTTCTTCCTTTTCCCACAAATAGAGCTTTCTTTTGGTGGTACGTGATCACCTCTGCGGTTTTTACTTTTTGCGCTTTAAGCAAAAGTAGGGGGGTCTCCTTACAACCCATACCAGACCTAAGGGCCTGGTATGCCCCTGGGGGGAAACCCATGCCAGTTTTTTATTTAAAATTTGGCGTGGAGTTCCCTTTCAGTATTCATACCAAATGCTGCAGCTAGAATTGGCGGGAATTCAAGTCGGATCCCCGTCGCTTCTATGACGGCTTTGTCTCCATCGCGGCAAGCCAGCTTGGCGCTGGCTCCCGCAATGGGGCTCGTAGGTGGTCAATCTCGCCGAGAAAGGGAGCGAGATTGACACAATATCGTGGTCACCCACTGTATATATTTATACACTGTATAGTTTAGCTAGATCCGCTCTTCCTAATTTACTGGCAGGCAGGTGATTGTGCTAGCTGCAGTATTCTCACGTGGTGTGTACTGCCTGTGTCCTCTGCAGTGTGCACCTAAAGCTATGTGGTGTGTACTGCCTGTGTCCTCTGCAGTGTGCACCTAAAGCTACATGGTGTGTACTGCCTGTGTCCTCTGCAGTGTGCACTTAAAGATACATGGTGTGTACTGCCTGTGTCCTCTGCAGTGTGCACCTAAAGCTACATGGTGTGTACTGCCTGTGTCCTCTGCAGTGTGCACCTAAAGCTATGTGGTGTGTGTACTGCCTGTGTCCTCTGCAGTGTGCACCTAAAGCTACGTGGTGTGTACTGAACGTGTCCTCTGCAGTGTGCACCTAAAGCTATGTGGTGTGTACTGCCTGTGTCCTCTGCAGTGTGCACCTAAAGCTACGTGGTGTATGTACTGCATGTGTCCTCTGCAGTGTGCACCTAAAGCTATGTGGTGTGTACTGCCCGTGTCCTCTGCAGTGTGTACCTAAAGCTACGTGTTGTGTACTGCCTGTGTCCTCTGCAGTGTGCACCTAAAGCTACGTGGTGTGTACTGCCTGTGTCCTCTGCAGTGTGCACCTAAAGCTACGTGGTGTGTACTGCCTGTGTCCTCTGCAGTGTGCACCTAAAGCTACGTGGTGTGTGTACTGCCCATGTCCTCTGCAGTGTGCACCTAAAGCTACATGGTGGGTGTACTGCCCATGTCCTCTGCAGTGTGCACCTAAAGCTACGTGGTGTGTGTACTGCCTGTGTCCTCTGCACATTGTGCACCTAACGTAAAGCTGGTGTTTCTGATATTTACTCCTAGAAGCAGGGATCTGCTCATATTAATACTACAGGCAGGGTATATTGCTGCAAGTACTTTAACGTGGTGTACTGTCTGTGTCCTCTGCAGGCCATTAGTATGTCTGGAAGGACAACAAGGAGAGGCAGAGAGTCACGAGCCAATAAAAGAGGGCAAGCAGGCTCTGCTTCTAGAGGCAACAGTGCTGGTCGTGGACATGGTGCATCCTCATCAGCATGTCGCCGTTGGCCACGCTCGTCCTTTTTTTCGGCAGCTGGCCGTGTTGAGCTGCAACATGCTGAAGACTTGGTAGAGTGGATGACCAAGACGTCCTCATCCTCTCTCACCGAGGCTCAGGGTACTTTGTCTGGCAAAGCAGCTGCCAGGGCAGCTTCTTTCCTCTGCTCAATGGCATCAGTCACTCCTTCACTAGCCCCACCATGTCCTCCTGAGGAGTCCCCCGAACTGTTTGCCCACAGTGTTGGGTACATGCTGCATGAGAATGCGTAGCGTTTTAAAGGCTCCGATGATGGTACACAGCTAGAGGAAGGCAGTAATGTGAGCCCAGAGAGAGGGGGTGCCCAAGAAGGACAGCAATCTGGCAGTCATGTTCCCCCAGCTGCAGCATACTGCCAGGTTTTATACAGTGATGAGGAGGAAGGGGATGATAAGGTCACTGACTCTAGGTGCATGCCTGATAGGAGAGAGGAGGAGGAGGAGGAGGCACAGGCACATCTCCAATGAGGCAGGATGCCCTCCAGGGGCCAGCTTAAGGGCAGCACACCGACTGCATCACAACGCAGAGTTACGCATGTGCAGGGCGCTGCTGTCTCTGCGTTACTCCAAAAGTTCTTTGGAGTGGGCCTTTTTTGAGACGAGTGCATCAGATCGCACCGCTGCTATTTGCAACATATGTCTCAAGCGTATCTCGCGTGGCCAAAACATCACCCGCTTGGGCACCACATGCTTGACCAGACATATGTCGACCTGCCATGCAGTTCATTGGCAAGCGTACCTCAAAGACCCACACCAAAGAACAAAGCGGATCTCCCCTTGCTCCTCATCAGCTGGGATCTCCAACCCCACTATACCCTCAGTCCTCTCTGAAGCCTGCACTTATAGGACTGAAGATGTAGAATTAGGTGTGTCACAGCCAAGTACTTGCGGGTAATCTACTATCGGTACACCGATGGCAGATTGTACTAGGCAAATTTCCCTGCCCCAGCTGCTGCAGCACTGAAAGAAAGTCTCTCCCAGCCATTCACATGCCCAGCGGTTGAATGCTAGCTTAGCTAAATTGCTAGCACTTCAACTGCTGCCTTCTCAGTTGGTAGATTCTGCCCCCTTCCGTGAGTTTGTGGAATGTGTGGTACCTCAGTGGCAAGTTCCCAAGTTCACGGAAGGCGATTCCGGCTCCCTACCGCATTTGGAAGGGAATGTCCATGCCTCGCTGGACAGGGCGGTCAGTGGTAAGGTGCATATTACCGCTCACTCATGGTCCAGCAGGCATGGACAGGGATGTTACCTATCTTTCACAGCGCATTGGGTGGCTCTGCTGGCAGCTGGGAAGGACACAGGACAAGGTACAGTAGTTTTGGAGGTTGTTCCACCACCACGCCTCCAAAATGCTACGACTGGTTGTGACACACCTCTCTCCTCCACCCCCTCCTCTTCTTCTTCCTCTGTGGCCTCTTCCTGTGCTGATGTGTCCTCGGAACCAGCGGTGCTCTGTAGGCGTTCAAGGGGCTACGTAGGTACTCAGGCAAAGAGATGCTATGCGGTGCTTGAGCTGGTGTGCTTGGGGGACAGGAGCCACACTGGGCCAGAGGTTCTGTCAGCTCTGCAGGGGCAGGCTCAGAGGTGGTTGACGCCACTCCAGCTTAAGCCAGGAATGCTGGTTTGCGACAATGGCACCAACCTCCTCTCCGCCCTGCGACAGGGACAACTGACCCATGTGCCCTGTTTTGCTCATGTCCTTAACTTGGTGGTGCAGCGGTTCTTGGGCAGGTACCCGGGCTTACAGGATGTCCTGAAGCAGGCCAGGAAAGTCTGTGTGCATTTCCAATGGTCATATAATGCCAGTGCTCGGCTGGCAGACCTCCAAAAGGAATAGAACCTGCCCAAGAACCGCCTAATCTGTGACATGCCCACCAGGTGGAACTCTAAGTTGGCCATGCTGCAGCGGCTGCACATGCAGCAGAGAGCCATAAATGAGTATCTGTGCAATTTTGGCAGCAGGACAGGGTCAGGGGAGCTTGTTTTTTTCCCCACGCCAGTGGGCCATGATCAGGGATGCATGCGCTGTCCTGTCACCATTTGAGGAGGCCACGAGGATGGTGAGCAGTGACAGTGCATGCATCATTCAGACTGTCCCTCTTATTCACCTGTTGGAGCACACGCTGCATGGAATAATGGACAGGGCCATTGAGGCAGAACAGAGGGAGGAAGAGGAGGACTTCCTTACCTCTCAAGGCCCCCTTTATCCAGACAGTGTTCCTGCTTGCCCGCCTATCACACAGGACGAAGAGGAGGAGGAGGATTGTGTCAGCATGGAGGTGGAGCCTAGCACTCAGTATCAGCAGCAGTCTTCAAGGGATCAATTACAGTCCCAAGGAACCCATGGACTTGTACGTGGCTGGGACGAGGTGGCTGCGGATCATGACGTCCTCAGTGACCCAGAAGACTCCGCACCGAATGCCTCAGCAAACCTACATTGTAATGCCTCCCTGATTCTGCAAAGCCTGCGTAAGGATCCTCGTATTCCTGCTATCAAGGAGAGGGATCATTACTGTCTGGCAACCCTCCTTGATCCACGTTACAAGAGTAAGGTTGCAGACCTTATCTTGCCAGCACAGAGGGAGCAGAAGATGAAACATCTTGGGGAGGCCTTGCAGAAAGATCTGTGCAACGCGTTCCCAGATTCTGGGAGGTTAAAAAATCCTGGTCCTGGACAACGTGTTGCTGAGGCTTTGGTCAGTCACAGAAGGAGCAGTGGAGAAGGTGGCCTTTCTGACCGATGCGTTCAGACAATTTTTTAGTCCGCAGCCCCAAGGTATGACTGGTTCCAGCAACCATCGCCAGCGTCTGTTTTACATGGTGCCGGAATACCTAGGGGCAAGATCAGACTTGGACACCTTTCCCACTAAAAATCCTCTGGCTTACTGGGTCTTGAGGATGGATCACTGGCCAGAGCTTGCACAGTATGCAATTGAGCTACTGGCTTGTCCTGCATTCAGCGTTCTTTCAGAACGCACATTCAGTGCTGCTGGAGGCTTTGTAACTGATCACAGGGTGCGCCTCTCCACCAACTCGGTCGATCGACTGACCTTCACAAAAATGAATCAGGCTTGGATCCCCACCAGCTACCATGCACCTGGTGCTGATGTAACTGATTATTTTTTTTGAAATGTCAGATCCCTTCAAGACTGCCTATGCTGATGCTGAGTGACTATCCTGTTATGCTGAGTGACTATCCTTTTCCTCCTCAATGATCATGCTGATAGCTTGTAAGAAATTTTTTGGTTCTGGGCACCGCGACCAGTGGCTAAGGCCCAATTTGTATGCCCCTGTTTAACAGGGGCGTGTAATTACAATTTTTGATGCAATACTTTGCAGCGGGCTCATTCCTGCGCTCCAACTAGAGTATCTGTGAGGGGTTGCAGTGTTGTTGCACCAGCACCACCACCACCACCAACAAAGGCCCAATTTTTCTGCCCCTGTTCAACAGGGGCATGTTATTACGATTCTTGATCTAATATTTCACAGCAGGGCCCATTCCTGTGCCCACCAAGAGTAACTGTTAGGGCTTACAGAGTTGTGGCACCAGCACCACCACCACCAACAAAGGCCCAAATTTTCTGCCCCTTTTCAACAGGGGCATGTAGATACAATTCTTGATCTAATATTTTACAGCAGGGCCCTTTCCTGCGCCCACCAAGAGTAACTGTGAGGATCTACAGTGTTGTGGCACCAGCCCCAGCACCAAAGGCCCAATTTTTCTACCACTGTTCAACAATGGCATGTAATTACAGTTCTTGATATAATAGTTCACACAGCAGGACGTTCCAGCGCCCACCAAGACTAACTGTGAGGGCTTACAGTGTTGTGGCATCACCAACACCTAGGGCCCAAATTTATGCAGAGTATATACGGCAGGCCCCTACTTTCAAACATCGCATAGAACATGGTTTGGGACTTTGAATGAGGCATATAGACTGTTACACCAGCACATGCCTCCATCCCCGAAATTGGAAAAAGAGAAGAAGTTGGGACTTTAAATGAGATGCGATTTGATGCAAACAGTAGTAAAGTAATAAATGCGTAATAACCAAGCTCGAACTTACCACCCAAACAGCAAGCCAAATTCAACTGTCTAACTGTATGTTAAAAGCAGAGGATTGGTTGCACACATTTGCAAATGCATGGATGAGCTACAGGCCACTTCACGGCTCTCTGCGTTTCTGTAGTCCTAACTAAACTGTCAAATCGCATCTCATTTAAAGTCCCAACTTCTTCTCTTTTTTACTTTCAAACATCCAACTTACAAACGACTCCTACCTGCAAACGGAAGGCGACAACAGGAGTGAGAGGAATTCTACCCTTAGGAAGGGAAATTATCTTATGTAAGAGGTGTCTCCTGTCCACTGATGCTTTATCACCAATCCTTGTTTCACTAAAAAAAACTAATTTTCAAAAAATCATTTGTCATTGGGACAGAAAGTGAATTGCAATCTTCTGAACAGATGCACACAGACAACAAAACAAATGTTACAGGGGTGATAACCCTTCTCTATGTTTTCAGAAAAGCTTAAAAATAGATTTTATGGCTGGAGCTACACTTTAAAAAAGTACCAGTTCACAATTACAAACAGATTCTACTTAACAACAAACCTACAGTCCCTGTCTTGTTTGCACCACCTGTATACTGCTGTTCAAAGTGTATAGGGCCAAAGGGGCTTGTAATCACCTCGGGGGAGTGGGGGGAAACCCATGCTATTTTTCTCAATCATTTTAATCCATATTGCAGGGACCAGACATTACATTAAAGCCGCAAGCAGTGTTAAATTACTTTTTTCTTATAGTAATCTCATTTTGTGCAGGGACAGTTCTAAACACGTGCCACTGCACAGGCATACTATGGACACCCAGCAGGTACGATATTTAAAGGAATTTTTTTTTTCACTGTAAACATCATTAAAATCACTGCTCCAGAAAAAACAACCATTTTTAAAACTTTTTTTTTCCATTGATACATATTACCTGGGGCAAGACCCGGGTTCTCAAACCCATTTTCCGACAATAACTTGCTTATTAGGCTTTAAAATGAGCACTTTTGAATTCGAGCGTTTGAGTCCCATAGACGTCAATGGGGTTCTAAATGTTCACGTGAACGCTCGGTCCGTTCGAAGGTTTTGGTGCAAACCAAACGGGGGATAGTTTGGCTCATCCCTACTTTACATTGTAGCAAAGTGTAATTTTTTCAGTGTTATCACATGAAAAGATATAATAAAATATTTACAAAAATTAGAGGGTTGTACTTACTTTTGTGAGATACTGTATACTCGATTTGGCACACAGGTGCCACCCTGTAGCAGTAAACTCCTATTGGGCAGACCTGAAGTGGTTAAAATGATCCTACTGATACCAGGGGCGGATCCAAGGGGGGGGCAACGGGTTAATTGCCCCCCCAAAAAAAAAACTGGTGAGCAGGCTGTGCTGATGCCGACCTCCCATCAGTACAGGGCAGCGGCACCGGAACTGACAGGCTCTGTGTTGAGACACAGGCAGAGCCGGAGTTGCGGGGGATTTCCACCCCCCCTTCTCCTCCTCGAGCAGAGAATTCATCTGCCAATGCATGCTCTTATTGGCTACATTCAGAGCCAATGTCTGGGAAACTAGAAGCGGAGCATTATGGGACATGTAGTCTAGGATACCAGCAGGCCCCAGGATGATTCCTTGAGAGGACTGCAGCCCCCAGCATGCTGAGCAGGAGGAGGAAGAGAGGAGAAGAGAGACCATGAGGCTGTATGGTGGAGGGAGCCAGAGATTCTATTATTATCCTCCAAGGTAAGAACTTACCTCCTCTCCACCTGGCTTCTCCCGCCCTGTCCTTCCCTCTACCTGGCTTCTCCTGCCCTGTCCTCCCCTCCACCTGGCTTCTCCCGCCCTGTCCTTCCCTCCACCTGGCTTCTCCCACCCTGTCCTTCCTTCCACCTGGCTTCTCCCGCCCTGTCCTCCCTTTTACCTGGCTTCTTCCGCCCCATCCTCCCTTCCACCTGGCTTCTCCTTCCCCATCCTCCTTTCCACCTGGCTTCTCCCGCCCTGTCCTGCCTTCCTGGCTTCTCCCGCCCCGTCCTCTCCTCCACCTGGCTTCTCCCGTCCTGTCCTCCCTTCCACCTGGCTTCTCCTGCCCTGTCCTCCCCTCCACCTGGCTTCTCCCGCCCTGTCCTCCCCTCCACCTGGCTTCTCCCGCCCTGTCCTCCCCTCCACCTGGCTTCTCCTGCCCTGTCCTCCCCTCCACCTGGCTTCTCTTGCCCTGTCCTCCCCTCCACGTGGCTGCATCCACCCTACAAATTAACCGGAAATATTTTGGCAGTGCCCCTCCCGAGATTAGACTCTGAATCCGCCCCTGACTTATACTTGCTTTTTCCTATTCCATGACACTCTTTAAAGACAAAGAACATTGCAATCATTGTACCGAGAGCAATGAATAAATTCATGTTGACAATATAAAAATTATACATTTATACTGCTTGGTATGAAGTGTCATAATCTTTTATTGTGAACATTTTTAAAATGTATGGAATAAAAAAATGACATGCATTCGCTGGTGTAATTGGTTATGTGAAAGCATCTACATATTTTCCAATCTTTTGCCATGTGTCATCATTCTTGGATTCTGTTTAATTGGGATGAAAACTGTGTTTCTGGGAATTCATGTGAAATGTTGTCACTTTAATTAGCACACCTTACTTTGTATCACACAGTGTTGATTTGTGTTTGTAGCCATTCTGCTAAAGAGAAGAGTCTTGTGTATGTATTTCCTTAACCACTTGCCGACCGCCTAACAAACATATGTGTCGGCAGGATGGCTCGTGTGGGCAAAGCAACATACCTGTGCGTTGCTTCGAAAATCCCACCATGCAGACGTGCATGCGCCCGCCGTGAGCTTCGTGACTGTGCCCGCGGGACACACAGACTCGATGTCTGCCGATGTCCCACGATCATGTCAAGTAGCTGCAGAATGGGGAGAAGCCTTTGTAAATAAGGCATTTCCCTGTTCTGCCTAGTGACAGGACATTGATTTACTGTTCCCTGTGATCGGGAGCAGTGATCACTGTCGTGTCACTCATAGCCTAGCCCCCTCACAGTTAGAATCACTCCCTAGGACACACTTAAAGCCCTTCCTTGCCCCCTAGCCCTCCCAGATTGCCATCATTATTAGTAAAAAATATATATATATAAAAAATGACATAAAATGATCCCCCATTTTGTAGACGCTATAACTTTTGCGCAAACCAATCAATATACGCTAATGCCGCGTACACACGATCGGAAATTCTGACAAGAAAACCGTGGATTTTTCCGACGGAATTTTGGCTCAAACTTGTGTTGCATACACACGGTCACACAAAATTATGACCGTCAAGAATGCGGTGACGTACAAAACTACAACGAGCCGAGAAAAATTAAGTTCAGTTATTCTGAGCATGCGTCAAATTGATTCCGAGCATGCATGTTTTTTTGCACGTCAGAATTGCATACAGAAAGTACTTTTCCCGTCTGAAAATTTGAGAACCAGCTCTCAATTTTTTGCTGTTGGAAATTACGACAGAAAAAGTCAGATGGAGCCTATGCACGGAATTTCTGACCAAAAGCTCACATCAAACTTTTCTTGTCGGAAATGCCGACCGTGTGTACGCAGCATTATTGTGATTTTTTTTTACCAAAAGTATGTAGAAGAATACATATCGGCCTAAACTGAGGAAAAAACATTTTTTATATATGTAGCACTACCCCCGAAGGAGCTGCTAGTTAATTTCGGGTGGCATGTTACCTCTATTCCTTCGCCATCTAGGGTATGCGCTGAGAGTTGAGAAGAACTGCAATGTCCACAAGTTAGGTGTCTTTTTCTGTGCTTTATAACCCAAAGGGGTAGAAGAACAAAAGTAGTAGCTGAAGAGGTAGAAGGATAATAGGTGGTAGGTTCAGGTGTAAAACTTTGTTCGGAAACAATCCTGCATCCAACAATATAACGTTTGTCGCCACACTAGCCAGAGTGGGTATTGTGCACATGGATAAGCCTCTCTCACTAGCCTAGCAGCCAAATGTCACACGGAAACTTCAGCAATGTCTCTGCCACAGACCTTCCCAAAGGTAGAGATGTATTCGGTCCAGAATCCTTCTCAACACAGGATTAAGCACACAGATCTCTCTCTTGAATAAACTTTAGAATTCAAGCTGACAGGCGACCCTCACTCAGCCTTTCAGGCCTCTCCTGAGATACCAGCCTCGTGCTCGGTGCTCTCCAAGAGAGGTGCTTCATCGAGTAGCTTCCTCCCTCCGGACGGACAGCACAGGATTGTAGACCCAGTCTGTGTACCAGGCCTACATAGTAGATCACAACCCCGAACCAACGTGGTCCTGGAGCCAGGAACACTTGAACACGCACCTCCGGCCATGAGGGCCACACACGGGGGGTGGTGGGACGACAGACCCAGGATCGACGACGACCCTGAACTAGTGACGTCTGTCCCTTAAGTACTCTGCCCCAGCATGTTCAGCGAGGCGACCAACCCCCACTGATTGACTGCTGAGGAAAAACACCCAATACACCCTGATTTGACTGCTGCCACCCTCGGCCTGGGGCGGAACCAACACCCCAGACAACGATAGTGGTCACTCACAGTACAGCGGTGGCTGGAACAGAGGCCCAAATGTGTCAAAACAACACAGGCAGAGGCAACTAAATCTCTGACTACCCTCTAAATTTGAAGCAGCACCAGCTATGGAAAATAGCAGGGCGCTACATATATATTTTTTGGGGATATTTATTATAGCAAAAAGTAAAAAATATAGCTTTTTTTTTTTAATTGTTGCTCTTTATTTGTTTATAGCGCAAAAAAGGTGATCAAATACCACCAAAAGAAAGCTCTATTAGTGGGGGGAAAAAAGACGTCAATTTTGTTTGGGTACCACATCCCACGACACAGTGCCGAATCGCAAAAAGTGCTCTGGTTAGGAAGGGGGTAAATTCTTTCCGGGCTGAAGTAGTTAAAGTGCAAGTAAAGGCTCCTATATGACAGTCTAAACAAGTATCTAAACCAGTCACTATGTGATGCACAAGCCTCTCAAAGTAAACACAAAAACTTTCTTTACCTTCCCTGACTGAACCAAGTCTTCTTTTATTTGTGTTTTACATACGCCTCCTCCCAGACACTGCAGATCACAGTGGGAGGGTTCAGCAAAAAAAGGCAGTGCTGCCAATCCAAAAAGCAGTGGACAGAACTGTGACAGACCTAGCCGGGACAGAGGCTTTTGGAGGGGACTGAATGCTAGCCTCTTGCCTACCGATCATGGGCCCTGGCATTTGGGGGAACAGTGCTCTTTGTGAGCTGTATGCCTGGGGACCCTTGAGGTGGTGTTACTTTGGATTCAGGTCCATGTCCCCCCAAGACACATAGACTCTGGGAACCCTGTATATGACATATAATAGAAATGGTGACTGATTCATATGCCTCGTACACATGACCGTTTTTCCCGTCGGGAAAACTGCCATGAGAGTTTTTGGCCGGGAAAACCGGTCGTGTGTATACTATAGCTGTCGACTTTTGATAAAAGGATACACCTAAAGTGGATGTATACCCATTCTGAGCAGTTTCCTTTAAATTATTAGTGCAAACCATAGTATTGTTTGGTATTATTTAATCACTTCTTACCTGCTTACTTTCGGAATAATCCTTAATTTTCTTTTAAATTACGTCACCGGCGCATGCACTGTTGGCCCTATATTTCCGACAAGCTTCTGCTGCTGGAAAAATGCTGTGTCTATGCCAGGGCTACGTAATTTCCTGTGTCAGCCCAAAGATCCTGTGACACTCCTTCCCCATTGAAAGCTGAGCCTGGACCCCTTGTGACTCGCAACAGGATTGACTCCTATTCGCTGGACAAGGTTTTCATGAAAACAAGGCTTGGCTTCTGCAAATAAAGCGCATACGCGGGATTATGGCCAAGGATACATACTGAGGGCGGAAATAAAGTACTGTACAGACGTGGAAGACAGAAGTTGTAATGGTGGCGGCAATGAACAAGCTGGAGCATTCAAAAATGATTTATTACTGCAAGTAAGAAAGTTTTTGGAGCACACTATTTGCAGCGTTTTGATTGCAAACAACTTGATTAATTGACACTGTATATTGCTGAAATGTTTTCACATTGTCAGAGTTTACTACCACTTTAAACCAAGTACACACAGGCTGGATGTCGGCTGGCATCGGCCAGTTCAATAGAAACTATCTGACATTCGGCCCATGTGTATGGCAGCCGGTCCGATAGATGCCTGTCGAAGACTCATGATGGAAAAAGGTCAGCCAATTGATTCCTGATCAGTATTCTCAATCTCAGCCAATGGCTGAGAGCATTTATCGGATTGTTCTGGTAGTCGAAATACGTTTTCTGTTTCCATTAGTTCCGCTATTGTTACCCATCTTCCCATGTGGATATACCTCACTACTTGTGTTGACTCTCTATTCCTTAAATGCCGGAATGCTCCATCTTCATATCCCAATGGGAAGAGGGGATTACCTATCACTGGGTATAGTGGAGATGTCCTGGGTTCAATACCCATCATAGGTAGAGCTATTGCACACATCCTAACCGTGTTACCCACTATCGGATTTTGTTTCATTTCTTTTGAGAGTGTGTCAAACCCCCACGGTGCTCTTTCTAGGGGTATTTTAAATTGTGCCTGTTCAATTTGTACCCATAACTTTGTATCTGAGTGTCTGTTCCAATCTATTAACCTGTTCAGGTGTGCTGCGTAGTAATATTTCCGTATATCTGGGACTCCAAGCCCTCCCTGCTGTTTAATACACATTAGTTGTTTCCCAGACAGCTATGATAGCCCTAGTTCCACTTATCTAATATCTTCTTCACTTTTTGCAATAAGGGTGGGAAATTTAGCTCAAAGATCTTGTCCACCTTCCCTGCTAGTTGTGTGCCTAGATATGTCAGTGCTCTATCTGTCCATTTAAATTTAAATTTCTGTTTTAGTTGTGTTATCACTGTATGTGGAGCATTTACTCCCATCGCTTCTGATTTGTTAAAGTTAATACGTAAATTCGAGAGGGATCCATATATCTCAAATTCCTTCATTAGTTTCGGGATTGAGGTCAGTGGGTTTGTGAGGGTAAACAACATATCATCTGCATAGGCTGTGATTTTACAATGGTTCTTCCCTATATATATTCCTGAAATATTAGAATTTTGACGTACCTTACTCAGAAAGGGCTCTAATGACAGGGCGAAGAGGAGTGGGGACAGGGGACATCCCTGTCTTGTCCCGTTTGAAATCCGAAGAGGCTCTGACAGTATTCCATTTACCCATACCTTAGCTGTTAGACCTGAATACATGGAGAATATCCACTTTATTATTTTATTTCCGAAGCTTCCATGTTTTAAGACTGCCCCCATGAAACTCACCCTGTCAAACGCCTTCTCTGCGTCTGTGTTCAGGAATATACATTGCGTCTGTGTTGTGTTCGCTATCTGCACCAGGTTAATCGCCTTGATTATATTATCGCGTGCTTCCCTGGTAGGTACAAATCCCACCTGATCCAGATGTATCAGTTCTGGGATATACTGTTGTACCCTATGTTGTAATATTAATATAGATGTGTAGGTATTTAAAATATCATGTTATATATATATATATATATATATATATATATATATATATATATATACTGTATATATGGCATGGTTTACATACAGGCATTCAAGGTTACACATCAAAGGGTGTTTGCTGACCAAAAGGGTTAGTGGTCAAACAACACGTATCAAAAGGTACAGAGGACCCTTTGATGTTAATCTTATCTAAGACGACCTAGGTGTGTGAGATGGCCTGGTAAGGAAGGAAGTATTTATTGATGGTAATTAGACTTGAGGGAAGTTTTCATTCAAGGAAACAGTTGATTGACCTGAAGGAACCCCTCCCTTTTGAGTGTGAGACCAATATTTGAGACACTCAAGCTGGTATTCAGGGAGTGTAGTCCTGTCACTCTATGATGAATATAGCACAGGTCTAGGAAAAGATGGGATTCTGAAATACTCTGTTGGATTCTTGTATCGTCTGTGGACTTTGGACTTCGTACGTCATTGGAAGATCCATTAAATGCCTTCTCTGGATATACCTTATCACTACATTGGTGCCGTTCAAGTGACTAGAAGCGCATTTTCAGGACTTAGTAACAGAAGTCGGTGATGACAAAAAATCCTGTGAGTTGGACAGAAGTCTGATGGAGACCCAAGAGCTGTGCTGTGACTCTAATGTCTGGTTGTGACATAAGAGAATCTGATATACAAGACTATACAAGTTTGGAACCCCAGAATTTTTCTCTGGAGACTGGAAACTGAAGAAAGAAAAGACTGCCGTGTACTAGAAGACCGGAACTGGCAAGGTGGAGCTTCAAATGCGGTGAGTAAAATATTTCCTTTATTTTAAATTATTAGTACTATAGTCAAAATGTGTGAAGTGTGAAGCTAGTGTCAGTTCTGATAAAGTTAACAGATGGGTATTAAAATGTATTAGGCCCCGTACACACGACCAAACATGTATGCTGAAACTGGTCCGCGGGCCAGTTTCAGCATACATGTTCGGTCGTGTGTAGGTGCGAGCGGGCCGAATTCCAGCAAACATTTGCTCGCCGGGCCTTTTCCCAGCGGGCAAATATTCCTGGACGTGTTTTAAAACCGTCCACTGGAATCCTGCCCGCTCGGACATGTACGGTCGTCAGTACAGACCTACCGTACATGTCCAGGCGCCCGCCGTCCCTCGCATGCGTCGAATGACTTCGACGCATGCGTGGAAGCCTTTAAATGGCAGGCCCACCCACGTCTCCGCGTCATCGCCGCGTCATCATCGCGGCGACGACGGGCACACGCCCCGCGTATTGTTTACGCGCGGACTTCTGTACGATGGTTAGTACAACCATCGTACAGAAGCCCTCTGGCAGGCATGTACAGTGAAAACGGTCCGACGGACCGCTTTCATCGTACATGTTTGCTCGTGTGTACCGGGCCTTAAGCGTCATGGCGGTCCTTATGAAATGCCAGAAAAATGTAAGCAGACGTGGACTATGATGAAGGAATTTTTAGAGGAAAGTGCTTTTGATAGCAACATTTCAGAAAGTAAAATAAAAGGTTGTATTGTGCAGGGCTTGTTATCTTGCTGTTTAACAATGGAAAGTTATTTGAATGATAAGGTTGAGGAAATTGCGCAGTTACAGAGTGCAGTTGATAATAGCCATAAGGTTTGTCAGAGGTTACAAAACCAATCAGAAACTCAGACAGTAAATTTAAAATTGCATGCAGTTACCATTGGGGGAGCTTTGCTTGAGAAATCTAAACGTTGTGATGAATTATCAGAGGAAAATGAGAGATTAAAATTAAGAATTATGGAATTAGAGAAGAGATCTCAGGAATGCAGATATGCATCAAATCTTGGATTAAGCAATCTGCAGCAAAATACAAACTTTCTATCAAATGAAACAGAACCTCATATTAAATCTGATAATTCATTGCCAGTCGCACCCACTGTGACCACCACAGTTTATAACAATAATAATACAGGTAAAGTTCAGCTTGTAATAAAGCATTTGAAACCAAAAGAACTGGATGCAATTCTTAAAGAAATAGGAATGGTTCCCTGCCATGATTTAAACAGATTTTTAAAATGGTTTTGTGACTTGCAGAATGTCATAGATTTGTACAATATCAACCCATCTGACGTAGAAAGAGTTTTGCAACATTCTATAGGGAATAGTCTTTGGCTGAGAATCAAACAGATCTGTCTTCAGCCTCTGAGGACAAGGGACATATTAATGGAATTGTTATGTGTTCTGTACGGAGTGCGTTCCGATGTTACGATTCATGGGAAGGTCCACCAAATGCTAGGGGAGTCTCCCTATGAATTGTCGTACAGGATAGAAAATATTATGGAATTTTTGGTTGGTAATAATCCTGCATTTGAGCGTGGAGGCTCGATACATATCAGTATGTTTCTAGATGCTTTGCATGAAGATATCAAACAAAATATTTTATTAGTTACCCCGAATCCTCATGATTTAAAAGACATATTATTGAGAGCAGATCATTTATGGAGAAAGTCAAATGAGCAGGCTGTCAGAATTGATGTAGCCACATTGTTTAGGACAAACACTGAACAGAAAGATCAGAAGATAATATCTAATGATCACAACAAAAAGGGAAACTCTGGGTCAAACATAGGTGATATTAACATGAAAAACAGAGCTAGCCAAGATAATAATAAGAAAAAGACCTGGATACCATTTCCTCAGTTAAAACAGAAATATGACCACCTAAAGATTGAGTATGATAAGATGAGAATAGAATATTACACACTATTAGAACAATTGAATGGTACAGATCTGTTTTTGAATGAAAACAAAAACTCTCAGACAAAAACTCATTAGCAAAGACCTTAAACAAACAACTATTTACATGTTTACACTTTAAAGCTAATTCTCCCCCACTGCTAAAGAAGTGTTTCTTTAGCAGTGGGGGAGAATTAGCTTTAAAGTGTAAACATGTAAATAGTTGTTTGTTTAAGGTCTTTGCTAATGAGTTTTTGTCTGAGAGTTTTTGTCTTTCAGGTACAGTACATGGCTGGAGATACGCGTTTGCATGTGAATAGCTGGAGTAATTGTTGGCTAGTGGGGGAGAAACTCTGAATGGACAATATCACTATACAATAAATTATAAAGAATTCATGGACACTCTCTCAATATTCATCAAGCAATGGACTTTTTTTTTGAACATTCAAATTTTTTCTCTTCATTTTTTTTATTATTTTCTTTTCAATGGATCTACCCAACGCCCTATTTTTTCATTTTCTCCCTTTCCCCGGTATATTTTGCTTTTTTATTATGTTTTATTTCTTTAACTTAATCTTAAAACCAGAGCGAAGCATTTAAATCTAAAATAATTTTATAACATCTGTACATATGACATAATGCATATTGATATCAATATATTTGACCTCTGAAGTGATGCAGCACAATGGCTTAGCATAGCATACATTATAGTAGGTTGGGTGGCTTTCCTAAATTTATAAGAGGGGTAAGTGAAATTCATCACTCTAGTCATGATTTGAAACATTGTTGAATCAGTTATTTATAATATGCTGAAGGCTATGACACATATGGATGAAAGAGACCCTTCTACCTTTCATAAAAAATACTGGCAAGAATTTCCACTGCTGATTTGTCTGCACAGAAGATCTGATAAACACTGATGTCAAGCTGATACTCTAAACCATGGCATGGGGGAATATATAATATGTTGGTATACCATTCTGGTGGAATTATGGACTGAATGATACAAAACAGCTCTGTTAAAGGCAACGAGGGATCGGCCTACAGCACATTACGAAAGCAAATTGTTGCTGGCAATCAACAAATTCTGCCGGTCCGGATCCAAACCTTTTTGACCTTGAAAGGGACTGCTGATACATTAATGGTTCTTCTTACTACAAAGATGGAAGAGTTTCAGGAATTGCTGGTGTTTGTGTAAAAGCATCCTTAAAAAAATGAAAACTTTGAGCCTGGAGATGAGAGAATCATGGACTGTGGATTGGACCTCCCAAAACATACCAAGCTTTACTTTCAGTGAGATGGTGAGAGATGTGAAGTCAGAATGGACTGTGACATCAGCTCGTTTTTGCACAATATTCAAGATCGTGATGTGATTTACAAAACAAGGAGCAATCTTTGAAATGAGGCCTAACAGCTATACTGGCCACGAATGTTTACTGAATCCTTTTCCAGTCATGGTCCAAAGTTATATTATCTAACAACTGTTTCATGGCGATATTTTAGAGGTTGGTGAAGAGAGATGTACTACACATATACATTATCACTACATCCGGGTCACGGCACCAATGTAGTGATAATGTATATGTGTAGTACTCCGGTTAGATAATTGATGTTTAGATGTTAGTATGATGACCATAAATGAAGTTGTTTCGCAGCAACTCACACCAGGTTCTCCAGAGAACGCCAATTTAATTAACTTCCAGTAACATACAAAGTCCAAAGTCCACAGACGATACAAGAATCCAACAGAGTATTTCAGAATCCCATCTTTTCCTAGACCTGTGCTATATTCATCATAGAGTGACAAGACTACACTCCCTGAATACCAGCTTGAGTGTCTCAAATATTGGTCTCACACTCAAAAGGGAGGGGTTCTTTCAGGTCAATCAACTGTTTCCTTGAATGAAAACTTCCCTCAAGTCTAATTACCATCAATAAATACTTCCTTCCTTACCAGGCCATCTCACGCACCTAGGTCGTCTTAGATAAGATTAACACATCAAAGGGTCCTCTGTACCTTTTGATACGTGTCGTTTGACCACTAACCCTTTTGGTCAGCAAACACCCTTTGATGTGTAACCTTGAATGCCTGTATGTAAACCATGCCATATATATATATATATATATATATATATATATATATATATATATATATATATATATATATAACCTAATATTTCAAATACCTACACATCTATATTAATATTACAACACCCTATTTGCTAGGACCTTAGCGAAGATCTTCACATCCGCGTTTAATAACCAAATTGGTCGATAGCTCTCGCAGAGAGCTAGATCTTTTCCCTCTTTTGGTATCACCGAGATATGCGCTAGCAAAGTATTTTTAACTAAACTGGCCGATGTCCCTAGGGCATTAAATAATTTAACCATATATTCTGATATCGAGGGGAATAGGATTTTATAATATATAGACAATGGAAGGCAAGAAGTGGGGTTGTTTGATTTTTGGATAGGACGGCTTTGTTGTTCATTCCCGTTGTCAAAGATTTGTGAAAAAATTATAGCATTATGTAAATTAGAGGATGTTGTTTGATTTATGAGGTTAGGGAGTTTTTGAGGATTTACTGTAGAAATTTTAAGGGTAGACTTGACCGTGTGCGTTCTGGGTTAACCCAATCTTTGTTGCATTCATGGCAGTTCCAGTTAACTGTTCTTGACAAATGTGTTGCGTAATAATAGAGTTTAAAATCTGGCAAACCCATACCAACTGAGCTTTTAGGAAGGGTCATTAGGCATTTTTTCTGCCCAAAGAAAATGTTGCAGTGTGGTGAGTTTTTTGAAGAAGGCTAAAGGGAGTTTATTGGGAAAGGCATGAAAATAATATAAAAGTCTGGGTAGTATGGTCATTTTTAAAGGTTATATATCAATTTCCTGAAGCTGAAATTTGATCACAGTCATTTTGAGCTTATGGTGGAAATGTACGATGGTTAAAGCATCCCTCAGATTATCCTCCTAGATTGTATGTATAAACTGTATGTACATGTGTGAAAGAAAATAAAAGATTATACAAGAAAAAGGAAGGCCACAGTTCTACTTTAGAAGTTACTGAAGTTTCTGAACCTTATAGTATATAAGTGCTACACTGGTCTGCTCACACTTTAAGTGTCACTGTACTAAAGAACATACTGTACACTGTCAGTTATAATGATAGCACATAAAAACTATTTTAACATACCCAGTGACGACAAATGATAAACTAGGTTACGTTATAAGCTAGAGCTACATTTATATCCCAGCATAGGCCCACCAAGTTCCTTTACATGTAATAATTACAAAACACAAGTTGTTTATCTACCATAGTATTCCCCTATGCTTTACTGCACATTAATATTTTAGCAAGAGCCTTCTCATGTTCAAACAATTTGCAGTTCTCAGCCTCCGCTTTTCTCTTTCTGAGACAGACATCTCTGCCCTGCTGTGAAGCACATGCCCAATCTCATGTCACTTTCAGCCTTGTTTCTCATGGATGGGTTTTCTCTTCATAAGATCCCAAATACCAGCATGCAAGCAGCTGCTTTTTAAATTGCATCATCTGTTGGGATTTTGGCAAGCTAGTTTTTACCGAAAATACATGGTATTTACCTTTCACAGCATGAAGGCTGGTAAACACAGATAATGAAGGAAACATATGGCAACCCAGTACCACTGCATTAATATTTATATATCCCAAAACACTGATCACAACTCTTATACTGTAAGTGGTTAGGGATTTAATGTATCTTGTGTAACACATATTGTACAAAGAACCTTCAAGATCTATATTTTATTAAAAGGCTATTCAAAGAAAAGTACTGCATGTACTGCTGACAAAGTACCATTATTAGAAAATAACAAAACTATTCAGTAAATAACAACATGGTTGAGGTGCAATGCAGCACAAACACATATATCATCTAACAGTGTAATAAGAAAGATAGGTATATGCACAGAAATTTGGGCATAAATAATTTTGCATAAAAAAGGAACAATTTTTATATTGGTAAAAATTAACCAGAGCAGATACTCTCATTGTTGCACTTTGAATTTATTAGGTGAAATAGATTTTCTTTTATCTATATTTTAGAGGGTATGAGCTTTGTCTGGGTGTATTTTGGGTGGTTAATTTAATTGATTTGTATTGAGTTTATTTGTCTTCTTTTGTGTACTTGATTATCATCTGTGTACTTTTTTAATTGTCTATGTTTTCATTTTTTTTGAGAAAAAAAAATAATGTGACTAAAGAGAATCCATTTTCTGGCACAAGAACAAATACACACAGTTGAAAGAAGCTTTCATATTCCTCAGGAGCCATTTAAACTATGTTTGTCCCGGTACCGATACCGAGGATTTGTCCGAGTTCTTGTACTTGGGCAAATGCTCCGATGCTTCACCCGGGATTTACAATTACCGATCACCTTGTATAGATTGCAAAGTCTGACAGCCGTTTCTCCGCTTCTCCCTCCCCCCCCCCCCACTGTGCCTCACTCACCGACCTTCTCCTGCCCTCAGTTCATGGTGAATAATTTACCCGGAGATGCGTACCGACTGCTTCTCCAGCTCCTCTGTTCCAGGACACCTCCTCCATGACCGTGTAAGGGTGAGGCTCCCTCCCAGCTTCCAGCTTCCGAGCTCCTTCGTTAGATGGGCCTCCTGCTGCAGTCTAACACTCCATTCTTCACTTCACCCAGCCGACAACTCCCCTCCAGTGGGCTGGACCTGAGCTTAAGTAGGAGGCCTGCCCCCTTCCAATTCCAATTGGGGATTGGTCAGGGCTCCTCACATGAGCTCCCTGTCATTCCAATTCCCAGCCCTGCCCCTATTACAGAACATTCTCCCTGGAAGCAGGGGAGGCACCCAAGAACTGAAGGACGGGTGGTCACATCCACTGCTACACTAACCACTCCCTGCCCCCCAGATCAAAACAAACAGGCCTAGCTTGCAGCATAGGCCTGCCTGGCAGGTACCACAAAATTCTTTACCTCTAACACCTACCTATGGTAGAGGGCGCTACATAGACAATTTCCTCAAGCGGAGATGAATCTTAACTCCTTCTTTCCACTAAGCTCTGCCCTAATTCCGTTTTCAAATATCACAGCCTGTCTTGCCCACAGAAGATTTGGTCAGAAATGTATTTATTTAGGTTACCAAAAGGTCTGCTTTAATCTTTAAAGTCCCCTCCTAATCTAAATAGTATATAATGTATTATTAATCTAAATATTAATATAATAATATACATTTTATATATGCATTTAAAATATTCTAAATACAAAATTACAAATATAAAGAATACGCTATCACAAGTGCTATTGAGATACTTGTTTGTAAAATAACCTCTGTGCAAATAACAATGGATAAATGGTAATTAGTGTTCATCGCATTTCTGTGATGTTCTCAATTGATTTATGTTCATCCATCTCCTTTGAAATTGTTAGCTGATTGGAAAATTCCTGCTATATAAAATCATTAAAACTGAATTTAGGCACAATTATTTCAGGTATACCGTATTGATTCAAAGATTATATAACTATAAACATTTGTTAAAATGGACAGTTTTGTTAACACTTCAAAAAAAATCTCTTTAGCGTCGCAAACAGGGCTCCATGTTTTCCATTCAGTGCATTTAGTTCAATATACTGTAAATATACAGGGGCAGATCCACAAAGCGAGTACGCCGGTGTATCTACTGATACGCCGGCGTACTTTCAAATTTCCTGCGGCGTATCTTTGTTTTGAATCCTCAAAACAATATACGACGGCATCTGGGTTAGATCCGACAGGCGTACCTCTTCGTACGCCTTCGGATCTAAGATGCAATTTTTCGGCGTCCGCTGGGTGGCGTTCACGTTGTTTTCCGCGTCGAGTATGCAAATTAGCTATTTCCGATGATCCACGAACGTACGAGCGGCCGTCGCATTTTTTTACGTCGTCTCTAGTCGGCTTTTTTCGGCGTATAGTTACAGCTGCTGTTTTGTGGCGTATAGTTAAACCTGCTATGTTAAGTATGGCCGTCGTTCCCGCGTTTAATTTGAAAAAAAAAAATGTTGTTTGCGTAAGTCGTCCGAGAATCAGGATGGACGTAATTTACGTCCACGTCAAAACAATGACGTCTTTGCGGCAGTACAATAACCCCATCCATGCTGCAGAGATACCATTGTAAATTAACCCCCCCCCCCCCCTTGTGATACGACAGTGACTTAGGAAACGTTTTTAGCCTCTGCAAACTTACTTGAATTGTTGCACAGGCTCCTATGGCTCCTCGCAGGTCTTGGCAGAAGCGGTACTCTCCTCTGCTCTTTCATCCTGCCTCCCGGCCTGTGAATGACATCACTCTGGGCACGCGGGACTAGGAGGAAGCTCGATCCGCCTGACAGGCAAGTGACTGCACACCCGCACCGCTCTACTGCAGATAGAACAGTGTAGCAGCGGCGGCCAGTGGGTCACGGGTGTCAGTCACATGCCTGTCTGCAGCGGAGCAAGCGGCAAGCGGCATCTTTGCGAGGCACCAGAGCCCTCCCTGCACAGTCCGCCCCTACCTCCTGGTGGGTTCAGCAGCTCTGCCGACGCCCTCCACCGCTACAATTCGTCTGCGGTAGCAGGCAGCGCTGCCTGTAAAGTCAGTGATCCTTTACCAGTCCGGCCCGCGGCGCTCACCCTGCCAGCTTGGGGACACTGACCGGGGACATCCTTTCCCATTCTCCCACCCACATCAGGCAAATTAAGCGGCCGCGAGGCCCCTGGGAGTGCGAGGCCTTAGGCGGCCGCCTTTTTTGCCTTATTAGAGAGCCGTCTCTGTAAAAACATAAATGTAAACTACTTACAAGCGGGAGAAACGCCGGTGGAATCAAGGATGGAAAAAGATCTGGGTATCCTAGTAGATGACAGATTGAGCAATAGCATGCCATGTCAAAACTGCAGCTACCAAAGCCGGCAGAATTTTAGCATGCATAAAAAAGGGATATACTCTACAGATAAAACTATAATTCTGACACTTTATAAAACTCTGGTCAGACCACATCTGGAGTATTCTGTCCAGTTCTGGTCACCAGTCCTCAGAAGGGATGTGCTGGAGCTGTAGAGAGTCCAGAGAAGAGCAACACAACTAATAAGGGAACTGGGGGACCTCAATTACAAGGAATAACTACAAGCACTAAATTTATTTTCGCTGGAGAAGAAACGGTTGAGAGCGGACATGGTATCGATTCACAAAAATCTCAGTGGTGATTCCAGCATAGGAAAAAAATCTATTCTGTCTCAAGGAGTGTAAGCGGATACGGGCCACCCAATGAGATTGGAGGAAAAGCAGTTTAATCTTAAACTGCGCGGGGGTTTTTTCACTGTCAGGGCAATAAGGATGTGGAACTTTCTTCCACAATTGGTGGTGGCTGCAGGGAGTATGGATAGTTTTAAAAGACTCTTGGACGTGTCTCTTAACCGCTTGCCGACTGCCACATGCATTTATACGTCGACAGAATGGCACTCCTGGGCAAAAGGATGTATATATACGTCCCCTTTATGGAAGCGGCATTGTGCCCGCCGCAAGCTCCATGAGCCCGACTGCATGTCCGGCGGACTTGATCACCGCAGAGATACCCGCGATCATCTCACGGTGAGGAAAAACGGGGAGATACTGATGAAAACAAGCATCTCGCTGCTCTGTCTAGTGACAATGACAGTGATCACAGCTTCCTGTAATCGGAAGCAGTGATCACTGTCTTGTCTCACACAGCTCACCCCCCCTACAGTAAGAATCACTCCCTAGGGCACACTTAACCCCTACAGCGCCACCTAGTGGTTAACCCCTTCACTGCCAGTGTAATTTTTACAGTAATCAGTACATTTTTATAGCACTGATCGCTGTAAAAATGACAATGGTCCCAAAAATATGTCAAAAGTGTCTGATGTGTCCGCCATAATGTCGCAGTCACAATAACAATCGCTGCTCGCCGCCATTACTAGTAAAAAAACAATTATGAATAAAAATGGCATAAGACTATCCACTATTTTGTAGACGCTATAACTTTTGTGAAAACCGATCAATAAACGCTTATTGCATTTTTTTTACCAAAAAATATGTAGAAGAATACGTATCAACCTAAACTGAGGAAAAAATATGTTTTTTTTATATATTTTTGGGGGATATTTATAATAGCAACAAAATTTTTTTCAAAATTGTCGCTCTATTTTTGTTTATAGGGCAAAAAATAAAAACTGCAGAGGTGATCAAATACCACCAAAAGAAATCTCTATTTGTGGGAAAAAAAGGACGCCAATTTTGTTTGGTAGCCACGTCGCACGACCACGCAATTGTCAGTTAACGCGACGCAGTGCCGAATCGCAAAAAGTGGCCTGGTCTTTGGACAGCAAAATGGTCTGGGGCTTAAGTGCTTAAAGAACACAATATACAGGGATATGGGAAATGATTATAGACACTGACACCCCTACACAGGTTGAACTGGATGAACTATTGTCTTTAGTCAAACTTACCGATTCAGTTCGCATGTGTTGCGCTTTACAAGTCTCTCTCTCTCTCTCTCTCTCTCTCTCTCTCTCTCCCTCTTACCTACTATGTAACTATGTTAAAACCACAGAGGTGATCAAATACCACCAAAAGAAAGCTCTATTTGTGGGAAAAAAAGGACATCAATTGTATATGGTTATAGCGTCGCAAAAATCGCCATGTCATGAAGGGGGTAAATCTTCTGGAGATTAAGTGGTTTATAAGACCTATAGTTCTGCAATCAGCAAAGCTCATGAACACTGCTGAACAGAGCTCTCGCTTACCTTCTTTAGTAGGGGTGTGTCAGACCTCTGCAGAGAGACCACTGCTTCCACACAGATACAATAACTTCAGGAAATGTTAAAACCCCATATTTATATTACTGTCTGTGTTGGGAAGTTTTAGCTTGTCCTGATGCTGTTACAGGAACTGGAGGTGAGCGAAAACATTCCAATGGGGGACACTTTTTGTATTGACAAATGCCTGATAAGTACATTTTATGTGGCACATATTTTCACATATTTGCTTAGAACTCTGAAAAGAGTTTGGCTCTGCCCTACTGAAAATCGGAAAAGTATAAAATATATCCTTGTATGAAATAAAGTTCTTTCTCCTATTATTAAACAGGTTCACTCAATTGAATCTCCTGAAAGAGAAACACTACCTCCTCAAGCAGGCAAATCCATCTCACTTCAGCCCGTGTTGCTTCAGCCCTGTTGCTACTTCAGTGTATATTTCCGACACATTCAATCCCCTTTTATCCTAATTCATGAAAAACAACAGAAGAAACTGTATCATCCCTTCAAATGCTCCAAAAGAATATTATTAAACCTATACACGGCCAGATGGGGATGTCTATGACTGAAATATTGTCAAGTTTTCTAAATTATAAATCCCTGTCTCTAGAGCTGAGATCCTTTTAGTAATGATTCAAACAATTTCATTTTGAGTAAAGGAAATCGGCTAGGAATGAAAATGCAGCAGAATGAGCAGCGCAAGGCCTTTAATCCATCAGACTGGAAGAACCGGAGCTGTGTAAGTACATTGTCTGCTTCATCTCTGTGTTGTGCCTTTTACGTGACATTTTTCACTCATCTGGATACAATTTAATATCAGAAGGGTGTGATTAAAATGTTGCTTTTTTTTCAAATATAGGGTCACTATAAGGCCTCATGCACACTGGACGTTTTTACAGCAGCTATTTTTGGCAGTAGAAGTTTTTTTCTACAGTCAATAAACTCTCCATCATGTTGTCCTATGTGTCCATACACACATAGGCTGTTATCAGCAGTTTTGGGCAGTGGCGTTTTTGAGCAGTAAAAAAAAAAACAACAAAACTAGTGGGTTCTGAGAGACGTTTTCAGCTGTAAAAACGCTCTAACGCTGATAAACGCTCAAAAACGTCACTCACCAGCGTTTTTTAATGTTTTTGATCAATTTAAAAAAAATATATATATTTTTTTTTCTTCAACAAAAAAACACAAAAAAACGCTAACGTGGAAAAAAGCTAAAAAACGCTAATAAACGCTATAAACTCTATTAACCACTAGCCGACCGCGCACCGTCATTATACGGCGGCAGGTCGGCTCTCCTGGGCGAGAGCCCGTAGCTATACGGCGGCTCTTTGAGCCGCCACTAGGGGGCGCGTGCCCCCTAGTGGTACTAGATGGTACTTCCTCCAGAATAATGTCAGTCCTTAACCACTTGCCGACCGCCCACCGCCGTTATACGTCGACAAGTTGGCTCGGCTGGGCGAGAGCACGTAGTATGACGTCCTCTCTCCCAGCCGCCACTAGGGGCGCGCGCGCGCCGCCCGCTCGCCCCCGACTCCCGAGCGTGTGCCCGGCGGGCGCGATCGCCGCCGGGCACACGCGATCGCTCGTTACAGAGCGGGGACCGGGAGCTGCGTGTGTAAATACACAGCTCTCGGTCCTGTCAGCGGGGGAAACGCTGATCTTCTGTTCTATGAACAGATGATCAGTGTTTCCCCTAGTACGGTCACCCCCCCCCCCCCCACAGTAAGAACACACAGGGACATACTTAACCCCTTCCCCGCCCCCTAGTGTTAACCCCTTCACTGCCAGTGGCATTTTTATAGTAATCCAATGCATTTTTATAGCACGGATCGCTATAAAAATGCCAATGGTCCCAAAAATGTGTCAAAAGTGTCCGAAGTGTCCGCCATAATGTCGCAGTACCGAAAAAAAATCGCTGATCGCCGCCATTACTAGTAAAAAAATATATTAATAAAAATGCCATAAAAATACCCCCTATTTTGTAAACGCTATAACTTTTGCGCAAACCAATCAATAAACGCTTATTGCGATTTTTTTTTACGAAAAATATGTAGACGAATACGTATCGGCCTAAACTGAGGAAAAAAAAAGTTTTTTTATATATTTTTGGGGGATATTTATTATAGCAAAAAGTAAAAAATATTATTTTTTTTCAAAATTGTCGCTCTATTTTTGTTTATAGCGCAAAAAATAAAAACCGCAGAGGTGATCAAATACCACCAAAAGAAAGCTCTATTTGTGGGAAAAAAAGGACGCCAATTTTGTTTGGGAGCCACGTCGCACGACCGCGCAATTGTCAGTTAAAGCGAATCGCAAAAAGTCTTCTGGTCTTTGGGCAGCAATATGGTCCGGGGGTTAAGTGGTTAAAAAAAAGTTGAAAAAAGCTGAAAAAAAGTTGAAAAACTCACTGCAAAGCTACTGGCGTTTTTATAACGTTATTTTGATGAGGAAAACAAATGGTTTTTAGCCCAGTGAGCATTAGCTACACAAACTTCCCAAAAATTGGGATTTTTTCTGTGTATTTTTCCATAGAATACAATAATATACTACATACAGTAGAATTGTACTTTTCACTCTTCTGTTAGTCTTTTACACTTTATTACCTTGTATATACATACTTATTTTTATTTAATTTTTTATATATAATTCTTTATTTTTCATATATTTTCTTAACATCACATACATATATGCAAAACATCCACCATAACAAAGACAGAATATATAACATTTATAGATAAAAGAGAAAGGAAAAACAGCAAAAAAAAAGGGGGGGGACACACTTTCTTAACCAGTTAAAGGGGTTGTAAAGGTACAATTTTGTTTCCAAAATAGCTTATTTTACCTTAGTGCAGTCCTCCTTCACTTACCTCATCCTTCGATTTTGCTTTTAAATGTCCTTATTTCTTCTGAGAAATCCTCACTTCCTGTGTTGTGTTCGCCCCCTCTCTTTGGCTACAGGAGAGTCAGGACGCCCACTAACACACAGCTCCTTTCTCTATCTGCAACGTAGAGAGCATCCTGACTCTCCTGTTGTCCAAGGGAGGGGGCGAGCACGACACTCCACACCAGGGAGAAAGCCTTGCATTACTGTGTGGAGTTACAGACAGAAGAACAGGAAGTGAGGATTTCTCAGAAGAAATAAGGACATTTAAAATCAAAATCGAAGGATGAGGTAAGTGAAGGAGGACTGCACTAAGATAAAGGAAGCTATTTAGGAAAAAAATGCTACGTTTACAACCCCTTTAAGGACTGCCCAATGACTAAATACCTTGGCAGAATGGCACGGCTGGGCATATGGAGGTACAGGTACGTCCCCTTTAAGAAGCCCAGCCGTGGGTCGCGAGCGACCCGGTCCTGTGCTCCGTGACCGCGCCCGCAGGACCCGATCGCCGCTGGTGTCCCGCAATTGGGTCACAGAGCTGGAGAACGGGGAGAGGTGAGTGTAAACAAACCTCTCCCCATGCTTCCTATAGTCTGTTCCCTGTCATAGGGAACGATGACCAGCCACTCCCTCCTACTGTAAGAAACACGCATTAGGGAACACTTAACCCCTTTAGAGCCCCCTACAGGTTAACCCCTTCACTGCCAGTGTCATTTTCACAGTAATCAGTGCATTTTTATAGCACTGATTGCTGTAAAAATGACAATGGTCCCAAAATAGTGTCAAAAGTGTCTGATGTGTTTGCCATAATGTCGCAGTCACGATAAAAATTGCTGATCGCCGCCATTACTAGTAAAACATAAATTATTAATAAAAATGCCATAAAACTATCCCCTATTTTGTAGACGCTATAACTTTTGCGCAAACCAATTAATAAACGCTTATTGCGATTTTTTTTTACCAAAAATATGTAGAAGAATACGTATCAACCTAAACTGAGAAAAAAAAATGTTTTTTATATATTTTTGGGGGATATTTATAATAGTAAAAAGTAAAAAATATTGAATTTTTATTTAAATTGTCGCTCTATTTTTGCTTATAGCGCATAAAATAAAGACCGCAGAGGTGATCAAATACCACCAAAAGAAAGCTCTATTTGTGGGAAAAAAAGGACACCAATTTTGCTTGTGAGCCACGTCGCACGACCGCACAATTGTCAGTTAAAGCGGTGCAGTAATGAATCGCAAAAAAGAGGAGGGAATAAATAGAAATAAAACAAGCAAGGAGAAGATTATAATTCTCCTTTTCCCTTTTTCCCCCTTTCTCTCTTTTCCCCTTCCCTTTCCATCCCCTAAAAAATTATATAAATTCCACCTTATAGGGGGACCCTCCCTTTTATATTTTGTGCGCCCTTTTCGTGTATGTGTATTTGTGTTTTCAAAACGTGAAAGAGAAAAAAAAAAGGATTTCAAAGTAATAATATGGAAAAAAAAAAAATTGTAAGAAAGTAAGACCATTTCGGATTTATTTTATTTAGGCTACCCATGTATATATGTTATATTTTATGTGTGTCTATGTGCAAATGTGTATATACATACTTATTAATAGTATATACTTGCATTTTTTCTTAGTGTTTATATTAGGATTGGGCCTGTGAACATTTTTGGAATGTTTTTTTTTCCAGATGTTTTTTTATCTTGTTAACCACTTTACCCCCTTCATGACCAGGCCATTTTTTTCTTTTGGTGGTATTTGATCACCTCTACGGTTTTTATTTTTTTGTACTATAAACAAACAAAAAAAATTGAAAAAAAATCATGATCTTTTACTTTCTGCTATAAATCACATCGAATAATTTTTTTTATTTTCTTTATCAATTTAGTCCAATATGTAACCCAATCTCTTCTGGGAGACCGATAAGGTATAATGTATTAAAGATAAAATTGCTTCCTATGTTGCTTCCTACAGGAGAAACATGCTATCAAAGTATCAAGAGGCCAGTAATGTCCTTGGCTTCTCTGGTCTCTTCCTGCATTTTCTTGGTAGTATTTATACCTCTCCTACAGCCAGATTGGTAGTGGTGGCCGGGACACTTGTCAGACACCATCAAGTTATACATGGGCACCAGACAGGGCTGCCCACTCTCACCTCTTCTGTTTAATCCCATGATTGAGCCGCTTTCTAGATATATCTGATGAGTTCTTATACATTGTATTGACATAGGCTCAGATAAACTGCAAGCAATACTTTTTGAAGATGACATTTTCATATTCACTTCCGATCTCTTATTCGATATGCACTCCATCAAACTAATTTTCAACACTTTCCGACATTGCTCAGGTCTATGCATAAACTTTCATAAATGGTGCTCCCCTTAAATAGTCATAAAGCCCTTTCCTGCACCTCATCCTCCCATTTCCCAGTGGCGAGCTGGAAGCATGGATGAACCTGCCCAGTTTCGGGAGATGCTTTGCCCGCCTCCTATATCTTTTACAAACAATTCTGCTTTTGTTGAAGCACAAGAAGATATATAAAAATTGAACAAGGCATTTTCTTCCTTTCTTTGGTGGAGGAGAAAACCTTGCATTACATTATCAAAGCTCTATCTCCCGAGGAAGCGAAGGAGCCAACTTACCAAATATTAGAGTATTTAACTTGGCATGTCTTCTAAGGGTGGCATTAGATTTAGTGTCACAAACTTCTCATTACTCTAACTTAACCCTTGAAACACAAATGGTCTATCTGTTTAGCATGACAGCCATCCTCCATCCACTGCAGACTAAAGTCACTACCTGTACAACTACAAAACAACTTACTACTTCGAGATACCTTGGTATACGGATTTCGAGACACTTCCTATACATGGCAACCCAATGTTTGCCCAAAATAAGCAACATGCAGCCTTTTCTCTCACAGTTTGTACATTTATTTGAATCTGACTTTAAAAAACTCAAAGTCCTTCCAAACTCTGGCTGATATCCATGGGATACTGAATTATCTGCTTTTCTATTATCTCTACAATGTGTGGCCTAGATAAGGCTAATAGATTGCATACAACACCAGCTATTTTTTTTTTCGATATCCAGCATATATCAACCACTTAACCCACATTTCATGAAGCCTATTGCATCCTCCTCTGCTTCCAACTGGGGAAACGACTTTCCGGATGACACACTAGTTTAAAAGTTCCTTGCTGGCTATAACAAGGTTTTGTGGTTAATGAACTCTGGAGGGAGATGCAATTCAAACTGCTTCATAGAGCTATCATCCTGTTCCTGTTAGTTAAACATAATCCCAAGCAGTAAGTTTATCCATGGTGCAGCTCTTCCAGGACCTCTTATTAACCCATTGCCTCTGGGCATGCCCACAAATTTCTGACTTCTGGGTCTGGATGATCAGCTTTATTTTTGGGTTCGCAGGGTGCCACAGGATCCATTGTTATTGCTGTTTGGCTTGGCTCCAACAAAAGGACACCCCACCAAGATCCATAAAGGATGTTCTTTTTATTATCCCCAATGGATCCATATCTGACTTCTGATCACCTGAAAAGCAATACTGAAAAAGTAGTCTTCCTCTACAGGGCCGACCATTTCTTGAGCTGAAGGTGCTATTATACAGGTAAAAGCTAGATTTGCAGTTTCAGAATTATATCCACTTTAGGTTTTTTGGTCTCCTTTTATGGTTTCTACTTTGTGAAATTTTAATTTTGCTGATTGACATGCATATTCCTCTCCAGAAGTGCCATAAAGCTTTGTCCTCCTACTCCAACATTACCTTTAAGGAATTCCATCCCTAGAGCAGGCATCCCCTGACATGTTGCATATGAGGTTTTCTTCTGAGAACTTAAGCTGGATAGTAGTCTCCAGTTTCTAAGATGCTCTATTGTAAGCATATTAGTTTTCTTTCATGCTTGGATTTATTATATAAAACCAAGCATATTGTGCCACCCCAATGGGGCATAGAATTTATATATATTGTTTCTCTGAACCATTTTTCCATGGACGTTTATGTTTAGTTCACATGCTGCCATCTAGTGACCTTTTATGGTAATGCACTTGTTCTCCACATTTATTTTCCCTGATTTATGACACACTTCCTTTGTATGTAATGCTCCATCCCTTCTTCCTGTGATTGTACTTCCTGTGTAATAGAGGCAGCTACAGGCCACATGTAGCAGGGCACATGTATTCTGCATAGTAAGCTACAGACAATATCATCTTTTGACCGCATAAGTACCACAACCTATTCATCTGTTGTACCCTGTCATCTGCTGTAACCCGATCTTCGGAATAAAAGCACTTCTGTGAATAGAATTGGTACTTGGTGAGTTCACGCTAACTGATGAGGATTGTCCTCAGTGATTATATCTGCTTACTCTATCTGATCACCCAGAGAGCCAATAACGGAAAAGTCTGTCAGATGCAATATTTACCATGATTTCATGGGACAGTATTTCAGCTCATCCCTTGTTCTGATACATCTTTTAAGACATCCAGGTGGGCTGTTATTTTCCACCAAGGGGACATAGTTGCTATAATTCTTCTCTGATCTCCACACTTCCTGGTTGTCTGTTTCCTGATAATCACAGTGCTGGGAGCTTTCTCTCTGTGGCAGTGTTTCTCAACTCCAGTCCTCAAGGCGCCCCAACAGGTCATGTTTTCAGGATTTCCATTACTTTGCATAGGTAATTTGATCAGTTTCACTGCCTTAGTAATTACCACAGCCGTTTCATCTGAGGGAAAACCTGAAAACATGACCTGTTGGGGCGCCTTGAGGACTGGAGGTGAGAAACACTGCTCTGTGGTCACTAACTTCAAGGAGGTGTGATTACTGTGTGTCTAAAACCCCTCAGCACCAATCAGTTTCGTTTTCCAAACCATCTCTGCCCTGTATTGGCTCTGTGGCTCTGTACAGCAGAGAGGCAGGAAACAACATGCAAAAACGAAACTAGAAACTACAGGTACATTATATGATTGTTTTTATCTATTTTTAATTGTTTTTAAAAGGAATCAGTTAACTATTATGTCTCTATACCCTGTAAACAGTCATTTCAGCATACATTTTTTTTTTATTTACAACTCCTTTAACCACTTACCCCTCGGACCATATTGCTGCCCAAAGACCAGAGTACTTTTTGCGATTCGGGACTGCGTCGCTTTAACAGACAATTGCGCGGTCGTGTGACGTGGCTCCCAAACAAAATTGGCGTCCTTTTTTTCCCACAAATAGAGCTTTCTTTTGGTGGTATTTGATCACCTCTGCGGTTTTTAGTTTTTGCGCTATAAACAAAAATAGAGCGACAATTTTGAAAAAAATGAATATTTTTTACATTTTGCTATAATAAATATCCCCCAAAAATATATAAAAAAACATTTTTTTTCCTCAGTTTAGGCCGATACGTTTTCTTCTACATATTTTTCGTAAAAAAAAATCGCAATAAGCGTTTATTGATTGGTTTGCGCAAAAGTTATAGCGTTTACAAAATAGGGGGTATTTTTATGTCATTTTTATTATATTTTTTTTACTAGTAATGGCGGCGATCAGCGATTTTTTTTTCGGTAATGCGACATTATGGCGGACACTTCGGACACTTTTGACACATTTTTGGGACCATTGGCATTTTTATAGCAATCAGTGCTATAAAAATGCATTGGATTACTATAAAAATGCCACTGGCAGTGAAGGGGTTAACACTAGGGGGCGGGGAAGGGGTTAAGTATGCCTGGGTGTGTTCTTACTGTAGGGGGGGTGGCCTCACTAGGGGAAACACTGATCTTCTGTTCATACATTGTATGAACCGAAGATCAGCATTTCCCCTGCTGACAGGACCGGGAGCTGTGTGTTTACACACACAGCTCCCGGTCCCCGCTCTGTACCGATCGATCGCGTGTGCCCGGCGGCGATCGCACCCGCCGGGCACACGCTCGGGAGTCGGGGGCGAGCGGGCGGCGCGCGCGCGCCCCTAGTGGCGGCTGGGAGAGAGGACGTCATACTACGTGCTCTCGCCCAGCCGAGCCAACTTGTCGACGTATAACGGCGGTGGGCGGTCGGCAAGTGGTTAAGGACTGACATTATTCTGGAGGAAGTACCATCTAGGATTATTTTTGTTGCAAATTGTATGCAGAGAAGTCGTCCTCCAAAATGTTGGTGAATTCAGCTGTCCCTGCTGGGAGAATACAGTGAATATTGCTTGTGGCTATAGCTGGTTGTACTCAAGTCGATTAATGCTGAACCAGTCAAGGTTCAAATCATCTATAGCTAGCTTAAGCTCTACTGTACAGTGGACTGCAACTGATAGATACCAGTTCAAATTCAAGTAATTTTATTTCTTGGATTTAACGATTCTTGCAAAAAATATGTGTTTTTCGTGTTGGTGGATTTTTGTCATATACTGTGGTGATAAATGCTTTGCAAAACTTTATCACAATCCCTGTATGAACATGTTTGCATGGCTTTCTTGCACACTTGGGGACTGTTGTAGCAAGTGCACAGTTAAAGTTTTTTTTTAATTTTCTGTAGAGAAAAGAGAATGATCTTTTTCTCGATTTTTTTGTGTGAAATTATTATTGCTCTTGTCCTAATGCATTTGTTATTGACCCCTATAAAACCTATATGTCTCAGTCTTTGTAAATGATGCTTAGGCAACTTGCTTATGAAAATCAGTCTTTACATGCCTAGCTACCTAGAGCATCTCCATGTAAATTATACACCAAAATGTTAGAATGCAGCTATTTATTGTTTCCTTGATTCTTGCCCATGATGCTCGCCCTCTTTCAGTAATATGTTTTTTTTTTTTTTTGCTACATCATTACAATTCTTGAAAGAAAGAACTAAAATATTGCCACAGCCCGCCCAGCTCTCGTTATCTATCTGTCTGTAAATTAGAAAATACATCTTGGTGTTATTTGCAATTATGTTAGGTTCATCAGACATACTAATAAAGTATCTCATTAACTAGCTTGGATCTTGTGTTCTAGATGTCTAGTGGTACAATCAAGCTCTGCATTTAAATAACATTCTTCCTTTCATTGAACCATGCTTGATGTGGCATTTTTCTAGTTGCAGACATTCCCTAAATGATCTAAGACTAGATTGTCTCTTATGCCGCGTACAGACGGTCGTTTTTTGTGATGAAAAAAAACGATGTTTAAAATCATGAAATAAAACTACGTTTTTGAAACTTCATTTTTGAAAAACGACGTTGCCTACACACCATCGTTTTTTCAAAATGCTCTAGCAAAGCGTGGTTACGTTCAACACTCTTTTCCATTGAAGCTAGCTTCATAACTTGCTTCTGAGCATGCGCGGGTTTAAAAATGTTGTTATAAATGTCGTTTTGCCCACACACTATCATTTTAATTGACACAAAAAAGACGTTTTGAAAAACGACACAAAAAATTCAAGCATGTTCGAATTTTTATTTTACGTTTTTCAGAGGACATAAAACAACGTTTTCCCCACACACGGTCATTTTAAATGACGTTTTCAAAAACGACGTTTTTTTTCATCACAAAAAAACGACCGTCTGTACGCGGCATTACACTAAAACACTGAATACTATAGCACATGCCCTTTCAAGCAAAGAAGCTACCCATCATTTCCATGACATGTTTGAAAATAGAGTTTTTTTTACATAGAAAGTGGGATGAGTGTGATAATGCATTGATATATACAAAAGATATTACAAACGCATAATATTACATAATACTTTTTTCCCCCCAAACTGCATATGCATACAGTTTTGCAGGCTAGCTGGCCATAATCAGGGCAGTGTATAGAAACCATGATGAAGTAGACCTTGGGGGAGCAACTGGAAAATATAACCCGACAGGTTATGATAAGGTGGACTTAAAGCAGTGTTTCTCAATTCCAGTCCTCAGGCCCCCCCAACAGGTCAGGTTTTCAGGATTTCCCTCAGATGAAAAGGCTGTGGTGATTACTAAGGCAGTGAAACTGATCAAATCACCTGTGCAAAATAATGGAAATCCTGAAAACCTGACCTGTTGGGGGGGCCTGAGGACTGGAATTGAGAAACACTGACTTAAAGGGACCAAAATGTGTTTATTGTGGTTCTGGGTGCCTAGTTACCCAGCAGAATACTGATAATATTTGCATGGCTTTGTCCAGCTTCCCTAAAGAGGATTAACACACACTTTTTTGTTTTTAAATGTTCAAGTTTTTTTAGTCTGTCCAAATATGTGACAGTACTTTGATAACAATGCCATAGGAAGTATAAGAGCATCATGTTGTTCCTTGTTCTTCTATCCTAGTATAAGTGTATATATTTCCAAACAAACAAAGGTCAGATAGTACTATACAGGCTAGCACAGTGTTTCTCAACTCCAGTCCTCAGGGCGCACCAACATGTCATGTTTTCAGGATTTCCCTCAGATGAAACGGCTGTGGTAATTACTAAGGCAGTGAAACTGATTAAATCACCTGTGCAAAATAATGGGAAGCCTGAAAACATGACCTGTTGGGGCGCCTTGAGGACTGGAGTTGAGAAACACTGGGCTAGCATGCCTAAATTATTTTGAAAATAACGTTATTTTTCAAAAGAAAAGAATACGATCTATGGTCAAACAACAATGGGAATGGCTGCATCCCTAAGGTCCCAACCCAGGTTAGTGACATTAAATAGTAAATGGCTTTACGTCCTCCAGTTCCACAAATGTGAAAAGTAAAACCAGAAAATCTTTTCTCAGAAAATGAGTGCAGGAATTTAACCACAACCCTCCAAAACCCCACTCCCCCCCACCCCCCCCCCCACACACACACACTCCAAACTACATCATATAGTGGGCGTGATCAAATTTCACAGAAGGAGGGCCTTCAAGGGGAACTCAATTGTGCAGAGTTTCGGAGTGCGCTACACATGGAGTGCAGAGTTCAGGCTTCTTCCACAGCTGCTTACCTCTGAATCCCCTATTCACATCTCACTTTTATCCCTCTTCAGCTCTAATCTCTGCATGCAACCCTCCTCCACTGCCCCATCTTCTCCCCCTCTCCTTAACCTCCATGGCGGTATGATTATGTTAGATTTTTGATGCTGAAAGCGGTATAATGTTTTGCATGGAAATTTGGCGCTTTATATTTAGGCCTGTAATTTTTAGAAATAACTCACTTAAATCTGTCCAAACAAGAGTCTAGTAGATATCGCGGGTATGATGAAGTTTGAAACACAAAAACATAAGCAGATGTGAGCATTCACATTTATTTGTACTCCACTAGTTCTGCTAATGGGTTTTACGAACAATTCTGCTCATGCTTAAAGAGGATGTAAACCGTTGTGCATAATTTGGACCTATAGCTAAGCCTATAAACTTGCACCGTTAAGGAGATATTTACTGTGTACTGCGCCGATGATGTCAGGAAGACGGGGGCGACGAAGGCTTAGTTTGCAGGTAAGTTTAAAATCACGTGTTTGTATGCGAAGCATACTAGCACATTATGCCTTTATTTTGCAGGTAAGAAAAAAGTAAAAAAAAAAAAAACACAGCGTTTACTTCCTCTTTAAAAGTATGGGAATAATTCTGACAGTTCCCAACTGTTGATCATTGCATATAGAAAGTGATCACTTTACAAACGAGAGGTGTTTACACACTAAGGGGCAGATCCACAGAGCGAGTACGCCGGCGTATCTACTGATACGCCGGCGTACTTTCAAATTACCCGTGTCGTATCGTTGTTTTGAATCCTCAAAACAAGATACAACGGCATCTGGGTTAGATCCGACAAGCTTACCTCTTCGTACGCCTTCGGATCTAAGATGCAATTCTTCGGCGTCCGCTGGGTGGCGTTCACGTCGTTTTCCGCGTCGAGTATGCAAATTAGCTATTTCCGACGATCCACGAACGTACGAGCGGCCGGCGCATTCCTTTGTGTTGTCTCTAGTCGGCTTTTTCCGGCGTATAGTTAAAGCTGGTATTTCGTGGCGTATAGTTAGACCTGCCATGTTAAGTATGGCCGTCGTTTCTGCGTTTATTTAGATTTTTTTTTTTTTGTTTGCGTAAGTCGTCCGTGAATCGGGATGGACGTAATTCACGTCTATGTTAAAAAACATGACGTCCCTGCGACGTCATTTAGCGCAATGCACGACGGGAAATTTAGGGACGGTGCATGCGCAGTTCATTCGGCGCGGGGACGCGCTTCATTTAAATGAAACATGCCCCCTAATCGCCGATTTGAATTCCGCGCCATTATGCCGCTTGAGATACACTACGCCGCCGTAACTTATGGCGCAAATTCTTTATGGATTCAATTTAAAGCCAGGTAAGGTACGGCGGCGTAGCGTATCTCGGATATGATGCGCCGGGGCAGATTTTTGTGGATCTGCCCCTAAATCTAGTTCACTATATATGCCTTTTGTATAGCTCCCAACTGTCCCCGATTTTGAGGGACTGTCCCTGATTTTGAACAAAGTCCCTCTGTCCCTCTTTCCTCCTCATTTGTCCCTCATTTTGGTCTGATCCATATAGTTGTATATAAAATTCACTTTTTATATTTCAAAAAGTGTTTACCAGTGCTAAACCTTTCATCCAATTTCTAAAGTGCTGCATTTGTAAATTTCAAAAGCCAGTATAAAGGAATAGTAGTGGTAAAAAAAAACACTTGTGGGTTTAACTCACTATTTGTTGTGTACTTCTCCTATGAGGGGGTGTGGCAGGGGGTGTGTCCGATGCCTACATACTTTTGCTAATAGGTGCACCTTGTTCCTATCTAAAAACGTTGGGAGATATGGTTTTGTGGTCAGAGATATACTGCTTACAACATAGTTTTCATATCTGTAGGTTAATACCTTTGCCAAGCGTATATGTAAAACTGTCATGTGTGAACAAAGCAATGAAGGTCCAGAATATTTGGAATATTTGAAGTTAAAATGGTTTCACACTAGTAATCTCATATCAATTGTGATCCCAAATAAATAGGTGTCAATCTCTCAGAATAGGAAAAGTTTATGCTCCTTTTCGATAAGTGATAACCAGATGAAGCACGAAGCACTTTTTACTATGCAAACTCCAGCACTACTTTAAAGAGAACAGAGTTGCACATGGACTGTTTTTATTCATAGCACAATTCACGTGCACTTTTTTCATTAATTTTTATTTATATTCATTAATTTTTCCATATTTATGGTAATTTTAGAGTATTTGGTAAGCACACTCACACTATAAGAATTTATTAGGCTGGCGCCAACTCTACTAGCTTTTTCAATTCCATCCATTATCCCACCTAGGTGGGATAAACATATAGAGGCAGCCACCTAAGAATATTCCTTTAACTTATTCACTCACAATTGAACTATATATATATATATATATATATATATAGGATTTCTATCTCTGTTTCTATATACATATTTTTCGCTGGACATATATTTATATTCCTGGTTCTGTTGCGCGGATTCATCCAACTACTTTGATAACCAGATGAATTCACCCTTTCCAGGAATAACACTTGACTGGGACAATCCACAGAAAACCTATTCAGTTCTTTGGGTCCTTCAAATGTTCATTCAGTTCACTTTTTGGCTGCCATCTAAGTGACTAGCAATAAATAAGAACATACACTTTATTACATGTGTAGCACCTGTGTACTTTTCAATACAGGTGCTATGTCAAATTTAGTAGGATGAGAGAGTTACTTGCTCTCATCCATGTTGATTTACCTCAATTTAGGTGTTGCCAGCCCTGAACTGTTCCCTGGGTCATTCTGTGCTTCAGAGATGTAGTTACATCTCTGGATGGCAGGTGGCGCCAGAGAGGTCCAGGCGGAAGCGCCTTTTGCCCAGCAGCCAATCAGAGGAGTGTTTCCCTCACAGGGCATGCTGGGGGAGGGTATTTCTGTGGCAGACGCCGTTTCCCGGGGCGGGTTCCTGGTTCCAGGTGCAACACCCACCTTTAGGGTGTGCACACATCACGGGCCCCGCCGAGATGGCCTACCAGGCCAGGGCCCACGTGTTACGCGGAGTTCCTGACTCTGGGCCCTCATGGCCCGGAGCAACTGTTGCTGTGCGGGGACCCCAGTGACTTACTGGGTTCCCCACCCCTTATCAAGAAGATCCCAAGCGAGTTGTGCTGTTCGGTGGGGAGACGGTCTGAGGAGAACCCGGAGGCAGGTGATCCAATAGGGCTTAGACCAACCATCGGGGATCTGGGTGACCGGACACTGACAGGTTGTATGCTGCAAACTGTCAGTCGGTGGCCCCAAGCTATCCAGTCTATCTGAGGAAGATTCAGGCAAAACTGTGTTTTCTGGGAGGATTCGCTCTATCATCCATATTCACAAGTATTGGGCCTGTGGGAGAGGTCTCACTACAAATCCTAAGTCTAATTAGAGCCAAGTCTGTGGCAGAGACTTGTTCCTTCCCAGCGGTTCCGAGTGACGCTCTGGCTGCCAGGCCTGTGAGAGGGACCTGTCTGGCTAGAGTGGCGACGAAGCAAGATTAATTATTGGAGATAGGACTGCTTCTTCTATCCACAGCCTGAATCTGCAAAGTTCTCTCTTTTTCACCAACCTATTCTATCTACCTCAAGTTGACTGTTGGTCATGTTGGGCCAGTAATAAAGCATTGAAAACGTCACCCTGCTATCTGGACATTCCGTTACTGCTTCGCATTAACCTCATCACCCCTAGACACAGTATAGACGTAACATAATTATGCCGATCCCAAATCTAACCAGCGGCTCCTGAGGGGGTAGCGCTACACATGAATGACATTACAGTGGGTGGGACATATCATAACATAATTTCTTGTATTCCCTCTATGTGAAAATACTAACAACTATTTACAAAGCCACCCACAATTTAGCCCCCAGCTACATCACTAGCCTAGTCTCTAAATACCAACCTAATCGTTCTCTTTGTTCCTCTCAAGATCTCCTGCTCTCCTCCCATGCTCACCTCCAGGACTTTTCCAGAGCCTCTCCAATCCTATGGAATGCCTTACCCCAATTGGTCCGTCTATCTCCTTCTCTACTAGAAACCCTCCTCTTGAGAGAAGCCTTTCCTACCCACACCTAACAACTGTATTTTCATTTTCTCCATCAGCTCACCTCCCACAGTTATTACCTTTTGTTCCACTTGACCCCCCCTTCTAGATTGTAAGCTCTAACGAGCAGGGCCCTCTTAACCCTCCTCTATTGATTTGTATTGTGATTGTACTATCTGCCCTCATTTTGTAAAGCGCTGCGCAAACTGTTGGAGCTATATAAATCCTGTATAATAATAATAATAATAATAATAATAATAATAATAATAATACTAAGTAACATGCAAAGAGCCAAATCTTTCCAGATTCTTTAATATGTAGCCCAAAATTACCAATGTTTTTGATTCCCTGTGGTCTACCCATCATTACTTAGAAATGTTTTGGATTTATGTATGAATGGCTCCTAATGTGTCATTTAATCTTCACAAAAAAGTCTAACATTAAAGTGTTACTAAACCCACAACAGTAAAATCAGTCTGTATATGCTTGTTACACTCACTGTGGAACCTAAGGGGTTAATCCTGCGCATTGTGTAAAAAGACTGTGTGATCATCTCTATCTGATCCTCCTCTTTTTTCACTGACTCTAGACCATTTCCTGATAGAATAGATCATTAGGGAACAGGCTGCACATGCTCAATTTGGTGTGTATTGCTAGAGAGGTTTTTTTTCTTGGGAGAGTGGTTGTGATCAGCACAGGACTGATCGTTCACCTCCCCCAGTCAGTCCCCTCCCCCTACAGTTAGAATCACTCCCTAGGGAACACATTTAATCCCTTGATCACCCCCTTGTGTTAACCCTTCCCTGCCAGTCATATTTATACAGTAGTCAATGCATTTTTATAGCAGGGATCGCTGTATAAATATGAATGGTCCCAAAAATGTGTCAAAAGTTTCCGATATGTCCACCGCAATATCGCAGTTGCAATAAAAATCACAGATCACGGCCATTACTAGTAAAAAAATATAATAATAAAAATGCCATAAACTATCCCCTATTTTGTAGACGCTATAACTTTTGTGCAAACCAATCAATATAGGCTTATTGCATTTATTTTTACCAAAAATATGTACAAGAATACGTATCGGCCTAAACGGAAAAAAAAATTATATTTTTTTGGGGGGATATTTATTATAGCAAAAAGTTAAAAATATAGAATTTTTTTCTAAATTGTTCCTCTAGTTTTGTTTATAGCACAAAAAATAAAAACTGCAGAGGTGATCAAATACCACCAAAAGAAAGCTCTATTTGTGGGGAAATGGGTACAGTGTTGCATGACTGCGCAATTGTCATTCAAAGTGTGACAGCGCTGAAAGCTGAAAAATGGCTTGGGCAGGAAGGGGGTGAAAGTGTCCTGTATTGAGGTGGTTAAGGAACACATGCAATTTTCAGGCCTTAGTTACACTTGAGGTGACCTCATAAAAGCGATCAGTAGCTGCTAGTATAAATGAGGCCTTATGTGAGTGAGTGAGTGAGTGAGTGAGTGAGTGAGTGACAAACTTGTATAACGCTACATATGCGAACTGAATCGCCTCAAGGAGCTTGGTATCCATTTCCTACTATTTTTTGCCTTCACAATAGATGGGTTTTGAGTTTTTTTCTGAAGGCCTGATGATTCCCTTCCGTTCGAATGTCGAGGTCCTTGGACTGCGAATCTACGTTCTCCTTTGGACTTGTATCAGGCCTTTGGTAGCCATGCAACGCTGTATCCTGGCCTAGGCCAACAAGGCCCAGGCCTAGGGCAGCACGTTGCAGGGGGGAAGCACGGAAAGAGTCCCCGCTGGCTTGCGCTACACTGTTAGTGTAACGCAAGCTGCTTCTAATTTTGACTGTCCTATCATCCTGGACCACAAACCTTCCTCACTGTGCTATATGTTTTCTGCTGCACCATTCACATGGTTATATCTTCTTAGTCCTCTCCATAAAATTATCAGAAATTTGTACTTACAGTAGAACTATTTTTTTTTTCATTTTGAATAGAGTAAGGGAGGGATATAGCCCCTGTCAGCTTATTTTTTACCATCCCTCTCCCATTGCAGAGATTTCCCTTCACTTCCTGCCCCATAGACAAACAGGAAGTGAGAGTTAATCTATGCAAATTAAGGGAATCCAATACCCCCCTCCCCCACCAGGCCCTGAGAACTAGTGTCCCCATTCGAAAAATTCAGCGTGGGTCTTAAACAGAAATGGATGTGGCCTTGACAGGAAGGGTGGGTCATATTTAAATTAGGGGGTGCACAAGTTTATTTAGGCCTAGGGCAGCACAAAACCTAAATACACTACTGTTGTCATGGGTGGGACAAGTTCTTGTTATAATTTGCAGCATTTATGTAACATACAAAAGAGACACTCAGGAGATGGACCTATAGAAGTGTTATGCCTCGTACACACGGCCGGACTTTACGAGAAAAAAAGTCAGACAGGCTTTTTTTCTCGGAAAGTCCGGCCGTGTGTAGCCTCCATCTGACTTTTTTGTCGGAAGTCTGACGGACCTTATATAGAGAACCTGTTCTCTTTCTTTCCATAGGACTTTCGACGGGCTCACGGCAGACTTTTGCATGGTCAAAAGTCGGACTGTGTGTACGAGGCATAAGGGGTTTAAATGCACAGGCATCGCCAAGGGAGAGGAAGATTTCAGCCAGGTTGAAGATTTTTGCAGTCCACTGCTGTTTTATTTGGGTAAATAGACATCTGGGATGGCAGCAGAAGGTTTCTTTAAGTCAGGGAAGGAACAAAAAAATGCAAGTAATAGATCTTTTCATATGTTCTTTATTTTCAGGGTGGTGTAATGTTTCAATACTGTGTAACATAAAAATAATCATGTTAAAAAATGACTGCCAAAGCATTTATTCCTAAATGGTATACCCCTATAAAAATATATTTGTATATACTGTATAATATATACCACAGTTTATTAACATTTCAAAATGCATATATACTGAAAGGGTAAGCAACAACAACTTGTCAGAACATGTATTAGCTTGTACTGGGACAGAACGGGGGAAATAACAAAGAGTTATGTAAGCACATGCTTGTACAGCTCTTCTAAATTTAGAACATGGAGCAGATGCTGCTCCTAATTAACAACAATACACAAACCCCTTTGTTAATTAGAAGTGATCAATTCTCTGTTCTCAGGCACAGCACACAGGACATAGAGCAAGAGCTGGAGATGCCAGCAAAGTTATTTCTGCTGTCCGAGCAGCTCAGAGCAGAGGAAAGAAGAGGGAGTTAATCCTGCACATGCTCTGCTCGTGTAGTGTAATCCAATGGGTCTCAACCTCAGTCTTTAAGTACCCCCAACAGGCCATGTTTTGGGAATTTCTCTTAGATAAAATAGCTGTTCAAAATACCAATCCATTCACTCACATTTAAAGCCCCTGTGCAAGATAATGGAAAACCTGCAAAAATGGCCTGTTGGGGGTACTTGATGCAATTCCCCCTGACCGTCCCGGATTCCCTGGGATCCTCCCGGAATTCTAAGGCCCCATACACACGAGAGAATTTATCCGCGGATACGGTCCAGCGGACCGTTTCCACGGATAAATCCTCTCAAAGATTTCCGCAGATTTCGATGCGATGGAGTGTACACACCATCGCATTGAAATCCGCGCGGAAATCCTCTGGCGATGACGTGTCGCGCCGTCGCCGCGATTATGACGCGGCGACGGGCGCGACGCTGTCATATAAGGAATTCCACGCATGCGTCAAATCATTACGACGCGTGCGGGGAATCCCTTTGGACGAATGGATCCGGTAAGTCTGTACAGACGAGCGGATCCATCCATTGGAATGGATTCCAGCAGATGGATTTGTTGTGCATCACAGCAAATATCCGATCTGCTGGAATCCATCCCAGAGGAGATTTCTCCGCGGAAACAGATCCGCTGGCGTGTACACACCATAGGATCTATCCGCAGAAACCCATTTGCTGGGATTTATCTTCGGATGGATTCTATCGTGTGTACGGGGCCTTAGTGTGTCCCGGGGTCCCGCGGACTAGACTAGATTCCCGGAAAACAGGGCCCCGGGAGCGACATTACGGGAGGCGACATTCCGTGCCTCCATGTTTGATTTCCCCCGTCATGTTTGTTGTCCGGTGCCTGGCCTGAGAATTGGGCGTATTGGCGTCAGGTGCGTCGTGGGGCTGGCCTGTCTGCGAACGTCTAGAAGTCCCTCCTCCACACATGACCGCTATACGACCAATCACAGTGTGGGAAATACGGACCATGGTGGATGATGGTGGTGCAGGTGGAAGGGGGTGCTGCAGGTGGATGGCGCTGGCGGGGATTCGGAACAGAGAACAGAGGTATTTGGTATTTGCACAGGTAGGAGAGAAACCCCCCCGCTCAACAACTGTAATCCCCGCCCCCCCGCTCAACAACTGTCATCCCCCGGCCCCCCCCGCTCAACAACTCTGATCCCCGGCCCCACCCCGCTCAACAACTCTGACCCCCCCCCCCGGTTAACAACTTTGAAGAACCCCCCCCCCCCCCCCGCTCAACAAGATGTCCCGCATTGGATTTATTAAATGTTGGGAGGTATGCTTGAGGAGGACTGAGGTTGAGAACCACTAGTGTAATCAGTGCAGGGGCAGAGAGAGGGATGCGAGTGGCCTGCTGACAGATTATGTTCTGTATGACAGCGTTGCATTTGGCGGGACTTTGCAGCAGTTTTCTATATGGAAAAATGCCCTATTCTCTCTGTTAATCAGGTGCAGGCCCTGCACCAGTTTCTATTTCTCTCAAATAGAAACGGGTGCAAGCGGTGCAGATAGACCTGAAACAGCTCTGTTAATATGGCACACCCCACTTCTGACAGTTTTCTGCAACATATATACAATAATAGTGCAAGAAGCTTAGATAATTTCCTGGAATGAGTCTATGACTGCTTTATCAGGCTGGAATTGTGATTTGTGATTTACTAAACGATTAAACAATGTTAACTTTGCAAAGTAAATGTTTATGTAGCATAATGTATGAGGTAAAACTATTTTCATTTCAATCTTCCAACCATATGGAAACAAAAATACATTTTTAATAAATGTTTCTGTATATGATTGGACATTGTCTTAGTAAATGTACAATTCCATTTAATAGCTAAACATATAAAATTCCTTTTATAAAAAAGCAAGGTCAACATCTTTCATGGCCTCCTTGTAAATCCTGTCGAACTCTTCTTCTAGAGCAGGTGTAAAGTGATTCTTGTGATCTCCGGAGATACCTAATGCAAGGCAAAAGTGTTTAATAAAAATTAAAAAAGCTGTTTATTGTTAAAGCTTTCCAGTCATTAAAACCTGAGGAGTTAAGTTAAAGTTAAAGTGGTTGTAAATCTCAGACATAAATACATCCTTCAATACTGTGTGCTTGTCTCTACCTAAAGTGTGATGTCTCTCTGTTGCCATGTTCTCATGACAGCTTTAGTTAATTCCAACAGCTTTTTCCCAACGCCTAGAGAAAAAGGGGTTGGGTGAGGAGAGCTCCAGCACACAGCCTGTTATTGACAGCCACAGCTGTGCTTGTTCTCCGTGTAGTGTGAGGAGGAGGGTGTGTTTCATCCCTCCGATAAGGCTCAAAGTTCTACCCCTTTACCGCCCCCCCTCCCCCACCCCGCTTTGTGCTGCTGATAGACGCTGACAGACTCTGTGTAACTCTGTGTTTTACAAGATTTTAGAGAAGTGATGACTGAAGATAAATAGATACAACCTATGTAGGAGGATTTATGTCCAATGTGTATCATCTGAGGCTAATCCTTTCACTGGGTTTATGTAAAGCCAGCCATACATGAACTGAAATTCGGCAAGTCCAGCAGAGACCAGCCAAACTTCGATCCATGTATGGACAGGCTGGTTGTACAGACGTCGATCTACCGACCATTAAAGAGGAAGCAAAGGCGTTTTTTTTTCTCAAAAAAAAAACCCTGTAAGAGAACGGCATAATGAGCTAGTATGCATAGCATACTAGCTCATTATGAATGACTTACCTGAGATCGAGGCCCCCGAAGTGCTTCTCGTTCTCCTGCTCTGCCGCTACCATGTCCCCTCTTCGCTTCTTCCGGGTATCGCTTCTCTGGCGTTGTGATTGGCCGGAGCAGCGATAATGTCACTCCCGCGCATGCCCGCTGGACCGGCATAATCCCGGCATGATCACAATCATAATGCCGGGACGCTCAGTGCGCCATTGTCTATGGCGTGCATGCGCCGTAGACATCGGTGCAGTGTTTTCTGCAAATATCTCCTTAACCATGGAGGTTAAGGAGATATTTCTTGCACCTACAGGTAAGCCTTAATCTAGGCTTACCTGTAGGTGCAAGTTGTAAGAGTGGGTTTACAACCACTTTAACTAACTAATTAAAGGTTTTAAATCAAATAAGCTGTGTTGCATAACCACCTGGATCATACCTAAATGTTTCCAAACCATGCAGAATTTACTTGAATTATAGCCATATATACTATGGTTAATCCATTCTGATTCAAGATGTATTTTATAGTATTGACACATAATATTTTATTTATTAAATCAATGGACATATCAAGTTTACTTTTAGGAGATTGTTTTCTAAATATTGGTAAATTTGGTATTCTGCTATTCTAATGTTAAAGTGGAGTTCCACCCATAAATATAACATTACATCAGTAGTTTTAAAAAAATGTCATTAGTCCTTTACGATTTTTTTTTTTTTTTTTAGATGCCTTCAAAGTGTTGTTGCTAGGCAGAATAGTTAATCTTCCCTCTTCCTGCACCTAGGTGCTTAATGCTTCCTAACCTACACCACACAGACTCCTGGGAATGTAGTGGGTGTAACTTTCCAGGAGTCTGTGCACTCCCCAGTCTCAAAGAATCATGTGACTTGGACAGCACAGGTGCTGAAACCTGATCTGACACTGCTTGTGCAGCACTGAGCATGTGCGAGATTTGCAAGGCTGAAATCCAGGAAGTCATACAGTCTGGCTTCATGATGCACACACTTAAGATGGCCCCAGTCAATTTCTATTTTATAAAGTGTCTAAATGCTGTAACAACCTAACAAAACAGACCTTAGTTTACAGACTAACTTTACTAGAATACATTAAGCTTGTGTATTACAGGGGTATTTATATTTAAAAAGTGAAATTGTGGCCGGAACTCCGCTTTAAAGTCTAAGTTTACTCACACATACTTAACATAGGATACGCCTCATATAGCAGGGGTAACTATACGCCGGAAAAAGCCAAACGCAAACGACGTAAAAAAAATTGCCGGCCGGACGTATGTTCGTGGATCGCCGTATCTAGCTAATTTGCATACTCGACGCGGAATTCGACGGAAACGCCACCTAACGGCCAGTGGTAAAATGCACCCAAGATCCGATGGCGTACTAAGACGACGCCTGTCAGATCGAGCCCAGATGCAGTCGTATCTTGTTTTGTAGATACGTGGGAACTTTGAAATTACGCGGCGTATCTATTAGATACGCCGGCGTAATTCTTCTATAGATCTGGCCCATAGTCGGTAAGGTTGCATAAAGAGATCAGACGTGTTTCTTTTGCTGCTGGCTTCTACATTAGCTGAAATCTTCCCCTTATTGTGGCAAAAGGTATATGAGTGGGATCAGAGGAGGAACATTTCACTTAATGTGTGAGCCAGCAAAACAAGGGATACATCCTATTGATTGTAAGTATTGACTCATTGATTTTAAAATATATTTTATTTGGTGACTTTTATGAAAATGTCAGTGATATATGACAATGGCTAATGCCGCGTACACACATTCGGAAATTCCGACAAGAAAAGTTTGATGTGAGCTTTTGGTCATTAATACCAACCGTGTATAGGCTCCATCTTATTTTTCTGTCGGAATTTTCGACAGCAAAAATTTGAGAGCTGGTTCTTAATTTTTCCGACAAGAAACGTTTTTGTCAGAAATTCCGATCGTCTGTATGCAATTCTGATGCGCAAAAAAAACACACATGCTTGGAATCAATTAGACGCATGCTCGGAATCATTGAACTTCATTTTTATCGGCTCGTTGTAGTGTTGTACGTCACCGCGTTCTTGACGGTCGGAATTTTGTGTGACCGTGCCTACATTCCGTCGGAAAAAAAATCCACGGTTTTCTTGACGGAATTTCGGATCATGTTAACGCGACATTACACCAAACAATGAGGGCACATTTATGTCAATTTGTAACTGGCATTCTACATATATGTACATGTAACCTTATAACATTTCAGTAATGTCTGAAAACGATCACGTGTCTTTACCTTTCCTATGAAATGTTCCCTGTCCCTTGCTGAAGATTTCGTTAGGCACTGCACTGTAGTTGGACATGTTGTTCTCTTTCATAGCTTTAAACGAAGAATGCTCTACTACAGAATCTATGGCGGCATCATCCAGATCTTTTCCCAGGAACTTGCAGATCTTTACAACATTGCTCCTCAGATCCTGTTGTATTTAAAACAAGTGTGTATTTTATTAGTCTTTACAATAAACTATCCTATAAGCATTCACCTGCAAGGGGCTAAATGGAAGATACATATAAGTCCAGTATGGGCAGTCAGTAACTGGAGAGTAGGAAGATAAATTAACTACTCAGTGCCCTTGCAGTTCATTGAGAACTACAAGCTGTCTGCTGCAGTGGAAGACAGTAATTGTAGTTTATGCATTCACAGATCACTATGATTGAATTACCTTACTTTACATTACTTTCTCAATTGTGACAGTGAGTTCAGGGGGAAAAGAACCTCCAGCTGCTGTCACAGTGGGGGGATTGGAGGAGCCCAGGTAAGTGCTCTTTCGTAACATATTACACGCTAAGTACCGGTGTAACATGTGACATGTTATCAAAGGTGAACATATCCTTTAAGGCCTTGTACACACAAGGAGACATGTCCGATGAAAACGGTCCGCGGACATGACATGTCTGCTGGGAGCTTTTGGTCTGATGTGTGTACACACCATCAGACCAAAATCCCCGCGGACAGAGAACACGGTGACGTAGAAGACACCGACGTTCTCTAACACGGAAGTTCAATGCTTCCATGCATGCGTCGAATCAATTCGACGCATGCGTGGGATTTTGGACCGCTGGTTATACGTCATAACCAGTGGACAAGTCCGATGAGTCGTACTAACCATCGGACATGTCCGACAGACAGGTTTTCAGCAGACAAGTTTCTTAGCATGCTAAGAAACTTTTGTCCGCTGGAAACCTGTCCTCTAGGCCAGGAAACCTGTCCGCGGACCAGTTTCAGCGGACATGTTCGGTCGTGTGTACGGGGCCTAAAGGAGGGAGCAAATACAAGATCACATTCTGCACAAGGAAAGACAGCAGCCATGATGGGTTTATTTTACTGGAAGCTCTGCACAGAGGCAAAATTTCACACTGGATTCATCCACAGATTTTGAAGAAATACAAACGGCAGACATTGATATTTACGAATGTACTTGGTTATCCCAGAGTTCAGCTTTAAAGAAATATCCAGGCCTTACAAAGGCAGGATACTACTACCACCTTAGGAAAACATATCATAATTTTCTTATTTGATAAAATTGTGTACTGGCAGACAGAGGTGTAACTAGAACCTTCAGGGCAAGGAACCATGAAGGTCCCCCCTGACCTCCCCACTTTCCTTTAGAGCCCTGGGCATCCGTGGGCATCCTCCCAGGACCCTGGCACTGCATCCAGGACGCTATGTGACTACAGACACAGGTGATCAAAGACCACGGTAAAGGACCAATCATGGCGACCCTTTACCATGTGATCAGCTGATCACATGTAAACAGACTTGCCAGTTATCAGCAGTCCTTTCCTCCCACGTTAACCAGCAAGACTGTCAGTGCATTGTGTACACTGATAATCAGGGCACTGATTATTAGTGCAGCCCCATCAATGCCCATCAGTGCAGCCTATCAGTGCTCATCAAGGTTGCCTATCAGTTCTCATCAGTGCCGCCTATCAGTGCCACGTATTAGTGCTCATCAGTGCTGCCTAACAGTGCTCACAAATACCACCTATTAGTACTCATCAGTTCTGCCTATCAGTGCTTATCAATGCCGCCTATTAGTGCTCATCAACACCACCTATCATTGTCTATCAGTGCTGTATATCCATGCTCATCAATGCCACCTTTTCAGTGCTGCCTATCAGTGCTCATCAATGCAACCTATCAGTTCCCATCAGTACCACCTATCAGTGCTCATCAATGCCACCTATCACTGCCCATCAGTGCCACTTATCAGTGCTCATCAATGACAGCTATCAGTGCCTCATCACAGTACTCTGTCTTGAGAGTGTCTATCTCATACAGCCCAGAGCATGCACTGACAACCCCCCCCACCATCCCCCCCCCCTCGCACAGATGGGAGAGGAGAGAGCCAATCTGCGCCTTCTCCTCCCACCCCTCTCTTCCTGTGTGTGCACCGTGGGAAGTGTGTAGCCCTACAGCTGAATGATCAAATTCAGCTGCTTAGCTTCACAGTTCCTGTGGTGCATACAAGGGCAGGAGAAGGGGCAGGAGAAGCAGCATATTGGCTCTCTCCTCTCCCATCCGTGTGAGGGAGGGGGAACTGTCAGTGTAGGCTCTGGGCTGTATGAGAATGAGATGCTCTCAGCTCAGCAACACACTGGGGCCCCCCCGACAGTGGCGGAATGCCAGGGCCCAGTGCAACCTTTGTGACCGTGGTAGTTCCGTCACTGCTGGCACTATAAACCAAGAAAGTCTGTTTTTTAAATACAATATTTAGCAAAAATGTAAAACGTGTATAATTTCTGAAGTTGAATCAATTTTCTCTTATCTCATTGTCTATATACATTTCAATTAAAATGTAGTGTTCTATTATCACCTTCTCTCTGTGCACTGAGAATACACGGAGGTTCGGAATATAGAGGATCAATTCTTATAACTATAGACTACTTGCAACACAGAAAATATCGTATTTAACGCAGTGTGCTTTTCACCTCTTATTACTCTATAGTATATGATTAGGAAGAGATTTTACTGTAAATAAGACTTACCTTTGTCATATTGTCATAAGACAAAAGCAAGAAGTTGGGATTGTCCTTCATTGTCAACCATCCTTTCACATGTTCAAACCACAGACCAAACATAACTAAAACACAAGCACAGTTTAGAAACCAATTCAGTATAATTTTCATAGATTTATATAATTCTTTTGTTACATTTTAGGGGCCTTTTAGAGCTATGCAGTCCATGTTAATGTGACCACTCATTTTGAATAGCCTGTCAACACATGATAATATACAAAAAAGAGGATATGTTTTTTTTTGTTTTTTTGTAATGCAGTGCACCATAACACATGACATATGTGCATATGGTGCAAGGTGGATGAGTTTACCATCAATTAAAAGAATGGAACTGAAACCCCCACACAAAGTGTAGTGCATCATTGCGTGTGTGGTAACATAAGAATACATGTGTAAAATAAAAATGCAACAAAGGATTTGTAATTTAACTGTGTGATGTGGCAGATATGTGTATATCACAAGATTGAATAAAAAGAATTACTGTATTTCAATAGTGTATTTATCTTTATGGCCAGAGTTTTGTTTTAAAGCAGATGTCCAGACAGTGGAGACAGGAAGGAAGAACAGTTCTGATCGGAAAAACCCTAGCCAAAGTTTGGATCACACTGATGTGGTTGTATCAGCCTCATAGGTGGAAAAACTATACAGGGCATTGAAGGGACCAGTCTTTTGTTGTACAAACAGCATATTCAGGTGTCCAGTCTCCTGCACAGGAAACAGGTACAAAGTAAGGTCCATTAGCATGGACCATAGGGTGAGTACATGGATTGAAAACTGGCTACAAGGGTGAGTTCAGAGGGTGGTGAAAAAATGGGGAGTACTCTGAATGGTCAGGGGTTGAAAGTGGGGTCCCCCAAGGTTCTGTGCTGGGACCAATTTAAAGTGGAGGTTCACCCAAAAACTTAATTTTTAACATTAGATTAAATAGTTGTTTTTCCCTAAGCTCAGTTAGGTTGTGAATTTCTCACTGTCATCTGTAGGTGCCACAGATACTGCAGGTCATAGTATGAGATCTCACAAACTGACTAGAAATATTTAGATTTTCTTCAGCTTGCCCAGTAGATGGTTCATGGCCACTGGTGCATGCTGATGGAGAATACAAATATTTAGAACAGTTCATGTGCTCGCTTTCTTGCATCAGGCTGAGTCCTGAGGAGGTGCTACTGGAGGGAGGTCTGTCATAACACCCAGAAGCCAATTTGAGGGCCTATGTACGCTGAGGCGGTCCTAAGGCTGTCCTGCTTGGTGTAGAGAAAGCTGTGCCAAGGTGAGAAGATCCAAGGGAGGCCCCCTTGCTATATGCCTGGAGACTTGCTTGGAGGACTCACTGGAATCTGAAATTGTGCTTGCAGTGCTGCTGGGTCAGCTTAAAGGTTCTGACACTGTGAAGCTGTATTTTGTTATGGATCTAAAGAGTAAGGGGCAGATCCACATACATACGCTGCGCCCGGCGCAGATGTCAGATACGCTACGCCACTGTAACTTACTTTGACTTGGTTTGAATCCTCAACGAATTTGCGCCATAAGTTACGGCGGCGTAGTGTATCTCTCATGGCGTAAGGGAGCGGAATTCAAATTGGGCGGGTAGGGAGCGTGTTTCATTTAAATGAAGCACGTCCCCGCGCCGAACGAACTGCGCATGCCCCGTCCGTCAAAACTCCCAGGGCGCATTGCTCCAAATGACGTCGCAAGGACGTCATTGTGTTCGACGTGTACGTAAATGGCGTCCAGCCCCACTCACGGACGACTTACGCAAACGACGTAAAATTTTCAAAATTGCATCTAAGATCCGAAGGCGTACGAACACGTACGCCTGTCGGATATAACCCAGATGCCGTTGTATCTTGTTTTGAGGATTCAAAACAAAGATATGACGCAGGAATTTTGAAATTACGCCGGCATATCAATAGATACGCCGGCGTACTTTCTTTGTGGATCTACCCCCAAGTAATCTGCTGTGGTATCTGGGACCCCAACCCTCACTCTCTCTACCTCCTTTTTAGTTCAGCATAAAAAACTTATGGTGCACAATTTCTGTTCAAAGTTCCCCATTAAAAGCCATGTATTTTGAAATCTTTACCACATATAAAACTATAGAGTGTACAGATGAGGAATCTTTTCCTGTTTTATCTGCAAGAATTTTCAACTCTGAGGTTACAGAGATTTGTGAAAATCATAAACTAAATTATAACAAACAAAATAGATGACATCTGGAGGAAGAAATAGTGCTATTAGAATGTTGCACAAAGTATACAGATCAAAGTGGCCTACGTTGGACTTTAATACGAACAAGGAAATATGGATCAGTAAGCATGTACAAATGTAAAATTTACACCAAAAGTTACTATAATAACTTAAAATAGTATACGCTCCCTGAAAATAAGCTACAGTTTTTCCTACCATCTTTGCTGAGAAAATGTGTGATGTAATCCTGGAAATTTTCCCTGCGTTCCATGAATTCTGCATACAAGGAGAAGTAATAGAAAGACACACACACATCTTTAGGGTTGCGTACGGTATAGATCACCTAAGACAGGAAAGCAATATCTAAAGTTATTACAAAGTTATTACATTTACACTTTACAGATAAAATGTACTCCATAAGAGGTTAACCATAACCTTCTAGCTGGTGATGGTACAAAACATGAAAGCAGGTTCTGTGTATTCCATAGTGATCCTGCCTCTAGGAAGTTCTCAGCAGTGGCATGATCGCAGGTATGACTTATTGTATCCCCTGCACTTATTTAGGTGTTTTCATACTTCACTCAAGATGAAGGATGTAGGTATTTGGATCTAACCTGAAGTCCAGGGGAAGGATGTGTGGCTATTAGGTCATTTCATCCCCTGCTTTGGGGGGTCTCTCTTCAGCAGAGCCCCTCACTTAGTATACTGCTTGGCTGACCACAAGGAGCAGAATCCACCGGGCCTTTTGGTTAGGTGGACCTAAGTGTGCCTTACCCCCGTCAGGAGCCTTGCACCCCTGGTGGGTCAAAAAAGGGTCCTTCCTTTGCTACATGCAGTTTATACAGCAATGAACACATGTGTAAACCATTGTAAAGATCATAGTTCATTTGGACCAGCTTGGTTCAACAGAACCATTTAAACTGGCAAAAAAAAAAAATCTGGCAAAAAAAAGTTAGGCTTTCTTTCGGTGACCCCATTTCCTGGTTTTTAAGTGGTTCCTTGCAGGATCTTATGGATCCACCCATTTGTGCATGTTCTCTGAAAGGATTACAGGCCTACATCAGGACACTACCTACCCTTACATGCACAGATAGGCAGAGAACACTATACACATAAACAACATTCCTTTGCTCCTCCTTCTCCAAGATATTTATAATGGCTAGCATTTTGGGATTTGTAGTCCCAAGAAGGGGGATCAAATTATTTTGACTAGAGATTGACTAGAGATTTTATTGCACACTTCATGAAAGAAGCTGAAGCCCTGCGGCTGTACAAATCTGTAGGGCCTGGTTCCCATTAGTGCAATTTTAGATGACAGCAGAGTGAACCTAGCCTCATGCCGTGTACACACGATCGGATTTTCCGATGGCCTAAAATCCAATTAAATTTTTAGTCGGAATTCCGTTCAAGCTATCTTGTATACACACTGTCAGAACAAATTCCGACTGTCCAAAACGCGGTTACGTAAAACACTAGGACGAGCCGAGAAAAATTAATTTCAATGCTTCCAAGAATGCGTCGACTTGATTCTGAGCATGCGTGTGTTTTTTCGGCGTCGGTGTTGCACACAGATGATAGGAATTTCCTATCGTTTTTTTTCCATCGGAAAAAAATAAAACATGTTCTATTTCTAAATACAGACGGAAAAAAAGTCCTATGGGGCCCACACACGATCGGAATTTCCGATGAAAAAAGTCCATCTGACTTTTTTCCTTGTCATCCAGTTGCTCTTCTCTACCTCCAACTCTGCTTTTTCCACCATCTCCTCTACCCACTAGCTCACTCACTGCCAAAGAGATTGCCAGTCACTTCAAAGACAAGGTTGATGCAACATTTGAGGACATCGCCACTGTGCAAACATTTTCCCCACTCAACATACCTTGTCTAACAGCACAATCAACACTCTCCTCCTTTGAACTAGCTACTATTGAATAGGTTACAAAACCTCAGATGCATACCTAACCAATTGTCCCTTGGATTCTGTTCCCTCACAACTACTACGGTCACCCTCAAATTTTATCCCATGCTCCCTCACCCACATCTTTAATCCCTCCCTCTCTACTGGCACCGTCCTCTCCTTTCTAATGCTTGCACAGATCACTCACATACTTAAAAAGCCCTCACTGGATCCCATTCACCTCTAAATTTCTAAAACACTTGGTCTAAAACCGCCTTAGCTCCTACCTCATGGAAAATTACCTTCTTGACCCCTTACAGCCTGGCTTTCGCTTGCAGTACTCCACAGAAACTGCCTAACTAAAACTCAGTAATGATTTACTAACTGCAAAAACCAATGACCACTACTCTATACTCCTACTACTTGACCTCTCTGAGGCCTTTAAAACTGTGAACCATCCACTCCTCCTCAATAAACACTGTTCCCTTGGCCTCCAAGATTCTACTCTGTTATGATTCTCCTAACCTGTCACCTGTCTTCAGTGTTTCCTACAACGCTGTCCCCTCCTCTCCATTTCCTCTTTCTGTAGGGTTACTCCAAGGCTTTGTTCTTGGAACCCTTCTCTTCTCTATCTACACCTCCTCCCTTGGTCACCTGATAACCTCCCACGGCTTCGCCAATGATACCCAAATCTTTTTACATCTTACCTCATTCCTTCAGTCTCCTCTAGCATCACTAACTTACTAACATATCAGCATGGATGTTGCACCACTTCCTTAAACAAAATCTCTCTAAAACTGAGCTGATAATATTCCCCCCTGCCTGTGCCCCCCCTCTCCATGACTTTTCCATCAAAATAATAATGCAACCATCATCAGATCATGTGACACTTAGATTGCACACAGGAGGACATAATTTAATTACGTGCCTTCTGAAGGTAATTGGTTGCACCAGAGCTTTTTATTGGCTTCATGACAAAGGGGGTGAATACATACGCACATGGCAACTATTGTTTTTTTATTTCTGAATAGGGAAGAGCTTCATATTCGAATCGAACTCATGTTCGACTCGAAGATCGTATGTTCAATCGTTCGTCGAAATACGAACAAAACGGGTCTGGCTTTGGCCAATTATGGCTCAGGGGGTTTAGTACACGCCCCATACTATAAAAGGCCGCCTGCAGGTCGGCCTTGTGTAGTATGTTGCGGTGGTTAAGAGAGGACAGAGAGAGTGTCATTTTTTGTCATTTTTTTTTTTTTGTCATTTTTTGCAGGTAGATAGAGCAGGCAGACAGGCAGGCTAGTCAGTTAATGTTACAGTGTGTAGAGGATATATATATATATCCCAGGCGTTGTATATATATTTATACACTGTATAGTTTAGCTAGATCAGTTCTTCCTAATTTACTGGCAGGCAGGTGATTGTGCTAGCTGCAGTAATCTTCCGTGGTTTATTGCCTGTGTCCTCTGTAGTTTGCACCTAAAGATACTTGGTGTGTACTGGCCATGTGCTCTGTAGTTTGCACCTAAAGATTCAGGAGCAGTCGTTTTTTCAGGAGTACTGAAAAAAACAACAGTTTTTAAAACTTTTTTTCCATTGATACATGTTCGGCTCATCCCTATTTCTGAAAAATAGTTTTATGTATCTATTTTTCTAATTTTACTTCACCAATGTAGACTATTGTGTTCTGATCCATCACATATAATTCAGATTAAAAAAAACATTGAGCTAAAGGCTGTTATGTAACAAAATGGTAAAAAGCCATGGGGGTGAATACTTTTGCCAGGCACTGTAATTAGTAAATAGAGCCCACCTGTGTGTAATTTAACCTCAGTATAATTACAGCTATTCTGTGAAGCCCTCAGAGGTTTGAAAGAGAGCCGTAGTGAACAAACAGCATCATAAAGGCCAAGGAACACACCAGACAAGTCAGGGATAAAGTTGTGGAGAAGTTTAGATTATGAAAAAATATCCCAAGCTTTCAACATCTCACGGAGCACTGTCCAATCCAGCATCCGAAAATGGAAAGAGTATGGCACAACCAGGGCTGTCTTAATGAGTGGGCACACCCTACACTTTCCCCAAAGCAGCTGGTTCTTGAGCCCACGCTGCCCAGGAATTTGGGGGCCCAATGGTGCTGGGGGGATATCTGGGGTGTAGAGGGGTCAGAGTGCTCGGGAGGCATTAATCTAGCAGATATATTATATGCACAGGACAACTTTGTCAGTATGTAGTATTTTCCCCACTGTTTCTTTGCTGTACAGAATGATTGTTCATGTAGTCAATGCAGCGCTCCACCCAAAAGGTGGAAGGCACCCACTTGTCTGCCTCCTACCTATTTGATGTCTGTTTACCTGCATTGCCTCTATTATAGGGGCCCCAGAGCATTACTTTGCCCAGGGGCCCATGATGCTATTAAGACGACCCTGGGCACAACTGCAAACCTACCAAGACATGGCCGTCCACCTAAACTGACAGGCCGGACAAGGAGAGCACTAATCAAAGAAGCAGCCAAGAGTAACTCTGGAGTAGCTGCAGAGATCCACAGCTCAGGTAGGAGAATATGTTAACAGGACAACTATTAGTCGTGCACTCCACAAATCTGGCCTTTATGAAAGAGTGGCAAGAAGAAAGCCATTGTTAAAAGAAAGCCATAGGAAAACCTGTTTGTAGTTTGAGAGAAGCCATGTGGGGGACACAGCAAACATGTGAAAGAAGGTGCTCTGGTCAAATGAGACCAAAATTTAACTTTTTGGCCTAAAA